>NC_090266.1:983362871-983680076 GCF_040414725.1 Anabrus simplex
AAACTGACATGGTTGTGCCCAGATTGCAAGCCGAAAGTGTTAAAAACGTCTCTGAAATTGTAATTAAACATATGGAAAAGTTGAAGACTCGCATGGAAACGCTGCTAACCGGAAAAAGTCGATATTGAGCGTATGCTGAGAGGCGAGATAAAGAATACAATTTGTCAGGATATGAAGAGGCATCCTGAATGCCTTAACATTACAAAAACGAAATTTCCTAAGCCTCCAGAGATAGTATCGGGGTTCAAGGATAATATTTATACAGATGCTTTAAATGAGGTAGAATCACGAATTGTCAAGAAGCACATAAATGGAAACGAGAAAGTATCTGTATCTCAAGAAACAGATAAAGATCAAGATGAAGTGCACCTTACTACTCCCGCTCCAATGGAAGCGGAGGAGATACACGGTACCATTAGCACAAGAGAGGATGAACAGAGACTGTTTACCCAAGTCACATACCGAAGGAAACGCAGGAACAGTGAGACCATTACAGGAACCGGAACCAAACTGTCCTCGAGCGGGAGAACGAAAAGCCTGGCTGTATGTTGGGTGCGTACATCATTCGGCGAAGAGAGAAGACCTGATAGCCTACATACAACAATGTGGTATCACAGGGCAAATAGAAGGTCAGCAACTGGAATCAGCGAGCTTCAACAAAGCATACACAATTGCTATCCCTTTTGACAAGAAAGAATTGATAGTAAAATCCTATGCTTGGCCAAAGGGTATCACTGTAAGACGTGTGTCTTTACATTTTAAAGGAAAGTTCCATGGAAAAGGCTTCGGACCTGCCCCGAGAGTTAAACTGCTGAGCTAGCAAGAAAAGAAGTTATTAAAAGGCCATTACCTTGAGGTTGAACTGCTGCCTGAAGAAAGAGGCGCTTCCCGCCCCCTGCTACGTACTTTACACTCTGAAAGATGTTACTGATGTGGCGCGGAGACCCGAAAATCAGCAGTTTATATACTCTCGCGGAAAGTTCTAGGCGTTTCAAGAATGAGAACACCCTCCCACAAGAATTTTATTGGTTAGGGTTAAGCAACATATCCAAGTTGAAGAAGATACACCTGATTGGTCATAAATTAATTAAAGAAATTCGGGATTGGCTAAATTCAAACCTGGCGGAAGGAAGGGGTTAATATTGCCAACATAAACAATAACTGAAAGAAATTTAACAAAGAACAAACTTATAAACTCAAAATTTCTTCAAACACATAGTTCTTTCACTTCGCACTAGGGATTTCTTCAGTAGTGCCATCTGGAAGAGAATGTCCGCAATTCTTACTACAGGCAAAACAAAAATGTATCGAAAACGACCCAGTTCAGAAACTTCAAAATTTACAAGTAGTGACATCTTCTGAGAAACTTGAAAAATTTACGCAGTAGATAAAGTTCAGACTTCCTCCAGTAGAGGAGTTTCAACTGGCGCAAAGTTTGAATTAGCGGCAAGGAGGTGTACCACCCGGTACAGACCTGCCCCCCCCCCCCCCAAAAGTCCCTCCAAGGGGTAACACAGAAGAACGTAAACTTTTGTTTCAACATAAGGTCCAAGTAATGATGTTGATATGGAAGTTAATTGCAGAAGTATTTACCAACAAATTTTCTTAAAAGGATTGGATCCAGTTTCATAATTCTTTGATTACTATTGATGTAATATCTTTGTGCTTGTAGAGGTTGAAATCAGAGGGGAACGTTTAGTTTTTAAAGTTGCGGAAAAATTTTCTAAGTCCACCAGATATTCCAGTTGGATTCAGAACTGCAGTAATTGTTGATGTTAAATGTCCATGTAGCTGATTACATATATCCAAGGTTGATTTAGACGGCCAGACCGGCCGCTGCTGCTTGTGTCCAGAGGAGGCCGCTCGGACCCCTCAAGTACCCTGAGATACCGCTCGCCCGCACTATGAGAGGAGCCGTAGAGTTGAAGCACTCCGCGCCCGCGGCGAACATGCAGGTCGCGGGCCAGTTACAGGTTGTGCGCTGCACATCAGCCTTGGCCGGGAGGAGGACTCCGGCTCGCCGTACACAGGTTGGCCTCACTGGAGAAGGGCGGGCCCTTACCCTGCCTCAGTAGCGGTACGGCGCCGGCAGAATTTTGTTGGACCATCATCTTTTTTTGAGGGCACAGGCTTTGTGGAGAGGTTGAGGGGCCAGCGGCGTGAAGATATTCATTTCATAATATAAGCCACTGTGTGTTATGTTAGCAGGAGACGGGAGCGTGGTAATGGCCATGGTAAGGACAGGATGGCAGTTTAACAGATCGGGGGAGGTTTACAAAAAATAATTACACACAAAGGAAACAGATTCCAAGGGCAGAAGGCCTTAAAAGTGAAACCCCTCAAACAAAATATAACCTTCATATTTCTTTCAAAATTATATGAAGCAAGTTAGCACAGAAATTATACAGGTTTCACCTGCGACAGGTGAACCCTAAATATCCTCTCGGTGGCTGGATTACTTAACAATAAGGTAACGGGAGTAAAGAAATCGAGAATGATACACGGCCCATGAAATCTGGGGGCAAGCTTGCCCGCGGGAACAAAATTCTTGACCATCACCTGGTCGCCTACCTTCAAATTGGTGGGTCTCCGTCCACGATCATATCTTTCCCTAACCTTTTCATGAGACACTTTAAGATTGGCTTTAGCCTTCTTCCAAAGATCTTTAATGTTATCTGGGTCTATTGTCTCAGGTAGAATGTCACTCAGAGACCAGAGGTTAGAGAGCGGCGTGTTGGGAACAAACTTGAACATCAGCGAAGCTGGCGTAAACTTATGAGATTCATGAACCGCCGAGTTCATAGCAAAGGCTAACCAATGCAGGGACGTGTCCCACCTAGAATGATCTTCATGATGATAGCCAATAAGCGCGGACCTGAGATTACGATTAACCCGTTCAGCCAGAGATGGTTGAGGGTAATAAGCAGAAGTTGTCACATGAGAGATGGACAGGTCAAAGCAGAATTTACGAAATAGATTAGATGTAAAAGCCTTAGCATTATCAGACACAATATATTGACACGGACCAAAAGAAGCAAAGATAGAATTTAGACAAGTAATGGTGGACTGAGCGGTAGCCAGCTTAGTCGGAAATAACCAGGAAAATCTTGTAAAACCATCTACACATACAAAGATGAACTTGTTGGCATTTCCCTTTGACTGGGGGAAGGGTCCTACATAATCAATATACAGGCGTTCCATAGGGCGCGACGCTTGATGAGAAGACAACAGGCCTACCTTGGTGGGCATGGTTGGTTTACTAATCAAGCAGGATTTACAAGCCTTTACTAGTTCACGGATTTCACCGTCCATACCCTTCCAGATGAACCTTTCAAGAATCTTTTCACGAGTTTTAAAGATGCCTAGATGCCCCCCCTAATGGGGTCTCATGATAGTACTTAAAGATCATAGGTACAAGAACAGCTGGAACGACAACTTTCATCATCTTATCATGCCTCGATGGGCAACATAAAACACCATTCCTCAGTACATAAGGGACGACATGTTCCCCAGAAGAAAGGGTTTCCATTATCGGAGCCAGCGTCGGATCTTCACGTTGGTATTTCTCAATGTCCCTAAAGAGCACGGGAGCATCTGTTAAGATGGCCTTAACCTCAGATAGTATGGACTCGGGAGGTGATGAACTATCGACCGGTTCATGGGTCTCGACGTCGTTGGAAAACATACGGCTGAGTCCGTCTGCAACAACATTTTCAGTACCTCTGATATGCCTAACATCAAATTGGAAGGCAGAAATTCGGATGGCCCAACGGGCTATACGACCAGTACGACGCGGCCTACCTAAGACCCAGCTTAAGGCTTGATTATCCGTCTCCAGGTCGAATTTGACATGTTCCAGATAGAGACGGAACTTTTCTAAGGCAAATAAGACTGCCAAACCCTCGAGCTCATAGATGGAATACTTGGCTTCTTGAGCCGATAGAGTCCTAGAGGCATAGGCGATGGGTCGCCTCCCTAGTTCAGTCTCTTGAAGAAGGACTGCAGCTACCGTTGACGACGACGCGTCGGTTTGGACGATGAATTTCTTCGAGAAATCGGGCATAGCAAGGACAGGGGCATTACAGAGAGCTAATTTCAGGTCTTCAAAAGCGGCTTGTTGAGAAGGCCCCCACTCGAATTTGACGCCTTTCCTACGGAGCAAGTTCAAGGGCGCCGCTCTATTAGCGATATTTGGAATAAACTTCCTGAAGAAATTCACCATACCAATGAACCTGGCGATAACTTTGATGTCCTTAGGAGGTTTAAAATCACGGATGGCCTGTGTTCTAGAATGATCGACTGCAACACCATCAGGTGACACAATATGCCCTAGGAATGACATGGAGGGCTTAGCAAAGGCAACCTTGGACAACTTCACAGTTAACCCGGCCTTACGAAGGCGACTGAGAACTTCTCGCAGATGATCTAGATGTTCTTCGAAAGTCTCCGAAAATACGACGACATAATCAAGATAGTGATACAAATACTCAAATTTGATGTCGGAGGAGACCCTATCTAGCAGTCTAGTGAGTACAGCTGCTCCCGTGGGGAGCCCGAAAGGCACGCGGTTGTATTCATACAAATTCCAATCCGTGGCAAACGCTGTAAGGTGTTTAGACTCTTCGGCTAGTGGAATTTGATTGTAGGCCTGATTCAGGTCCAAGATAGTAAAGAACTTGGCCTTACGAAACCATGAAAAACAAGAATGAAGGTCGGGAAGGGGCACAGATTGTAACACCACCTTCCGATTGAGAGCCCTATAACCAATGACAGGCCTGAAGCCCCCTTGGGGTTTCGGGACTAGAAAAATAGGTGAAGAATACGCCGACTTAGAGGGCCGAATAATACCATCCTTCAACTTTTGATCAATGATTTCCTTCAGAGCCTTCATTTTAGGTGGAGACAGCCTATATGGTGGAAAACGGACAGGAATCGAATCCGTGACCTCAATTTTGTATTCGATCAGGTCAGTAACACCAAGAGTATCCGAGAACACCTCTGGAAACGACTGACACAACTTGCGAATACTATCAGCCTGCTCCTCAGGTAGATGTCTAAGGTCTAACAACATCTCATCCTGGGTAGGCGAAATAGAGGAACATGATACAGAATTACATTTCAATAAGGGGATTTTACAATTGGAAGCAAATTTGAATGTGCACGACTTACTCTGAAGGTCGAGCACTAGACCGGAGTGAGAAATGAAGTCAGCTCCCAATATTATGGGGCAAGACAAGTGCTTGGCCGCAAACAATTTAATTTTCCATGTAAATTTAAAAATACGAATTTTGACATTTAAAGAACCTAGAATTTCTAATGGAGATGAATTAGCCGAAACATATTGGATCGAAGACGAACAATAGTCAGGAAGCTTACAAACAGATTTCAATTTTGAATACCATTCAGCCGAAATAATAGAACAAACACTGCCTGAATCTAATAGAGCTGTTACAGGTTCATTATTTAACTCAATCTTAAGAAAAGGAACAGCTGCGGGGGTATCCGCCGCAATCCTAAGACATTCTTTGGGGCATTCAAAAGATAAATCTGAAGATTGAGTTTTCCCTGAATTTTCGACCTGTTTACCAGGGGCTGAGCCTTGGGAAGCAGAATTAGTCGACTCAGCCGAAGCCGCTAGTCACTTATTATTAGTGACATTGGTGGAAGTTGCACCAGAAGTTGAGCAGGAGGGGGTGCTATTTGAATTTGGGCAATTCTTGGCGATATGTGAGAAAGCCCCACATTTAAAGCAACCTTGTGATGAACCAGCTCCATTATTTGCCCTACTAGATTTGACCAATGGACATTTATTGCGAAGATGGTCAGGCGACCCGCAAGCATAACATTTACGGGGTGTGACTGGTCGGCCAGGTGGAGGCCGAGGATTACTAAAAGAAGGAGGGGGTTCTTTCGCGACACGCAAGGAATCGGCGTATCTAACTCCTTCCGCTGAGACGGCCAATGCTTCAAGTTCAGAGAAGGTTTGCGGGCACGCCGCGAAACACAAATACGACCTATAGGATGGTGAGATACCTTCCACAATAGCTTGTACAATCTGATCCTCAGGGAAGTGAAGAGCAAACACCCTAGTATAGAACTAAATATCTTGGATGAAATCTGCCAAGTTTTCATCCAACCGTTGTACACGATAATAGTACTTCTGAATAAGTGAGGACCTTGCCCTAGCCGGAATGAAGTTAGCTAGCAAGTGGGCGTGGAAGTCTTCAATAGATGATTGCTCGGCAATGGCTCTTACTATTTTGTCTGAGAGAATACCAATTGCATAGGGATAGATGATTTGCAAAATCTGACATGGAGAAAGAGAAAAAACAAGGTCATGATCCTGAAATTCAACTAAAAACCTTAAGAATGAAATAACTTCACTGGTAGTGTTAAAGAAAGCTTAGAGATACCTCTGAGCAACATTGCTAATGGATGAGGCAAGCTGCTGAACCCCGGTGACATAGTAGGTAAAGGTTTAAGTGGCAAAGAAGTTAATTCAGAACGTACATTATTCAACGAGGTACGGCGTTCAGACTCGTTGTCCAATGGGGCAGAGGTTGTTTGAGCTCCAACGGTTTTCCTATTGGCGTCTCCCTTAGGAGGCTCTTCCTCGCTACCTACATTCACCGTGGTGGGTTGATCAGTTTTGGGAGGAACTTCCCCAGTTAACAGACAACAGACAACAGATCGTTAACTCTATTAGAAAAATGAAATAACCTGGCTTGCACACGTTTAATTTGATTAGGAGAAGGATCATTTTCTTCAAAAAACTAACTACAGATGCTAGCTCAGTAGTATTGTCAGTGATCGTGGAAAGAGAGTCGTCAATTTCTTTCTCTCCCAAAGTGGGGATGGAAATGGGCAAATCAAGGGACTCTCTAAGCTTATTCGTGTCTACCGCAACCGTGCCACAAGATTGTACATTTCTAATAGTTAATTCATAGATCAACTCCTCCTTGCGTAAATAGTTAAGATGGAGAACATCGCGAGGGCCTGGCATGATGACAGAACAATTTTGAAAAAGGAAAAATCAAAAAATCCCAGCAAATGAGAAAATTGTTAAAGTTCGGATCAACGCAATGTTTAGCCGTCAAAAGGGGCTAAATTGAGACCCATTCAACCACGCTCTGCTACCACTTGTTCCGAGGTATCTGTGGAACAGCAGAGCTGAAAGAAGGTGCGGGGGTGAACAGGTCTCAGAATACGAAATTAAAGTTAAGATAAAATTTAACAAGGTTATATTTTCTTAGCAAAAGCAAGAAATAACAAGAATGGCAGGTACAGAGTAGCAAGGTAACAAATGTACAATTACAGTACCTATTCACAGGATTTGGGCTTCGAGCCCCGGACTCACAATTCTTGAGCAATTAGCCCAACTTTACCCAAAAAACAAGATTCGACAAAGGGGCAGAGGACCCCAATCATGTTCAGAAGCACTTGCTCCCAATTACAAGGTAAAGCCTCCTCGAGGCACCCAAAATCAATTTCAAAAGAGCGATCCGCTCTCAAAGTTTAAGCCTAACAAAGGCCACACCAAACTCAATTTTCAAGCTGTCCTCCAAGGACATAGACACAGGGGTAAAAAGATACCCAACCTACTGAGGCCTATTAAGTGAAGAAACAGAAATATTACATGGCCTCGACAATACCAATTTGAGAGGAGGCGAAGCTGCACCCCTAATACATTTTGTTTAAAACCTACTTGGCACTAGGCCGTTAATGCAAGGGCCAATCCCAAACTAAAGAGGTGACTTATATGAGAAGACAATTTACATTACGCTAGACAGGAAGAAACGGTTGAGAAAATAAGTTCACCTCGAAGCAAAATGAGTGGGAGCTCGAGAGGGTTAAGCACACTCTATCCCAATTTGTAGTTCAAACAGAAAGAATTGATACCGAGTGTCTTTACATTTTAAAGGAAAGTTCCATGGAAAAGGCTTCGGACCTGCCCCGAGAGTTAAACTGCTGAGCTAGCAAGAAAAGAAGTTATTAAAAGGCCATTACCTTGAGGTTGAACTGCTGCCTGAAGAAAGAGGCGCTTCCCGCCCCCTGCTACGTACTTTACACACTGAAAGATGTTACTGAAGTGGTCCGGAGACCCGAAAATCAGCAGTTTATATACTCTCGCGGAAAGTTCGAGGCGTTTCAAGAATGAGAACACCCTCCCACAAGAATTTTATTGGTTAGGGTTAAGCAACATATCCAAGTTGAAGAAGATACACCTGATTGGTCATAAATTAATTAAAGAAATTCGGGATTGGCTAAATTCAAACCTGGCGGAAGGAAGGGGTTAATATTGCCAACATAAACAATAACTGAAAGAAATTTAACAAAGAACAAACTTATAAACTCAAAATTTCTTCAAACACATAGTTCTTTCACTTCGCACTAGGGTGCATCGTTGTATTTCTTCAGTAGTGCCATCTGGAAGAGAATGTCCGCAATTCTTACTACAGGCAAAACAAAAATATATCGAAAACGACCCAGTTCAGAAACTTCAAAATTTACAAGTAGTGACATCTTCTGAGAAACTTGAAAAATTTACGCAGTAGATAAAGTTCAGACTTCCTCCAGTAGAGGAGTTTCAACTGGCGCAAAGTTTGAATTAGCGGCAAGGAGGTGTACCACCCGGTACAATTATTATTATTAATACTGTAATACTAGTACTAGTACTGTAATACCGTAATACTGTAATACTAGTGGAGACCTTCTGAAGGGATCCAATATCAATATAAGGATACTACACAACACACAGTCTGGAATTGCAAGGGGCAAAAGGTCGACACAGTTTAAGAATATCTTGCTTCATGAAAACGAAACTAACTCCAGTGAGGACCATATATAGAACACCGCACATTTTGCTGATCAAAAGCACGTTTACATCGGTGATATGTCTATATCATCTGCCAGATACCCAAGAAGACACCATAATAGACTCACTTGTAAAAGTAGTAAAAATTTTAGGGAAGATTTATCCCCTCATCATAGCAGGTGTTCTTAACTGTCGCATAGATGCGCCAAATCAGAAAACACAACTGGTGGTAGAATACCTAGAATCTGAAGGACTTATGCGTGTAAACAAGCCGACAGAACTGACGCACATCTGTCACAACGGACACAGTATCATAGATCTTGGCTTCACAAACAAAAAATCACCGTAAAATCTCTCAAAGTAATAGATGTTTCACAAACGATCCCTGTCAGAAAATATCTAACTATCAAGATAACTGCAACAGTGAAACACTTTGAACCTAAGAGCCAACAGGTGAAGACAAAATTCAAAAGTGTAACCAATCTAGCAGCGTTCCAGGAAATCATTCCAACGTTGGAAATTATTCAAAGCGATATAATGGTTTATTGTACCGATTTTAGCTGTCCTTACATATTTGTATTTGTATTTATTGAAGAAGATGAACAATAGAGTCTTTTCGCCCGAATCATGTTTCCATTACAAAAACAAAAAATAAAAAATTAAACTAAGTCTGCTATGTGGTCATTCACATGGGCGGAAAACCGGGCGTCATGTAAGCGCTACTTCTATAACTACCTTAACTCTAAAATCCTAACTTAATTTTGTAACCCCTCACAGAGGCGGAAACCTGACCACAAGTGAGAAGCCACCCCTATGTACTATGTGGTCACTCACATGGGCGGAAAACGGGGCCACATATAAACGCCACCCCTATAACTAGTATTAGTATTAGTATTTTTGAACATAAAGCAAGAAATACTATTAATAACAATCAAAGAAGGATAAGCTAACAACCTACTACTACTGTCCAGCCGTGTCATCACCCCTGGTGAGAAGAAAGCCGCCCTCCCAATGATGACACGACCGGCGCTATCCGTGGGGTCCAAAAGAAGACCCCAACAACCCTACCAGATGACAGTGCAGTTTTCTCACTATTCCATTGCGGCCGGCCACGTGAGGCTGAAACCGCTCTTCTCCCGTACCCCAACTCTGTCATATCTCCATTCTTTTACATATTTGGGGTAGGCCCGTCCTACCCCGTCCTCTTACGGGTATGTCCTGCTCTCCATTGCCTATCACTCTTTACCATCTCCTACTATGCGTAAAAGTGAGAAAACAGCACATACCATTCACATACCATGATGCTAACTTACTACGAATAATAATAAAATTATTATACTCGTAATCTGCTGAGGCTACGTAACAAACCAGTATAAATGTTGGAGTAAAGTTAGAACAGAATATAGTAAAAGAGCAAGATGGCGCAACCATGTAAGACCTACTTCTGCATCTTACCCTGTCAGAATGTCTAGCTGAATGACCACTACACGCTGACGTTATCATAACATTTGAAGTGCTGAGTGCCAATCGCCTACTGACCTACTTAGGGCCATTTTCTCCAAATCGAGTTAAACCTGGTATAAATTAAACCCGTTTAACTTTAGTACCTAGTTTAATGTTGCGTCCATTTTCTCCACCAATTTCTGACACTCGTTTAGATTAAACGGGCGAGCTGTCGTTGGCGCTAACGTTGGCTGCACTGAAGGAATAGTCGAAGGCATGGTCGATTGGAATTGGCCAATCAGAGCCAAGTAATTCAATGACCGACATTTTTGTAATAATATCAGCTGTTTGTAGCGAATTAATGCTATCGTACGTAGTGAATAAAGAACAAATTCGGCGGGATATTAGCTTTACTGATAAATAAATTGTTTACATTTGTGCGAAGTGTTGTGTCATATAATTCTACCTATTGCTGTCTAGAATTTATTGGAACGCACTTTTATTTCTTGTTTTTCTCTGTCATGCTTTACCATAAACAAGTACCGTGGACCTAATACGTGTCTTTTGATGTCTGTATTGTCTTACGGAACACACGGGAACGTTGAAATATTAAAATCCTGGTCTTTCAGCAATAGGCCTACGGTATTCCTTTCCTCAGAAAATCAACATTTATGTGAATTTCAAGTAAACAAATTCCAAGCATGCTCGGGATCTATCTCCTATCAAAATCCATCGCCCTCGGCCGGGATCAATCTCACAAACCTTGGATCCAGCAGACAGACCACTGAGGATGTATTATTTGGAGATGTATTACTTGATTCCATATTCGTTTATAACATAACCAAGTTCGCGATATGTCGTACTGTATGCATAATACTCTTCTCCCTATAGCATTAATATTTCTATTGCTGGTATGCTGGCAATAGATACGATGAAACATTCTTAACTATAATCTATTCTATTACAAGTTTACTAGCAAGCATGAAATACTTTATTGTTTTTCTGATCCTATAAATATATAATCTAGCGATTAGAAATTGTATACCACCGCCTCTCCTACCGTGTCGGTCAACATTCTGATGGTAAAAATATTTTCGACAAATTAGATTCGAACCGTCTTGTCACGGATTCGGACGATGCTGACTTCACGCTTCAGCGACCACAGCCACCAGGTACCGCATGAAGAGCGGACGTATTACACGACTTATGTAGGAATATTTTTATGCTTCACATTACAGTATTCATACCACGAACAGTATTTTACAGTATATAATATTATAAGGAGACTGCAATTTAAGGTCTGTGGTCCCCGTTGTTAATGAAAAAAATGCCTGCTACATCATATCTTAAAGCAACCAGAATCATTGCTTCTAGCGAAATAGCATTATTTCGTGCAGTTGACGTTTTAAATGAATCCTTCTTCGATACTAGACAATCCTTGCTGTTCGCTTATGAATTATAAATCCATCAAAGAACTCCGATTTTCCAAGATTGTAAACTTTTGTTGGAACACGGCTTCTTAACCTCTCTTGCACATCAAAATTATTTCCTATTTAACCAAAGACTTCAATAAATTCTCCCATTTTTCTAATGCTAATACTAGGTTATAATTTTAGTACGTTTTTCATTAAAGTGCTGCAGTACTGGTAGTCAAAACTAACCCTTCCATTAGGAAAATCACAGATACGTTAATAAAATGTCAAGAAGGTTGAATATAAACAGCAGTTTAAACCAACAATATAGAAGGTTTAACTCTGAGCCAGGTTTAAACTTGATACCATGTTTAAACCAATATGGGGAAAATGAATGTTAGTTTAAACTCAGACTTAAACCAGATTAAAATAAACCTTAGTTTAAACTCATTTGGGGAAAACGGCCCTTAAAGTATGATGGCTACTATACTACTTACATTCCAGGTTATTACATCATATACTACCTCGCACTTTCCTTAGTCATTGCTTTTTTAAATGCGCATAACAACTTATTCAGGCCGCTGTCGTTTCTATACTGGTTCACTATCCATACAGTAATTTTTTGCTCATCTTTTTGCCTAAATATTTTTGCTGCTTAACATTTAGAATCTTTTCCCTTAGTTTCTCTGTCCCTATACAATCACAAAGTAAATGGAGACCATCATACTTCACCTCACATAGTATGCACTGAGAGCTCTCTTTGCTCCTGATCCATCCCCTATGTCTATGCAACCCCATTAGCCACCATAATATCCCACCCTTTAAACTTCCATCACCGAATCTTATACCTAAGTTGGAAATCTGGTAGACCTTATAGAATCGGCTGAGCGAAGGTCTTTCACTAGTTTATTCGAAACAATTCTGCATCCGAATGTCCTTAATTCTCATTGTCAGGGCCCTCTGCATTTTGCTATTATTCCCCTTCCATCCCTCCCGCCAAATATATCCCGTACCCAAATTCTCAACATAACTTTTAATTTTTGCTAGCAACACTCATCATACATTCCTTCCAGTTCATATCTATATGCCTCCTGCAGCAAAATACCGCCTCCACCCCGTCTTAATCTAGTCCAATAATTGAATACCCTTTTACTGCAATCTATCTCGATAAACTCTCTGCATAGGATTAATGCCCCCACACTGGCTGTGCATTGCGGTAATCTCATAACAGCCTTACTGAATTTATATATAATTTGTTCAGGCTGACTCTTTTATTCTAAAATCCCCATAATTCAACCACATATAGCTGTGCTTAGGACCAGAGTTTTTAGCACTAACCTCAGTATTTTTAGCTTACCCCTGGGTACTTGGCGACTAACATTTTTAGAAAGCGATAAAAACCAAAGCAACATAAATGAGGCAACCCAGGAGATACATTAGAACAGGTAATACCAATGAGAATGATTAAGCTTGAGGACAGGATGAGGAAAGCAAAATCATGGCTTGATCAAGAATGTTATAATCTTCGGAAAGATACGCTTATAGCTCTCCACAAAGCAAGGTGCTCACGCAAGGAATGCGAATTACATATCTATGAGATTAAGAGAATAATATATAAGGCTTTATTAAAAGGAAAAGGAGAAAAATATAGATGAAAAAGGAGAGAAACTCGTCGAAGAGGCAAAATTAAATCAATTTGTAGTTCTAAAACCAAGAAAGCCGCACTTACCTCATGATACTGCCATAGAAGATTGGGAAGAACATTTTAGGTATGTGCTGAACAGGGCAACATATCTGTAACTACAGCAGGCAAATAGCGTACATGGAGAACAAAATCTCCTTCAGGACTTCACCGAAGAGGAAGTAAAAAATTCCATAAGGGACTTGAAGGGTAAGAGAGCTGCAGTAATTGATGGCTTTTTCAACGAATATATACAAACTACAGAAAATGTAGTACCGTACTAACAACGTGGACATCACTCTTCAATAAGTGCGTGGAAATGAACGAAATCCCTGACACCTGGCGGCACCAAATGATGAAAATCCTATATAAAGGAAAGGGAAACACGAATAGCCTAGATTCATACCATTGGATTGCCTCAGAAAGCAATATATTTAAACTATTTACCAGGTTACTATAAACGAGACTGATAGGAGAGTTCGATCACGCCTTACTGGAAGAACAATTCGGCTTTCGACGAGGAAGATCTACAATGAATGCGATAAAGAATCTGATTGACGAGAAAGCGGATGCCCTCAGACATCCAAAAGGGAAACTTTACGCGATCTTCGTAGACTACAACAAAGCGTTCGACCTAGTGAACAGAGAAAAGCTACTGAAGAAACTGGGAAACATAATAGGATCTATGCATCCTTTAACGAAAATCATTAGGATCATTCTTGCTTATAACTACATTACTGTAAACGATAACGTCTTTATCTCGAATCGCATAACGCAGATGAACGGAGTACTACAGGGTGATCCAATGAGCCCCATACTTTTCAATATAGCGGTCTCAAACATAATAACCAGTATAAAGGTCGATGGCAACGAGGTACATATATACATGTATGCAGAAAACATGGTACTCGTATAGAAAAACGAAAAAATACATGCTTCTTCCAACAAGCTGAACATTTGGGCAGAGGACAATAAATTAAGATTTAATCGACAGAAGACGGTATAGTTGATCTTCCTCGAGGGAGGCAGAACAGCATTAACAGAGAAAAATTGCTATGAGAACGGAGGAGGGACTATGCCAATCAGGGGCGTAGCCAGGGGGGGTTACTGGGGGTTAGAACCCCCCCCCCCATTGAACTTTCACAAAAAAGAAAATAAATAGAAACTGACAGTAAACAATAAACTTCTTTTATGTGATCAAGATAAACTCCCTGCAATCTACTGCTTGTTGATAGTGTTTGCCACCCTACCTGTCACCACTGCAGCCAGTGAGAGATCATTTTCAACATTAAGACGCCTTAAAACCTACCTCAGAAATACCACAAGTGAAAGTCGACTTAACGGGTTGGCTCCCTTGAACATTCACAGAGACATAGTTGTAAAACCAACAGATGTGTTAAATTTATTTTCTAGGAAGCCTCGAAAATTAGATTTTAGATTGTAAACTGAACATACCGTTTGAGATAAAACTGCTGACCTCGATCATATTGTTCTTGTTCTGTATTTTAAAGTAAGAATTTTGTAGTGTATTGCAATCTGAATATCACATACAGTAATTCACTCTTGTATCAGTATCCTTAAGACAGTCATGCATGCGCGTACCAGACACGCACAAGCACAAGCACTTTCATTATGTTATATCTTAATTTTGTAACTGTAACCCCCCCCCCCCCATTGGCCGATCCTGGCTACGCTACTGATGCCAATCGTAAACAAGTTTCAATATTTGGGCATTACATTACGGACATCAGGAAATACTTTTACCAGACACATCTAGGATAGAGTGGCTGCCGCGGTAATGGGTATGAATGATACTTTGATCTTATGCAAACTTTCGGTTGATGTCGTTATGAAATTGTTCCATGCAAAAATATCTCCGATAATGACGTATGCACTAGAATTGATATGGGAACATCTCACGTAAAGAAATATTCGAGACATTGAAAGTGTAAAAGCAATCTACATGAAAAAGCTATTATGTTTGTCCAAATTCACTCCTTCAAGACTGTGTTACGGGCCGGCAAGAGAACTCTTCTATACAGAAGAACTGCGACACAAAATAATATTGCCATCTGCAGATGAATTCAACCAGTTACAAACAGAGCTGCAAACCAAGAAAGGAGATATATGGGAAACATTTTTGCACCACAGAGGCTATGACTAGTACGGTTTGAATGAAGGCAGACTACGAACTTAGGCACATAGCGTCTAGATTGGAAACACAGTGTTTTCATCACCGCGTGTGTACTAACAAAACTTTTCATACCCGGAGAAATGAATGAGTACCGGTAGGTGCATTGTGCGAGAACACTTGCGACTTATATCATGCCGTAGCGTGCCCTAAAAGACGGAATGGACTAACCAAATTCTAATTAATGTAATTAGTCATGTAAACATGTTTTAATGGCCATTGTCTGCAATAAAATCTATTTAAAACTGAAATAATGACATCAGGAGGGATTTACAGGTGTTCGAACGAAATTCTGAATGCCCAACAAAACGTGTACGGAAAGAAGTGAACATGAGTGCCGGTGCTAAAGAAGCGTGTGACATAACGGTGAACCAGACCTAACGCCGTTCCGAAGAAGTGCAGCACACACAAAGCTTTTCTTTAATTGATCAACAATTTTTCGTAGAACATAAAGTTGTTTTTTCTAGGGTACTTGTAACAAATGCAGTGAAATATTATCCCATGCTTATGAAGGATAAGTTAGAAAGTGAAGTAACTGTGCTTTATAGGAATGATACATTTTTAGTGTAACGAATGTACTTTCTCTATGGATCCTAATGAAGCAAAACATTCTAGAAACAGCCTTATCAGAAATAGGCCTACACAAACTGACAAAAATGGTACGTACTACCCCAATTTCAACCACGAAATCAGAACGTTGTTTCATTACTCTAAAACGAGTTAAAACTTATCTAAGGAACTCAATGGGACAAGAATGTTTAAACGCATTAGCTATGCTTAGTATTCATAAGGACGTCGTTACAGATATTCCGGAATTCAGCCGAAAAGTGATTGATTTGTTTGCATCGCAGAAGATTAGACGAGCGCAGTTCCTTTATAAATGGGGTAACTTTTTTAAGTATTTTACTATTAGCATGAATTGGAATAAAGCATGCTTAACTGTACTGATACTGCCAATAAAAATGTAATGACAACGTTTAGTATGCGTGTATATACAACAGCAGAAGAAACAAAAACTACATAAATAATAATAGCATATGACAATGCAATAATAATAATAATAATAATAATAATAATAATAATAATAATAATAATAATAATACCCACATTAGCCCCACCTGAAATTTGAACCGCGAGCCGCTTCTGGCGACGCTCAATCATGACTACAGGGGTGGGTGGCAAATTAGGTATTAATTTCTGTCAGATATTTTTCATAGTTTCTATAGTTCATCTCACCGCGATAATCCCCTTTTGTTTCGTTGGATTTAAAAAACCATCAAAGCATTTGGAACAAAACCCGCATCTGAATCGGTATGCAACACTATTAATCTTTGCCCGTTAGAGATAGGTGACTTCAGTCCATGAAGAGAACCGTCACTGAGAGCCTTATGTCAGGCTTCTCCATACGTATTCCGCACATGTCTTCTGTCTTCCTCCATCGAACACTTAGGCTTCGAACTATCTTGCATAATGTTTTTACACCACTTTTAAACAGAATATCCTCAACCAGTCTCCTACGCATCTGTTTCCTGCGTTAGTCTCGCCTTTGGCATCGTGAAAATCATTAATCGTACGCTTGACCCTGCATTTACCAAAATCGTGTGATTCACACTTCTTGACAGACTCTGGTCTTTCCTTCCAGGCACTGAAAATGAATCTACTCCCCCATTTCAAGATTTTTTGCATGCCATACTACATCCCGCACAGAACCTTTCCAACCCAAACGTTGCTTCAACCACATTATTTTGAATAGGGTATATAATTCCAGCATGATGCGTTTCGTTTTTCATGCAATTATACTCATGAATAACTTCCGTAGTTTGACTGTAGTTTTGGCATTCCCTAGTTTAGAACGAAACGGGGGAGGGGCATTACTAAGTACACTGTATATTATACACAATTCTCAAGGACTTAGTTATGCAACAAACACTCTTTCAGCTACATAATGTATATATATCATATTACTAATGCACACGCACACACGCTTGCCGCTTCCTTGTACTATACGCTTGATAAGCAACTGTCGACCACACCTATCAGTAAGCCCGCAGGGTTGAAGAATGCAATGAGCCCAGTATTCAGCATTCGGGTGACTCACAGGTAGTGATGGGCAACGCTCTCGAGACCGATTCTCCTGTGCTGTGATCTGTGATATATTGCAGTAAGTACGACTGCGAGCTTGATAATATATCAGTAGTTATTGCGTGAAATAACGTTCTCATATGGAAATGTGTGTGCCGATAAATTTTGTCAAAAGCCTGGGAAAGTAGGCCTACTGCATGTTCAACTATGAACCCCTTAACATCATTAACGAAAGTGAAAACAGAATGTCAGTATCTTAAACTCTGCACGACATATTTGAGGTGGATACACTAGCTGAATAACCCTGCATAATTTGTGAATAACTGTAGATAGGATGTACACCTACCTGGATACTGGAGGCGAACATTATTCGAACGTGAGATGGGGCAGGATGCGCCTTGCTGCATATGCAAACACAATAACGCATGAATGGAACGTGTAATCCAAAATACCTGAGTTTACTTCAATTCATTCAACAGGATAGTGATGGGCAATGCTCTCGAGACCGATCCTCCAGTGCTGCGATCTGTGCGACGTTACAGTAACTACGAGCGTAAGCTTCACAGTTTACCACCAGCGTTGTCATAAGGAAACTTGTGTGCCGGTAAATTTTGTTAGACCGGGCGAGTTGGCCGTGCGCGTAGAGGCGCGCGGCTGTGAGCTTGCATCCGGGAGATAGTAGGTTCGAATCCCACGATCGGCAGCCCTGAAAATGGTTTTCCGTGCTTTTCCATCTTCACACCAGGCAAATGCTGGGGCTGTACCTTAATTAAGGCCACGGCCGCTTCCTTCCAACTCCTAGGCCTTTCCTATCCCATCGTCGCCATAAGACGTAAAGCCCCTAGCAAAAAAAATGTTAGAAACCGAGAAAACTTCTGCATGTTCCACTATGAGCCCCTACTACCATTAACGAAAGTGAAAATAATCTTTTAGTACCTTAAATGGTTCATGAGGCGTTTGAGGTGGACGTCTTAGCTCAATAACCCTTCATAATTCGTAAATAACTGTAGATACGATATACACCTATCTGGATACCTCGCATCTGCTGTCGACAGGGTAGCTTCATGTGATGCAAGCCGGGGCGGAGGTGTTCTCTCTGACTATTCCCCTTCAGTAATATGTGTTTCTAAGTGCCGGATCATCCCAGACGTTTTTACTGACGTATTTTACGACTTATGAATAAACAACACAGTCGGCTGTGCTATGTGGTATCTCTTCAAAATAACCTACATCCACAATTTACGTTGCGTTTCAGGCATCGTCTTAAAGTTGTCGCCTGCAAATAGATACAATTACACACCACCAAGCCTATACATATGCCATGTACCATTTATTATTATTATGATGATGATGATGATTATTATTATTATTATTATTATTATTATTATTAATATTATTATTATTATTATTATTATTATTATTATTATTATTATTATTATTAGTGGTAGTAGTAGTAGTAGTAAATAAAAATGTTGAATTTTACAGCGGTCGTACCCATCGTTCACTGGTTAATTAGCTTCCTCGGGAGATTAGTGCTGGTGTTCGATGCATGATCACGGGTTCGATTCCATCCAACAAAAGAGAACACTAAACCTGAAAGTTTGCTTTTTATTTTAGCAAATCTACCAATAGAAAGAAAATTACATTGCTCCTATAACAGCAGCCCTGCAGTGTCTTCCTACAAGAATGTAGAAGTAAAGGGGAGTTAAGTACCAGCAATCTGTTATCTATATAATTAAGTCAGAAGTATGAGGTGACGACATGTTATTAGCCCAAGTCAGGGCTTGGAAGTGGAGGCCTCGCCCACACATGCTAGAGAGGCATCCATGATTCCTCCACATGGGTGATACGGTGGTTCAGGTGAAGTGGGGCTGGTGATTGATGGGAAGGCTTACTTCGGGGTGCTGGAACCAACACATCACTTTGCCCTACGTAGCCTGGACGAGCCGCGGGTTGTGAAAGGGGCGATCCCAACCAAGGGGGAAAGTCATGGCTGTGAACTCAGTCATGATAATGCCAAGTGGAGACCACGTGAGTAGGCCTACTGAATGGGGAACACACCTGGCTAGGTTCGGGTCAGGGGCGGATCGCTGGATGGACGACTGAGGGGTGTAGTCTGTGCTACGGAGAGCCTGAGTTGCGGGAGGACAATGTCTGGCTGTATGCCTCACCACGGATGGTGAGAACGACGCTCAGGACCCTAGAAGCGACAAATACCGGGCGAGTTGGCCGTGCGGTTAGGAGCGCACAGCTGTGAGCTCGCATTCGGGACTCAGTGGGTGCGAACCCCACTGTCGGCAGCCTGAAGATGGTTTTTCATGGTTTCCCATTTTCATACAAGGCAATGCCGGGTCTTACCTTAATTAAGGCCACGACCGCTTCCTTCGCATTCCTAGTCCTTCCCTGTCCCATCGTCGCCATAAGATCTATCTGTGTCCGTGTGACGTTAAGCAACTAGCGAAAAAATTAGGGGCAAAAACCCTATGATTGATTGAAATATGGATGCTTATAAAGAACCAATTTAAAAAAACTTCGACATCAAGGGAAGCCAAGGAAACTCCAATTGAGCAGATCCGGGAGCAAGCCCAAGGTGAAAAAATGGAGACAGAAGTCCCAATTGAACAGGCTTTCGCCGACTCAAAACAAGAAATGGCAACAGAAGCTCCAGTACAGCAGACTGCTGTCGGAATCAATCAGCATGATACCAAACTTCTAACACAAGAGTGGAGAGTGCTGAATACCACTTCAGTCGAAAAGACAGGAAGGACAGACGTTTTAGCCCTTAGTGAAATGTACTTTGAAGAGCTCAAAAAGAGAAGCCTTAAGGCTAAGCTCGGACTTTGGCAGATCAAGTTTCAAGTCATCAGAGGTAAAACGAAACCCAATGTTGACAAAGTTGGAGGTGAAGCTCCTCCAATTTCGCCAGGAAGTTCAAGTCCGAGGCTATTGACGTGGCCCCTATTCAAGAGCCATGGGCAGTCAAGGGCAGATTAGCAGGACTGGAGGAATCTGGAAGTAAGCTGATGTACAATACAACATCAAAAATACCCAGAACATGTCTTCTTGCGAACAGGAAATTAAAATGTCTTATGATGCACGAACACTGTTCACATGACTTAACCGTGGCCAAGATTGAAATTTACATATGATAACAATGATATTTACAATAAGATACAAAAGTTGAAAACTAGAAAAGCGGCTGGAATTGATAAGATTTCTGGGGATATACTAAAGACAATGGGTTGGGATATAGCACCATATCTGAAGTACTTATCTGGTTATTGTTTGGTTGAAGGAGCTATACCAAATGAATGGAGAGTTGCTATAGGAGCTCCTGTGTATAAAGGAAGGGGTGATAGACATAAAGCTGAAAATGACAGGCCAGTAAGCTTGACATGCTTTGCATGTAAGCTTTGGGAAGGCATTCTTTCTGATTGCATTAGACATGTTTGCGAAAATAATAACTGGTTTGATAGAAGGAAATTCGTTTTTAGGAAAGGTTATTCCACTGAAGGTCATCTTGTAGGATTCCAGCAAGATATAGCAGATATTTTGGATTCTGGAGGTCAAATGGACTGTATCGCGATTGGCCTGTCTAAAGCATTTGATAGGGTGGATCATGGGAGACTACTAGCAAAAATGAGTGCAATTGGACTAGACAAAAGAGTGACTGAATGGGTTGCTATATTTCTAGAAAATAGAACTCAGATAATTAGAGTAGGTGAAGCTTTATGTGACCCTGTAATAATTAAGTGGAGAATTCCTCAATGCAGTAATATTAGACCTTTTTGTTTTCTTATATATATATATAAATCATTTGAGAAAAGATGTAGTATCAGATCTAAGGCTTTTTGCGGGTGATGGTATTCTCTATAGAGTAATAAATAAGTTACAACGTTGTGAGCAACTGCAAAATGACCTCAATAATGTTGTGAGATGGACTGTAGGCAATGGTATGGTGATGAACGGGGTTAAAAGTCAGGTTGTGAGTTTCGCAAATAGGAAAAGTCCTCGGAATTTTAATTACTGCATTGATGGGATGAAAGTTCCTTTTGGGGATCATTGTAAGTATCTGGGTGTTAATAAAAAGAAAGATCTTCTTTGGGGTAATCACATAAATGGGATTGTAAATAAAGGCTACAGATCTCTGCACATGGTTATGAGGGTGTTTACGGGTTGTAGCAAGGATGTAAAGGAGAGGGCTTATATGTCTCTGGTAAGACCCCAACTAGCGTATGGTTCCAGTAAAAATGAAATGGCGTATGGCTTTTAGTGCCTGGAGTGCCTGAGGACAAGTTCGGCTCGCCAGACGCAGGTCTTTTTTTATTTGACCCCCGTCGGCGACCTGCACGTCGTAATGTGTATAAAATGATGATGAAGACGATACATACACCCAGCCCCGTGTCAGAGAAATTAACCAATTAAGGTAAAAATTCCCGACCGGGAATCGAATCAGGGACTCCTGTGACCAAAGGCCAGCACGCTAACCATTTAGCTGTTTGGGACGCTCACCGGGACTACTTGATTCAAGAACTGGAAAAATTCTAAAGAAAAGCAGCTCGATTTCTTCTGGGTGATTTCCGACAACAGAGTAGCGTTACAAAAATGTTGCAAAGTTTGGGCTGGGAAGAACTGGGAGAAAGGAGAAGAGCTGCTCGACTGAGTGGTATGTTCCGAGCTGTCAGCGGAGAAATGGCGCGGAATGACGTTAGTAGACGAATAAGTTTGAGTGGCGTCTTTAAAAGTAGCAAAAGATCACAATATGAAGATAAAGTTGGAATACAAGAGGACAAATTGAGGCAAATATTTATTTATGGGAAAGGGAGTTAGGGATTGGAATAACTTACCAAGGGAGATGTTCAACAAATTTCCAATGTCATTGAAATCATTTAAGAAAAGGCTAGGAAAACAACAGATAGGGAATCTGACACGTGAGCGACTGCCCTAAATGCAGATCAGTATTGATTGATTGATTGAATGATTGATTGATTGAATGATTGATTGATTGATTAATTGATTGATTGATTGATTGATTGATTGATTGATTGATTGATTGATTGATTGATTGATTGATTGATTGATTGATTGATTGATTGATTGATTGATTGATTGATTGATTGATTGATTGATTGATTGATTGATTGATTGATTGATTGATTGATTGAGATTTTTGTATAGCCGCGACAGAGTTTTTGATTGCAACACAACTACTGCATCTATCTCCTTGGAGTGGAAAAGTTGAGTTAGTAATGAACGCACGCCTTTAGTTCATAGATAGACTACAATGTTCAGAATTTAAATAACTAATCTTACTCAGTATTTTGCACCTTGTTTTCTTTAAGGTTTATCCGAGGTCTTTCAATGTTATGAATAAACGAATGCTGGGTGGTGCCTTTTTCAGGAAACGAGCGAAGAAAATTGTAAAAAAACAATCGAAACAAATAGAAAATACTGTAACATACTATAACTTTTTCAATGATGTCGAGGTCGGGAGCGAAGGATTCATTGAAAGTTATAAAATAAACAGATTAAAGAGAACGGCACAGAAGTACGTGATTCGCCGGAATACGGCCAGCTTATGCGTTCCATCCCGCATGAAAGCCGATACAACTCGCATATTTATGCTGAATCTTACGGAATGAAGTAGAAAAATCAAGCTCAGAACCCCGTGGTATACAGAAGATTGAGTTAAGAATAATTCAGATACAAAGCAGAGATCAGTAATGAGAAATTATGTCAACAGCTGTGAAGAGAAAAGGTCTTACATAACATTTAGTCCGGGAAACGTCATAGCGGAGGCCATGGAATAACTTAAAATCATGCACGGTTAACCATCAAGAAGGCGTGTGCGAAGTGACGTATCAGGTGGAAAGTAAATAAATGGTAGCATGTCTTCCTTTGCGAAGTTCTGCGAGTGAAGAGAGTGACTGTAATGTCAAAGTTCCTCAAATGTCAGAAACATGTGTAATGGAGATCATAATATGGTAGTTTTGTGAATCATGAAATGCAAACCAATTATTATTGTGAAATAATTAAAATGGAATGTTGTTTTTTGTTTTACAATGAATGAAGAAAAAGCAGATAGTAGGTCGACCGGGCGAGTTGGCCGTGCGCGTAGAGGCACGCGGCTGTGAGCTTGCATCCGGGAGATAGTAGGTTCGAATCCCACTATCGGCAGCCCTGAAGATGGTTTTCCGTGGTTTCCCATTTTCACACCAGGCAAATGCTGGGGCTGTACCTTAATTAAGGCCACGGCCGCTTCCTTCCAACTCCTAGGCCTTTCCTATCCCATCGTCGCCATAAGACCTATCTGTGTCGGTGCGACGTAAAGCCCCTAGCAAAGAAAAAGATAGTAGGTCGACATTGAAAACAGCTCTGATGTGTGCTAAAACCTGAGGAAATCTGTAGGATTTTGAGAGATCATATAGCTTAAATAAGATTAATCATTGATTATACGGCACCGATACATGCAGGCGAGTGTCAGTAAATGAAAGTGTGGATATAAGGTCTGTTTAAACTCGGTCTAATAAACTTTGTACAAGTTTCAGGGTTGGAAGGCAGGAAGATTATTGATAATTATGATCCAGAACATCAATAAGATGGAGATGTGTGCTTAAACTAACTGGATCCCTGATGGATACGAACTCTGCTGGAATGACCGAAATAACATAAAACAGATGTCCAGAAATATTACAACTTGAAGGATGGGATGATAGTCTGTTTCTTCAACGTTAAGTACCCATGTATTGTCTTTCCTTGTCCTAGTTGTAGCAGCTTATTTTAGAGTTAGATTTTGTCATCACATACAGGTGACTTTTAAGAAACGACTTGAATAACCTAACGGGTCGGATGTTATTTTGTGAAGTGTTGGTCTGACCGTTTACGAGATAGGGTTTCAGCTTACCGTCAGCGTTTAATAGAGTTAGGCGCGATTATGTTTCATTCGTTGCTCTTATACTAGTGAACTAATTGTGGAAGTTAATCGTAGTAATATGATATCGAGTGTTTGCAGGTCAGTTCTCTGAATGTGTGTGTGTGTGTAATATTATTAATGTTGTGATCCTCTTGTATGACTTGTTCCGCTGAACGCTGATGAAGTGTTTATTCAGTAGGAATTGTGTGATGTTCATATGAGTGGAATTAAGGCTCTTCGATGCCTATGCTTGTTTTATTCGAGTAATAATGTTGATGTGGTGCACATTTTGATGAAGTATGGCGAGCGTAGAGTCGTCAGATGTTATGATTTGGTGCGGTAATGATTATGAATGAGATTTATTGAATTGCATGCTACGGTGGTATGTTTAATCTTCGAGAAGGTCAATGAGTCATAATAATGTTGTTGAATGAAATGTTCGCCGCGTATTTTAAATATTGGATAGACAAGCGATGTAATATAACGCTGGAATCTAAGGTATTTCGAAGAAATTAATGTCGAGCGCATAAGATTTATCATGATATGAATTATGGCACAGCATAAGGTAAATGAACAGTTGAGCGGACGAATAGATAGGATCCTCGGTAATTAACACATCCGAACAGTAGACAGATGTATTTTGGGATCGATGTCACCTGCTATTGTATGTTTGCACTCGAAGTATTGCTTGATGTAGTTATTTGAGCATTAGAATTATTTCAGCAAACATGGAGAGGAAACTGATTCAGCGCAGACTGTCTAACATTGTATTATTTGATTATGTCAGTAGTTGGTAGATGTTATTTTCCAGGTGCGGCAATGCTGAGTATCCAGATGAGAGTAAGGGCACTGTGATCATTTATTTATGGAATTATTTGTGTCATGGTTGATTAGTAGATATGATTCCGTATTATGTTAGAGAAATGACCGTTAAGGGAATTCAAGTTGTTCATTACCTAGGTAGATATTTGAATGACAGAATAGATAGAACAGGGAAGGCAAGCTACGGGTAAAAGTGATTTAAAGATGAACAAACAAACAAAAAAGTGAAAGACTTATAATTGACAGATTTTCTTGAGTGATTAATAATTTTCTTCATTATGAAAGCATTTGAAAGACTGTCACGTATTATTCTAAAATTTGGACCTAATGTTAAATAATGTTTAAAAGATGGATTTTTCAGAACCAACAGAGTGTGATAGGATTTGTATAGTGATATTTCTCCGTTATATTGCTTATTGAAATTATTATTATTATGTATCCTTAGAATTATTTCACTAAATTTGATGTCCTTTAAAACTTTTATTGTGGTTGTCATTTCTTGACTGATATTTAAGAGCCTAGATATAACTAGATAGGACGTAGTATCATTAGCTCTCAATTAACATTTGATGAGATGTGACCGGTACTCCTCGAAGGGCCATGCCCTTGAGTGGATTTTCACGCATACCGCTGAATTCTAGCCGAGGCCTAACTGAAGAAGATTTTCATTTTCCGAACCATACGCTTCCACGAACGGTCACATACTATATGTAAAAGTTTTATGGCGCCCAACGTGGGGATCGAGTATGTTTTACATGATGATTTTGATGTCCTCCGAGGGAATAATAATATTGGCGAGGAATATACGGGCTGAGGCTTAAACGTGGTCATGTAATATGGTATTAAACTCATATATATAGTTGGAAAATACATGATACGAAGAGAGATGATGATTATAAGAAAGTTCAATTAGGCAAATAAGATTTTGAAGGATAAACCAGGAATGTTAGCTCTGTTGGTTAAAGTTCGAATTATTTGTTCATTCATGTCTGTTATGGTAGTTATTGGTCGTTTCGGTATGAGTTTCGGGTTCATCATGATCTAGGCTATTAACCTTTGGTTGTTGTTAGTTGAGGTAGAAATAGTCATAGGTATAGGGCGACATTTGAGGAACTGGTAAGAAACTTAGAGACATTTTAAAACACTCAATTATTTATAACGAAATAACAATGGCGTCGCTGGTGCAAGTTAAAGTGTTACTAGAGGAATTGGCAGGAAGTATGACGAAGGTACAAGAGTCACAGGAAGTTGCCGCGAAAGAAATGCTTGAGTTACATGAAGCTCAAGAAGCTACTGTAAAAAGAATGCAAGAAACACAAGAAATAACTGCAAAGGAAATGCGAGAACCACAAGAGACTACCATGAAGGAAATACGAGAATCGCAAGAAAGAACTGCAAAGGAAATGCGGAAGGAAAATGAGGAAAGGCAAGAGGCCACTAGCAGAGAAATTAGAGAAAATCAACGCAGTGTTACCGAAGTGGTTCAACAAAACTCAAAAGTAATGCAGGAAGAGATGAAATAGCTGGGGTCACGAATGTTCCAAATACAATCCGAAATACAAGAAGACATGAAGAATTTAAGAAATGAAGTAACGATGGCTATTAATGAGAACAGGAAAGAAATTAATGAGAGGTTTGCTGAACTGAAGGCCGAATTAAAAATAAATGTTAATGATATTCAGGCGAAAGTTGACCACGACATAAAAGAGTTGAAAGAGGAAGTGATTACGATGCAAGAGAAGATAGTCGAATCAATTACCAGCTGGGAGGATAAGTTTAAGAATATATCGCAAGAAACTGAAGAAGCTAATAGAAAGTTTTACGAGGAGATGACGACGGCAAAGGAGCACATTAATAGTAAGTTCAACTCAATTACTGAAGAGTCGGATAAAAATCGAACCCTTACGGCCAGCAAATGAAGAAGTGATGAATTAGAGGCGGTAAAAAAGACACACAAAATATGAAAATTGATAATGAAGCAACTAAGAAGCTTGTATAGGCTAGTATGGAAAGACAGTCATCGACTGATAATGAAAGAAGGACAGAGGCAGAATATCAATTTGAAATACCAATGTATAATACCGACAGTAGCGAAAACAGCGTTACTCACATGGGAAGCGGAACCCAGATAATTAACGTTATTAGCACGAATGAGGATAAACCGAAGAAATTCACAGGAAACATAAGTCTGGCATGACTCCTCGTGGATTTATTCGGGAGATCGAGGAATACTTCCGAGAGGCTAAAATAGTACCAGAAAGGCAACTTAAAGCAGTAGAACGACACCTAGACGAAGCACCATTATTTTGGTATAAGGCATTTAGGTACATCTTCGAGGACTACGCTGGATTCAAACAGGCATTCTTAGAAAGATTTTGGGGCATAGACGTTCAGCAAAACGTCAGATTAGAATTGTACTCCAAGAAATATTCTCTTGGTGGACCAAGCTGTTTCTCTGATTATTTCACCATGCAGTTTCATCGGTTAAAAGAGTTAGATTCACCGCCAACGGTGTTAGAAATGGCCCGAGCCATAATCAAGCAGTTTCCTCCGGATGTCCAACGATTATTGACAGCAGCAAATGTACAGGCCGCGGTACATGCCGAAGCGATCTTAAGGCAACTTGATTGTACAAATACGCAGGCTGGCAACCGGATAGTGAGGCATGTAGATCCAACCGTGGACGTTACAACGCCTGTAGAACCAGAAGAAATACGTAGAGGAAGTAATCAGTGCCATTGTGCGGAAGGAGGAAAACAGGAAAGATATAGAAACCAAGAAGATAGCCAGCAATATTGGAGACGGATACCGCCTCAAAATGAAAACAGAAGATATCCACGATTTAGAAGGACATCGCGATGGAATTATCATCGAGATAGGTGGCCATATCAGAGGAATAGGAGTCAAGGGAGACCGAGTCAGAGAAATGAAAATCAACAAGTGGATATCGATCAAGAGAAAAGGAAATACCTTGAGGAATTGAAGCGGCAGCGAGAAACAAAGCGATGGAAAGATGCGATACAAAACCAGAAAATGAACGCAGATTGCGTAGGCGCAACAAACTTACAATATCAACAGCAACAAAAGAAGGATGCTGTGAATAAGGTGCTCAATCCTGGAGCAGTACCTTTCGATAATAACCCTAAGGAAAGGAACAGGGTGAAAAAACGTCATTTTGGGATCGGGAGAAAATGAGTTAGATAGTAGAGAACAAGTGGATAAGCAACATGACGGGATAGTTAAGAACATCGAATCTTGGGAGTTTGAACCCGAAGAACTACTAGAAGATCGTCAATCGGATGGAATTGAGACAAAAAGAGGACTTCCCATTATCTTAGTGACAGTATTGGGCATCAAAATATCTTCATTATTAGACACAGGCGCCAGCATCAGTATAATCTCCAAGTTGCTTTTCACTGAGCTGCAACGTAGAGCGCGAATTCCCATAATACCAGTGGCAAACGTGAAAATAAGAGGAATCGTACCGAATAAAGTTGCCAGGTGTAAAGTACAAACATATCTGCCGGTTGAAATTGGAAAAATTAAAATTGAACATTCTTTTTCGTGATGGACAAAATTCGACATAATTTAATCATTGGTTCGGATTTTATAAGAGAAAATAATATTATCATCGACTTAAATAGAGAGGAATTTCGAATTAGGAACAATAATGGGGAACAAATGTATGTCACGGCTAAGGTTGAAAATAAATGATGTGTGAATTGCACAAGACTATGAATATCTCGGTAGAAAGTGTGATGCAATTAATGGAAGAGATAATGGAGAGGTATGATCAAGAAGTCTCACAAGAAGTTGCAACCGAGGAAGGAATAGGAGGTACTGCCAAACAAAGGAAGATAATAATAAGTTTACTGAACAAATATGATAGCGCGTTTAAAAAACAACCAGGTGCAATAAAGAATTTTGAGTATAAGCTGTTGGTGAATGATTGGAGACCACTCAAATCAAAACCATACCCGGTACCTGACAAGTATACGCCAGAAGCTAAAAAAGTCATCCAGGAAATGATTGAGAATGGGATTATTTCGAAAATGCATTCTCCCTACATCAGTCCGTTAGTAATAGTAAGGAAAAGTAACGGATCGATTCGTCTGTGCCTGGATGCGCGACAGCTGAACTTGAGGGTGATACCGGAATACGATATAGCACTACTAATCAAAGAGATTATCAAAAGATTTAAGGGAATGAGATTCTTCACAATATTAGACCTAACATCATCATACTATCATATAATTTTGGAAGGAAAGTCTAAGCTATTCACCGGATTTTTATTTGATAATCAGACGTAGGTATTTGAGAGGCTTCCGTTCGGGATCCGCAACTCTGGGGCAGCGTTGATCCGAGCTTTGGACAGGAACTTGGACCCTGAAGTCAAAGAGTTCATTACTATGTATGTCGATGACACTGACCTAGCGACCGCGACATTCGAAGAGCACGTAGGGAAACTGGAACGTTTGCTGGCTAACTTAAACGAACCAGGAGATAAGATTAACAGGACCAAGTCCAAGTTTTGCCAAACAGCGATTCTTTTTGTCGGCCACATGATCGATGGATCCGGTGTTAAACCGAATCCCTTGAAAATTCAAGCCATATGCGAATTCCCAGTACCAAGGAGAATCAAACACATTCGACAATTCCTGGGTATGACGAACTTTTTTGTTAACCACTGTCCAGGCTAAACAGACACTGTGGCACCGTTACAGGACTTATTAAAAACCAATAACCGATGGCATTGGAATGAATCTCCATCACGACGCTTTCACTAAGTTAAAGGATCTAATGGTCAATAGTATCAAATTAGGCTATCCAAATTTTAATCTGAAATTTATTATACAGTCGGACGCATCGCTTGTTGGAGTGGGAACCGCTTTATTTCAAGAAGACGAAGTTGAGAATGGTGCAAAGACATATTTAGCATTTGTGAGCCGAAAGCTGCGTTCCCATGAAATGAAATACACCTCTACGGAGCTGGAAATGTTGGTAATCATCTATGCGTTGCAAACATGGAAGAAAATAATTTATGGGTATCCGATTGTTATAAGAACCGACCATAAGGCTCTGACATTTGTGTTGAAATCGTCGTTATCAAGTGAAAGGGTCTCCAGATGGGAGTTATATGCGCAACAGTTTGATCTCCAGATAGAATATTGCACTGTAAAGTCTAACATACTAGCTGATAGCTTGAGCAGGAACCCGCCAGAAGACGTACGGGATATAAATGTCATAGAGATGACAGGTGAGGACGAGGAGTGTCTTCAAGATTTAAAACTTTTGTCGGAGTTACAGTTGGATGACTATTATTTGAGAGCAATAATTGAGAAATGTCAAGGAGCCAATAATGATCCGGAAAATCAAGAGATAAATACGTCAACAGCTGAGTATATTTATGACAATAACCTGTTGTATAAATTCGTGGATAAAGAGAGGAAGAAACTGAGAGTAGTCGTCCCGCGTAAACTAAGATGTAGACTGATATGGTACGTGCATGGTATGATTGGTCACGGTGGAGTAGATAAGCTGATAGCAACCGTTGGAGAGACGTTCACGTGGGTTGGACTTAGAAGATCCATAAGGAAGATGGTTAAAACGTATGACATTTGTCAACGTGTAAAGCACAGATCTATGCTCCTTTACCAGCATCCAATCCGCATAATACCGGAGAAACCGAAAGAGATATTCGCAATAGATTTGTACGGAATGTTACCGGTTACCAAACGTGGGAACCAGTTCATTCTTGTGGTTTTAGATCTCATGTCAAAAGTTGTGCCTCTGCAGCCGATTAGAAAGGCCAATTCAAAATCCATTATCAGAAGTTTAGAGAGACATGTAATCCCGGAGATGGGAAAGCCGAACTGCATTATTACTGACCATGGAACTCAGTTCACATCTAAAGAGTTTTCCGAAGCGCTAAAGAGAATGAACATACAGCATAAGTTCAGTTCAGTACGGCATCCGGAATCGAATGCTGCTGAAAGAATTATGCGAGAGATATCAAAACATTGTAGGATCTTCTGTCCGGAACGTCATTGGGCATGGGCAACATTTCTGCCGACGATTGCAGAGTGTATAAATAACACGTGGCACGAGTCCATAGACAATATCCCCAGTATAATTCATATGAATCGTCATCCTAAACGTCCTTGGAACGATATTATTCATAGACCTGCGGATGAATTACCTGATGCCGAAGAAAACGTTCGACAAGCTCGGTTGCGCATGATAAAGCAACCAGAAAAGCGAACGAAGAAATTAAGATGTAGAAGATTTCGAAAACCACTGGAAATTAGAACTTACGTTTTAATAAAGAAACCTGCTATTTCTGACCCTAAGACAAGATTCTTTTCTAAGTTAGCTCATTTATATATTGGGCCATTCAAGATTATAGAAGTTCTAGGCAATAATGCTTACAAGATTCAAAGTCTGGACTCCAAGAATGTATCTATATACAACTCGGCAAACTTAAGGCAATACCACATCCCCATTACCAGTGAAGGAGAAGAAGAAGAAGCCAACATCATTCTCGAAGATTATACGACGGGTGATGAACTGAGTGAAGATAATCTTACAGAAGGAGAAGACAGCTGCGGAACTCACTGTGAAGTATACCAGCGAAAGTAAGGATGTTGGGATACTATGGAGAAGTTGACAAGTCTCGATATGAAGAAAATAAATTGCGAGTTGTTCGGAGATGAAGTCAGACATTAACATCACTTTGTGAAAAGAAGAGGAAGGAGGAATCCTGTTATCTAGAATCATACATAAGGAGAAATTTCTCTCGATGCTCGAAATTTCTTTCCAAGCAAGGGCGGAATATAACCTTTCAATGATGTCGAGGTCGAGAGCGAAGGATTCATTGAAAGTTATAAAACAAAACAGATTAAAAAGAACGGCGCAGATGTACGTGATTCGCCGGAGTGCGGCCAGCTTATGCGTTCCATCACGCATGAAAGCCGATACAACTCGCATATTTATGCTGAATCTTACGGAATGAAGTAGAAAAATCAAGCTCAGAACCCCGTGGTATACAGAAGATTGAGTTAAGAATAATTCAGATACAAAGCAGAGATCAGTAATGAGAAATTATGTCAACAGCTGTGAAGAGAAAAGGTCTTACATAACATTTAGTCCGGGAAACGTCATAGCGGAGGCCATGGAATAACTTAAAATCATGCACGGTTAACCAACAAGAAGGCGTGTGCGAAGTGACGTATCATGTGGAAAGTAAATAAATGGTAGAATGTCTTCCTTTGCGAAGTTCTGCGAGTGAAGAGAGTGACTGTAATGTCAAAGTTCCTCAAATGTCAGAAACATGTGTAATGGAGAGAATAATATGGTAGTTTTATGAATCATGAAATGCGAACCAATTATTATTGTGAGATAATTAAAATGGAATTTTAGTTTTTTTACAATGAATGAAGAAAAAGCAGATAGTAGGTCGATATTGAGAACAGCTCTGATGTATGCTAAAACCTGAGGAAATCTGCAGGATTTTGAGAGATCATATAGCTTAAATAAGATTAATAATTGATTATACGGCACCGATACATGCAGGCGAGTGTCAGTAAATGAAAGTGTGGATATAAGGTCTGTTTAAACTCTGTCTAATAAACTTTGTACAAGTTTCAGGGTTGGAAGGCAGGAAGATTATTGATAATTGTGATCCAGAACATCAATAAGATGGAGATGTGTGCTTAAACTAACTGGATCCCTGATGGATACGAACTCTGCTGAAATGACCGAAATAACATAAAACAGATGTCCTGAAATATTGCAACTTGAAGGATGGGATGAACGTCTGCGTCTTCAACGTTAAGTACCCATGTATTGTCTTTCCTTGTCCTAGTTGTAGCAGCTTATTGTAGAGTTAGATTTTGTCATCACATACAGGTGACTTTTAAGAAACGACTTGAATAACCTAACGGGTCGGATGTTATTTTGTGAAGTGTTGGTCTGACCGTTTACGAGATAGGGTTTCAGCTTACCGTCAGCGTTTAATAGAGTTAGGCGCGATTATGTTTCATTCGTTGCTCTTATACTAGTGAACTAATTGTGGAAGTTAATCGTAGTAATATGATATCGAGTGTTTGCAGGTCAGTTCTCTGAATGTGTGTGTGTGTAATATTATTAATGTTGTGATCCTCTTGTATGACTTGTTCCGCTGAACGCTGATGAAGTGTTTATTCAGTAGGAATTGTGTGATGTTCATATGCGTGGAACTAAGGCTCTTCGATGCCTATGCTTGTTTTATTCGAGTAATAATGTTGATGTGGTGCACATTTTGATGTAGTATGGCGAGCGTAGAGTCGTCAGATGTTATGATTTGGTGCGGTAATGATTGTGAATGAGATTTATTGAATTGCATGCTACGGTGGTATGTTTAATCTTCGAGATGGTCAATGAGTCAGAATAATGTTGTTGAATGAAATGTTCGCCGCGTATTTTAAATATTGGATAGACAAGCGATGTAATATAACGCTGGAATCTAAGGTATTTCGAAGAAATTAATGTCGAGCGCATAGGATTTATCATGATATGAATTATGGCACAGCATAAGGTAAATGAACAGACGAGCGGACGAATAGATAGGATCTTCGGTAATTAACACATCCGAACAGTAGACAGATGTATTTTGGGGTCGATGTCACCTGCTATTGTATGTTTGCACTCGAAGTATTGCTTGATGTAGTTATTTGAGCATTAGAATTATTTCAGCAAACATGGAGAGGAAACTGATTCAGCGCAGACTGTCTAACATTGTATTATTTGATTATGTCAGTAGTTGGTAGATGTTATTTTCCAGGTGCGGCAATGTTGAGTATCCAGATGAGAGTAAGGGCACTGTGATCATTTATTTATGGAATTATTTGTGTCATGGTTGATTAGTAGATATGATTCCGTATTATGTTAGAGAAATGACCGTTAAGGGAATTCAAGTTGTTCATTACCTAGGTAGATATTTGAATGACAGAATAGATAGAACAGGGAAGGCAAGCTACGGGTAAAAGTGATTTAAAGATGAACAAACAAACAAAAAAGTGAAAGACTTATAATTGACAGATTTTCTTGAGTGATTAATAATTTTCTTCATTATGAAAGCATTTGAAAGACTGTCACGAATTATTCTAAAATTTGGACCTAATGTTAAATAATGTTTAAAAGATGGATTTTTCAGAACCAACAGAGTGTGATAGGATTTGTATAGTGATATTTCTCCGTTATATTGCTTATTCAAATTATTATTGTTATATATCCTTAGAATTATTTCATTAAATTTAATGTCCTTCCAAACTTTTATTGTGGTTGTCATTTCTTGACTGATATTTAAGAGCCTAGATATAACTAGATAGGACGTAGAAGCATTAGCTCTCAATTAACATTCGATGAGATGTGACCGGTACTCTTCGAAGGGCCATGCCCTTGAGTGGATTTTCACGCGAACCACTGAATTCTAGCCGAGGCCTAACTGAAGAAGATTATCATTTTCCGAACCATACGTGTCCACGAACGGTCACAATACCAGTTTATCCCACTTCCGATACCAGTTTAAGGCGAAGACGGGTAGGTAAATGCACCCACAACTGGTAGGGTTTATTGAGCAAGTTTGACGTGCGGTTAGGGTCGCGCAGCTGTGAGCTAGCATTCGGGAGGCAGTGGATTCAAACCCCACTCTCGGGATCCCTAAAGATGGTTTTCGTGTTTTCCCAACACCAGACAAATGCTTGAGCTGTACCTTAATTAAGGCCATAGCCGCTTCCTTCCCCCTCCTCTCCTACCCCATCGTTTCCATAAGACCTATATGTGTCGGTGCGACATAAAGCGAATTAATTTGTAAAAACCGGTAGCATTTACCCTAGTATTTATTGACTAACTAATAATTTCTTACATAACTACACAGGCAAAAAATTACACCAATACACGCCGGCGCTCTCTCTCTCTCTCTCTCTCTTTCTCTCTCTCTCGCTGATTCATTCACACTAGCTATTCGCTCTGACACGTAAAAGCTAGAACAATCAGACTGCACTCCTCTACGACTGTCACATTCTAGAGCAGTTCACAATTACGCTTGCTGTAGACTATCACGATCACACAGTCCACAGCTTGCGTGCAGGCAACAGAATCTTACAATTCTGTACGGTATTTGGAACACAGTCCGTACACTCACAGTGGTCTTCGATCACTGTCCGCACTCGCCATCATTTCACTCTCACACACATACCGAGCACTCAGCCTTCATTTTCCACCGATTGATCCAATGTTCCACAGCTGCACCCACTCAACTGAAGAGTCTCAATTGCTGGCAGAAGTGAACCACTGAATTTCGTCCGGCCTGCCGGTCGTTCACCTCATCATTCTTTCGTGCGTCATCAGTGAGGCTTGCAGTGAGATAACAGAGTTGTACTCCTTGCGCGCTTGGCTCATAACTGAATGGTTGCTGCAGCGGCAAGCGGGTGGGGCCCTAACTCGGTGACATCACTTGCGGCTGGAGCCAGGCTATCTTGCTTCTCCCGAGGCCCCATAATAAAATTAGCAGACACCGCCACAATACTGAGCTCACAGCTGCGCGCTCCTACCCGCACAGCTAACTCGCCCGGTCTCTACTTCTCTTAACCTCCATAACAGGGTCCATTATTTTCCTGGGTAACCTATCCTCCTCCTTTTCAGTGTCCGAAATATTTGTTACCATCACTTGTCGGATTACTGGATTTTAATTAAAACTGTCATTTACATATAATCAATACTATTTACTCTTAGGAATGCATATTAAAAGAAAAACAATTCTGTGTTAATAAAGACAAATTAAATTAAAGGCACTTTACTGATACATACATACATACATACATACATACATACATACATAAGTAGGCGTAAATGCATCTTCATTATAGACTACCGAGCTCGATAGCTGCAGTCGCTTAAGTGCGGCCAGTATCCAGTAATCGGGAGATAGTGGGATTCGAACCTACTATCTCCCGGATGCAAGCTCACAGCCACGCGCCTCTACGTGCACGGCCAACTCGCCCGGTGCAACGTAAAGCAAATAGCATTATAGACTGTTATGTATTTGAGCGTTCAGCCTGCAAGCTTCTGTGAATTTACTAACCCCCGCCACAATCCTCTGTTTGAAACTACTTCTGTGGCCTCGTTTATTTCTATACCTCTTCTCTTTAAATAGTTAGAAACTGAGACTTAACGTCGTCCTCTTGGTCTTCCTCTACTTCTCTTTTCTTGCTAGTTGCTTTACGTCTCACCAACACAGATAGGTCTTATAGCGACGATGGGACGGAAAGGGCCTAGGAATGGGAAGGAAGCGTCCGTGGCCTTAATTAAGGTACAGTCCCAGCATTTACCTGGTGTGAAAATGGGAAACCACGGAAAACCATTTTCAGGGCTGCCGACAGTGGGGTTCGAACCCACAATCTCCCGGATGCGAGCTCACAGCTGCGCGCTCCTACCCTCACAGCCAACTTGCCCGGTCTCTACTTCTCTTAACCTCCATAACAGAGTCCATTATTTTCCTGGGTAACCTATCCTCCTGCTTTTCGATGAGCAGCAATTTATAAGCATGATTAATTTCTTTAAAGTCCATCTTTTACATCAATAAATTAATCCTGGAAAATAGAATCGTTATTCTTGCTTTTGTTTATTTTCTTTTAAAGAGTTGGTTAGAACTTTCTCTGACAATGAAAATGTCACATGGCCAGGGCTCGTGTCGACTTGGCGAAGTTTTGGATTACAGAGACTCTATTGTATTCCCTAATTTGATAGTTTCTTCGTTCGGAATAGAATGCAGAAACAGAATGTGAACGCAGTAGAAATTACTTCATCTCTTTCAAAGGAAACTTGAGAATTCGAGGAACGAGCTATTCTTTTCAACCATAAGTGCAGACCAGCTCATTGGATTGAAAATGGCCAAAAAATGATATTTTAAAATTAATAACCATCCGAATGGAAATGACAATGATTTAGATTTTTTACAAAACAAATGTTCTACAGAAAATTAAAAAATGGCTAAACTATAGTCCACGCGGATTGGCAGCTGCTTCAACACGTGTTCTCCAGCTCTATTGGGGATGGAGTGGGAAGAAAGCGTTAGTAGGCTGTCTTGACAACCCGAAATTTGACCAGTCACATGCGACTAACCACGAAAGAGCGCAGGATAACGAAGAGAATGAAGGGAAATCATAATGCAATGTTGCCGTTTTCGAAACACGTGCGGCGCGAGAGGGCGATCCCCAGCAGTGTTCAAAGTGCTATAAATTTCTTAACAGTGAAGGTTACATTTTATTTGTGTGTCCGCATATATAATTGTTGTTATTCATAAAGAGTTCCTCTTTTTTTGCAATCTGTTTTACGTCGCACTTAACAGATAGGTCTTATGGCGACGATAGTATTGGATAGGCCTATGAATGGGAAGGAAGCGGTCATGGCCTTAATTAAGGTACAGCCCCAGCATTTTCCTGGTATGAAAATGGGAAACCACGGAAAACCATCTTCAGGGCTGCCGACAGTGGGGTTCGAACTCACTATCTCAAGGGTTTCTCTAAAGATGTGTGGGTGTGTATATAATAGCGTAGTTATAGTTGTGCATTTAATTATAAAATATTTTGACCGAGCGAGTTGGCCGTGTGGTCAGGGTGGCGCAGCTGTGAGCTTGCTTTCGGATGACTGTGTGTTCGGACCCCACTGTCGGCAGCCCTGAATATGTTTTTCCGTGTGTTTACCCACTTTCAAACCAGTACCTTAATTAAGGCCACGGCCGCTTTCTTCCCACTCCTACCCCTATCCCATCGTAGCAATAAGACCTGCCTCTGTCGGTGCGATGAAAATCAGATTATAATATACAGGGTGAAGCGAAATTCGCGCACTCGGGCGTCCCAGCGCGACTCCTCACATGCCGGCAATAAAAATTGTCTCTCACAAAAGTTCGCCCTGCGAATGTATCATCATCATCAGTTTACCCTCCAGGTTCGGTTTTTCCCTCGGACTTAGCGAGGGATCCCACCTCTACCGCCTCAAGGGCAGTGTCCTGGAGCTTCAGACTCTTGGTCGGGGGATACTACTGGGGAGTATGACCAGTACCTCGCCCAGGTGGCCTCACCTGCTATGCTAAACAGTGGGCCTTGTGGAGGGATGGGAAGATTGGAAGGGATAGGCAAGGAAGAGGGGAGGAAGCGGCCGTGGCCTTATGTTAGGTACCATCCCGGCATTCGCCTGGAGGAGAAGTGGGAAACCACGGAAAACCACTTCCAGGATGGCTGAGGTGGGAATCGAACCCACCTCTACTCAGTTGACCTCCCGAGGCTGAGTGGACCCCGTTCCAGCCCTCGTACCACTTTTCAAATTTCGTGGCAGAGCCGGGAATCGAACCCGGGCATCCGGGGGTGGCAGCTAATCACGCTAACCACTCACCACAGAGGCGGACCCTGCGAGTATATACGGCAGAAAAAGAACGTTGACGAGTGGCAATCTGGCAACACTGTAACCACATTTAGGGTAACTACCTCTGTCAGCACATGTTAGTCGTGCTGTACAGTTGGTCAGTGGGTAGAGTTTTCGGTTAGCATGCGGGAGCTCGAGGGTTCGATCCTGGGTTGTGACGCATTTTTTTGTTTGCTGATTTCCATCGGACACTACATACTGTAATAGAGTAAGACAACGTTTCTTAGGTCACATGTATCCTACATTTACAACCTTTAGTAAAGCTGAATACGTGACGCATCTAGTAGATGAAGAGTTTCGAACAAATTCACGCCCACGACGTGGAAAGGGCGCCTTCCAAAGCTGACCAATGAAAACGAATGTTCGTCCATTTATAGGATCGTGGTATGTAAGTGCAAATGGTTTCTAGAGGACGCGCTGCAATTGTTGTTGACTATTAAGATGCCAGATACCATACCACCTGGACTACATTTCATCATCATCATCTGTTTACCCTCCAGGTTCGGTTTTTCCCTCGGACTTAGCGAGGGATCCCACCTCTACCGCCTCAAAGGCAGTGTACTGGAGGTTCAGACTCTTGGTCGGGGGATACAACTGGGGAGTATGATCAGTACCTCGCCCAGGCGGCCTCACCTGCTATGCTGAACAGGGGCCTTGTGGAGGGATGGGGAGATTGGAAGGGATAGGCAAGGAAGAGGGGAGGAAGCGGCCGTGGCCTTAAGTTAGGTACCATCCCGGCATTCGCCTGGAGGAGAAGTGGGAAACCACGGAAAACCACTTCCAGGATGGCTGAGGTGGGAATCCAACCCACCTCTACTCAGTTGACCTCCCGAGGCTGAGTGGACCCCGTTCCAGCCCTCGTACCACTTTTCAAATTTCGTGGCAGAGCCGGGAATCGAACCCGGGCCTCCGGGGGTGGCAGCTAATCACGCTAACCACTACACCACAGAGGCGGACCTGGACTACATTTACGAAATAAAAAACATACGCCTCAAACCAGGATCGACCCCCTCGACCTCTTGCATGCTAACCCAAAACTCTATCCACTGCACGAACTGTACAGCACGACTGTTCTTCTTCTTCTTCTTCTTAAAACTTATGGACTTTTTAAATGTCGTCCAGCCACTATGCGTATAAAAAAGGAGATCACACGCCAGATAGAGTCTAAAATCATAGGATAAGTGCATTTTGCACATATTATAGAGGGTTGAAAAACTAATGTCGTTGAAAGCAGTCTAAGGGTTCACTGTTCACATACAACCAAAACTTGCACTGGATTCAAAGATGGAAGCCAGAACAGAACGTCTAATGATAGGTATAAACTTGTGGAGAGAGCAAAATATATTGAGCACCAGTAAATATGATCGAGCTGCGGAAATGTCATGTAAATTCTCGTATGGATCGTAATAATTTGATGCAGGTGAGAAGGGGGAAATAAGGGAGTGTGACACAGAGAAAAGCACAGGGACACGAAGGTACTAAACTTCACGCCGAAGTGGCCCGTCTTGGCGACTTGTCTTCTACTCAAAACAACACCGGGCCTACAATTGGGATAGACAAACACTTAGGAAAAATGTAGTAGGGAGAAAGGAAAAAGTTAAAGCTAATAGGAGTATTAATTGAAGGAATATGGAGGAGTTGAGGTAAATACCAGAGACTTTAGTGCAGAGATGAGAGTACTAACCTAAAAACAGTAATGCGCAATGCTCTGATTTAGTTGGTGAAAGACGAATGTACCAGAATTACGTATAATAATGTTTGAAGCACGAGGAACGGGAGTAAAAAAAGACTGTATCTGTGGATAGTAGCGAGACAAACAGTAGCAACTAAAGTGAAGTATAACGGGAGCCAAAAGAAAACTAAGATCAAATGAAAATGAGTGAATAAATGTATATACCAGTGAAATATGTAATTAAATGACCATAAGAGTGGAATGATTATAGGTTCAATTGAGCATCGTCAATAAATTGATTAAGAACTGTAATGATATCAGATGAGAGATCAATTAATAGACAAGTAAGACTTGTAGGAAAGGGAATTTTCATTCGTGTCAGGCTAGCGAGTAGCTTACGCCGGGGTGCAGAATAGACAGGACATTGAAAAAATAGATGGTTACTATCCCCTTCTAATTCACCACATACACAGTTAGGCTGATTAACTAAATTAAAACGAAACTTGTATTGCGGCGTAAGGGAATGATTGAAACGTAATCTAATTATGTTAGTGATATGTCGACGTGTGTATGTTCCCCTGGCAAACAAGGGTTTTGTGGTAATTTGTGGTTGGAGTTGATAATAATACGTGCCTCTATAACGCGCAGATTGATTCCAGTCATCTTGCGAGGAGCTGTAGGCAGTGTCCTTAAGACTGGGATAGAGAGGGGGCGTTGGGAGTCGACTAGCTTCTTTAGCAGCAGTGTCCGCTAGATCATTACCAAGAATATTGGAATGTCCCGGTATCCACACGAGTGTAATGTATATGCCATTTTGTTCAAGTTGATACAGTAGGGATTTGACAGTATATATATAAATTTAAGGATGGAGTAACGGATGATAATGCCTGTAATACACTTTTAGCGTCGGTATAAATAGTAGCTTTTGGCAAGGAATGTTGTTGTATGTAAATTAATGCCTGTTGGATGGCAAATATCTCTGAAGAAAAGATGGAGAAAATAGTCGGAAGATGAAGACGTTCAATTGTGCTGGAGTCTCTAATAACAAAAGCAGCACCGATTCCTTGAGGGTGTTTTGCCCCATCTGTGTAAAAGTCTACACCTATAACAGAGGGAGATATGCGCATTTTTTTGAATGGGGAAGGAGTAATCAACGATAGCTGACGATCCTGTTAATAAAGATTTATGAGAGAAAATTATTGTGGGTGTGTAGTGTAAGCTTGCAAATGGAGTAGAATACATGGGTATGGAAGGAGTCCTGAGGATCGAAGTGCAGGATCTGTTTATAATGATATATGCAGTATATATAGCTGGAACGCGTCCCGATCTAGGCGGACATTGTTGATAGTAGTCATGTAATAGCTGTAACTTTGGAATTAAAGGGGAAGATGAAAAAGCAAGCCTTTTAATCAGATATTTTTGTGCGAGTAATAAACGCCTTATCACAAGTGGGACTTCACTCGTTTCCACTAATAATGCATTGGTTGGAGTAGTCTTAAGTGCTCCAATACAAAGGCGTAAAGCTTAAAATTGAAGGGTATTGAGCGGAATAAGCGAGGTAACTGAAGCGATGTCCATTATATGAGCTGAATAATCAAAATGGAGCGTATAGATGCTTTGTATAAGGAAAGAGCAGTATTAGGGTCGGCGCCCCAGTTACGACGAACTACAGTTTTAAGAATTTTGATAAATCCATCAAATTTTTGACGTATCAATGTAATATGTCGTTGCCAGGTGAGTTTTTGATCAAAGATTATGGCGAGGTATTTGTGACGAGTAGTAAGAAGGATACTATATCCCTCAAAAGTAAAGGGAGAGTGATCATAAGAACGTTTATGAGTAAATATCATTGCCGCACATTTTTCGATGGATAGTTGAAGGCCATTATCTTGAAACCATATATGCACGTGACTCATGACCTGGATCATCAGCTGTCGTGCAATATCAATGTTGTCTTGCGATGTGTAAAGAACTATATCATCTGCATAAATAAGTACTCGGGCATATTGTGAAATGAGATGTTCCAATTCACTGATATAAAGGGCAAATAAAATTCCGCTTAATATATCACCCTGAGGCAAACCATTACAAGCAGAGCGGCTAGGTACATGATAATACGATGATTTAATATTTAATGAGCGATATGTATATAATTTTTGCAGGATAACAATAAAGGCGGGAGGTATGCCTTTCGCAGCTAATTTTTTCCAAAGACGGTGGAGTAAAACCGAGTCATATGCACTTTTGATATCTAAAAATATAGAAAGAGTACTTTGCTTTCGATGTTTGGCTAGGAGCAGGTCAATAGTAAAAATATTAATAGGATCTTGGGTGCTTTTTCCTTTAAGGAAGGCATATTGATATTTAGGTATTAACTGATAATACTCAATAGTCCATAATAGCCTTTGTAATAATACTTTTAAGAATGTCTTACAATACAAGATCCAAGTACAATACCACGATAATTGTTTGGATCTGTTGGGGATTTTTGTGGTTTGAGGATCGGTATCAGAAAAAAATCAGTCCAATGTGGTGGAATATGCGTATTCAGTAAAATATCATTATAAGAATTTAGAAGTGCATTTTGTGCTCGTAAGGGTAAGAGCCGGAGCATAGTGTATGAAATATAGTCCGGACCTGGGGTCGATTTAGAAGGGAATGAAGGACAGCTGATATTTCACTTAATTAAATGGGTTGTAGAAGAGTGGAGTACTGTGAGTGAACATTATATGAGGGAAGTTCAAAATAAGGTATCATATAGTCAGGGGCCAGAGAATGCAGAAACTTATTGATGATATCACGTGGGATGATTCGATGTACTTGATGTTGAGAGGCACGCGACAACATACGAATAGCGTTCCATAAATGCAGAGCTGACATATGGGAATTGAGAGAGGAGATGAACGACTTCCACGCAGCACGTCTTTTCTGATTAAAGATAAGTTTTGTTTTGGCAATATGATTCTTGAAACGTAAATAATTATCTCGTGTTAGAGAACGACGATATGTGCGGAATAAAGCCTTGCGGGTTAATATTAATTGGTAACATTCCTTACCCCACCAATGAATATATTGGAACGGGCGAGGGGTAGAAGAGGCGAATGGTTTGGAAGGATGATAGATATCAAGATACTGATGAAGAAGTGAAACAAGAGTACGTGTTAATGCGCTCGGAGCTATGACGTAGATAATATTGCAGATAAGATATATATGTCTGTTCATCAAATAATCGTATGGAGCGTACATTGCTGGATGACAATGAAGTGGGCTGGGCTTGTAGGGGTCTACCAACCCCATACGTAATCCATATAGGATAATGGTCGCTGTTGTAGGTATCTGAGAGTCTTGACCACATAATTGTAGGGGTAAAGATTGAGCGACAGAATGTTAAATCAACCGCAGTAGGTGGGGATCCAGATACAGTGAGGCGAGTGGGAGAGCCATCATTAAGAAGAGTTAGGTCATGCTGCTGTGACGCTGTGAGGAGATATGGGCCTCGTGGGGTATCACTAGTGCCACCTCATGCTGTATGGTGCAGATTGAAGTCCCCGAAGATGATAATATGTGATAAATGATGAAATTGTTGGAAAAAGCGAGACCAACTCGAACTCGAAATATAAATATCAGGGGGGCAATAAAGGTTAATAAGGTGTAGTTGCCGATAAGAAATGGCGACAATAAAAGTATGTGGAATGTAATACTGTATAGGTAATGATTGATATGAGATCGTAGAATGAATAAGAAATGTCGCCCCTCCATACCCCGGGCCATCATGCCGTACAAGATCGTATCCTGGAAGTAGAAAATTTGTTCGTTCGGAAAACCATGTTTCCTGTAAAGCAATAACATGTGCATGAGTTTCATTAATAATTAACTGAATATCACTCCTCTTATGATGGACACTCCTAGCATTCCAATGGACGATATTGATTATATAAAGAAAAAAATATCACTTAGCCGGTCACGTAATTGGTAAATAACATGCTGTATAGAAGGGTGACCGCCTACCGCTTGCAGTAGTAGGATAAGAATTTTATGGATGTCCTGTTGTAGGTCATCTTTTTGGCGATAAACGGGACGTTGTGGCTGGTCAGAAGATGGAAGGGGGAAATTACATTTGCTAAAGGAGCCGGGAATTGCGGCTGTGAAAGGGGTGGGGGGAGCATTAATGTTCATAGGCACATTAAGTGAATTAGGGGTATCCCGAAGGATAGCCATGTGTGCAGCTGGATCATACCCCTGAGCGGGTTGCGGTCTGGGTGATTGAGTAATAATCTGAGTAAACTTTCGTTTTCTCGGATTTGAAACAGGAGGAGGGGAATGTTCAGTAGCAAGGGGGGGGGGGAAATTGTTGGGGGTGTTGCGCAGGGCAGTAGCTAGGTGGTGAAATCTTGGACTTGGCCTCACGAAAAGATACATGCTCGGTGCTCATTATTTTCTTAATAAGCTGCTGTTGTTTGTGCTCAGGGCATGACTCATGTCCTATGAGATGGTCCCCATTACAATGAGCACATTTGGTATACTGCTCCGTACACTTATCCGTAGCATGCGACAAGGTGCATTTGCCGCATCGGAACGTTTGCGAACGACACTGTCGGAATGTATGGCCGTATCGCTGGCATTTTTTACAAATTATGGGATTAAAGATAAACGGTTCCACCTCCAGAAAGACACTATCGAGATACATATCGTAGCAACTGCTGGGATCGAAAAACTACTTTTACTGATCCAGTAGGAAGGTATTCGATAGCCTCATTAACAACAGCTTTATGTTTTAATCTCTGGACAGATTTAACAATGCAGTCAGATTTGAGATGTTGGAGGATAGATTCCTCAGTCAAATTTTTATCAACCCCTCTTATGATACCAACACGGAATATGCTTGTGCTTGGTATATATGCCCGTGCACAAATAGATTCTAATAATGGGTGACTCAAAAATGTATTTGCTTGGGTAGCATGCTCAAATTGCACCTGAAGACGATTTCTGCCCTTACGTATGATGGATTTTACTGGTAAATTTCGATCATAAAATAAACAACCTAAGGTCATAGGATGCAGCCCTCCAACATTTTTGTCCGTTACAGATTCTACTAGAACAATGTAAGGACCAGAATGTTCTCGAGTGTATTCGTCCGAACTAATCGGAGATGTTGACTTTTGAGTATTCTGACTGGTTTGTTTGTTAGGTATTGGATCTTGAGAACTTTGATTATTAGATTGACTATTTAGAGAAATATCGTCCATTTCCACCTCCATCTCCTTTTCAACTGGTAACTTGGAGATATCCAGAAGGGACCTCCCATCACTGGCGGCAGCCATCACACGCTAACTTCACAAGACACAAAGTACGAACAAACTCCTCACGACCACCAAGTAAATACCGTGCACACTGTACAACCGAACTGATTCGAAGCACAGCGTAAACTTCAGCACGACTGTTGAGTGCTGCCAGTGGTAGTTTCCCTACATGTGGTTACAGTGTTGCCAGATTGCCACCTCTTCAACGTCCTTTTTCTCCCGGATATACTCGCAGGACGAACTTTTGTGAGAGACATTATTTTATTGCTGACATGTGAGGAGTCGCGCTGCGACGCCTGAGTGCGCGAATTTCGCTTCACCCTGTATACCGTATATTGTTTTTTACATCACTTGCCTAGCACCTTTTAATTTTAATCCAGTAGCGGAAAGTGAAGGGAAGAAACGTTTCGGCAAAGGCATCCCTACAAAGGGACAAACTCGGTACGTTATTTTTGCGAGAGTACTTTGAACGGGACAAAGGCAATAATGGTCCTCACATTTCTGTTAGTGTCAGATAAAACTGCATCTGTGGTTAGAGTAACCAAAAACACTGTAGTTAAAATCGGTAAAACAAGTATGATCACTATAAACGGGCAACTGTCATTGAGTAATTATATATATTTATATTATTGATAAATATTTGTTCATGCTGTAAATACTAATGTTAATTATGCATTACATATGCTTCTTTTGTATTTTACTTTGAATATCCGCTTGACTTCTTTAAAATACAGCTTTTGCATACGGTATTGTCTTTGAAGCGAAGAAGCATTCGTTGAGTAATATGACGTGGCAACATGGAGCATCTCGCTCTCTTAAACGTCAATTCCGTTCTACTTCCGCGCGGACTATAACTTCCATCTTTGGCTTGTTGATTCAAAAATAAAGGTGTGTGTGTATGTCTTGTTTGCCAGGCTGATTGGCCCAGGTGTTAGAATCGCTGGCCTTGGCAGGTTCGATTCAGGCTCAGTCCGGCGGTATTTGAAAATGCTCAAATACGACAGCCTCGTTACATTGGGAGTTTTGAAAGAACTCCTGTGGGACAAAAATTCCAGCAGCTCAGCTTCCACAGAAACCATAAAAGTAGCCTACTTATTGAGATATAGTGAAATAATTGTTTATTTGTATTTTGTTTTCCTTGTCAACTTTTTTATGTGATGAGAGTAACTCATTTTCTATTGAAGGATATAATGACTAGACCCCCTCGTGTGTGCTTCTACAATTGTAGGGGATTAATCTTGGTTACCCTCTTCAATTGAAGATCCTCTTCGTGGTGAGGGGGACTATTGGCTCCTTTCTTGCGATGCCGAATGGAGCCCTACTGGGTAACCATTCGGTATACAAGGAGGAGGAAGTTAAAGCACCACCCAACCCTAAGGTGTAACGCGACCCGTGCCGATGGGGTGCATGGCACATGGGAGATGCGTCCTGAACGGAGCCTTCGAGATACTTGGCGCCCTCTCGAAGTAAGTAGCCTTACCCGGGTATGCGGGGCTCTGCCTGGGCGGACATATATTTCCCTAGCTCCTCGTGAGACCTGAATGAGTACTGTAGCTACCCATAAACCGGAGAGCTCTTCTGGGGCCTCCGAGAGAAACACCAGTACAACAACCGATGGGGACTCTTCGGAGATATCCTCGGATAGTACAACCTCGACAGTTAGAGAGCTCACTCTAGAGGTGAGCAATCTACTAGTCTAGAAGAAGAAGAAGAAACAGCGCCCCGGCGCTGAGAAGAGGAGGTATAAGAAGGCTTTAAAGGCCCGGGAGCAGGGCAAAGAGGGCCTAACTCCTGGAGATGAGAGGCCTTCTACTGCCATGACAGCGACGACTGTGGGGGGATCCAATGGGCGCAAGAGGCGGGACCCTGAAAAGGGCTCTGCTTCTAGGCCACAGAGGACTCCACCCACCAAGACACCAGTGGGGAAACGACTTCTGTCGGGGGCAACCCCAGAAGAAGATCGGCCGACCCACAAAAAACCCAAGGTGGAGTATGCTAGGATAGCCAAAGCTGGGATCAGGATGGCCGTAGTACCGGTAGGATATCCTGACCAGCAGATAAGCGAGAAACAGGTGGAATCTGTGGAGGAGGCTATCACTGATCTGATAGACGGGCTTCCGGAGCAGGGGCCCATTAAGCCTCAGTTCCTGGACTGCTATCTGTCGAGAGGTGCGGCCGTCATTATCGCAGAGAATGATGAGACTGTAGCATGGCTTTCTAGTCTTGTTGCAGGTATTCAACCGTGGGAAGGAGCCAGGCTCACAATTGTGGGCATGGATAAACTCCTTTCCTATAAGAGAGTCATGGTCTGGATACCAGGACAACCAAAGGACAATAACGTCCTTTTGGGAAGAATGGCACGCCAGAACCATGGCTTAAATCCCAACAGCTGGAGGGTCTACGACCGCAAGGAGGAGAAGAGAGGTGTCCGACTTGTGGTCAGCATGGACTCCAGAGATGTGGAGAAAGTGGTGGGGAGGAAGATCATCTGCGGGGTGCATGTTGCTACCTTCACCTTGGTGGAGGGCAAGCGCGACAAGCAGAGGACCAACCCCACCACAAACAACACCGAGACCAGCAAGGGCGAAGAGCGGGAGCCCGGAAAGGAACCGGGGCCAGCCAAGCCTCAAGACTCATCGCGGGAGACGGAGCTGCACGTTCCGGAGACCGCATAAGGTAAAGTATTGCATGAAAGTAAAGAATGATTACTTTCATACAAGCAAACATACAACATTGTATAGCGGCCTCTAGGGTACTTATTAGAAGTATCCAGAAAGGCAGGTTTTCAGTCGCCCTGATACAAGAACCCTGGCTTAGACAGGGGCATATCATGGGACTAAAATGTGCAGGCTTCACTCTATTCAGTGGAATACCAGAGGAAAAGCCTAGAGCATGTGTACTAGTTAAGGATCATAACGCTTGGGCTATACCAGGCTTCATTACTAGAGACCTTGTAGCAGTTCTAGTGAGATATGAAGAGGGCGGACAGCCAAGAGATCTGGTTGTCTGTTCTGCATATTTCCCAGAAGACTCTGAATCTCCACCCCCGCCGGAGGAGTTCAAGAGACTGGTGATATGCTGTAAGAAACAAGGACTAAACCTCATAGTAGGATGTGACGCCAATACTCATCACAGCATTTGGGGAAGTAAACACACAAGCCGAAGGGGAGAGCATTTCATAGATTTTCTATGTACAACTGATCTTGAGATCAGGAACATAGGTGATACCCCTCCCTTCATCAATGACAGGAGTGAGGGAATCATAGACCTTACCCTGGGTTCCATGGGAATCATACAGGAATTTAAAGACTGGAAAGTTTCTTCGGAACCTTCCTTGTCAGACCATAGACACATTTTGTTTCATATAGAGGGCTCCTTCGAGATCACACCTTATAGAAACCCTAAACTTACCAACTGGACGTCTTTCAGGGAGGACGTGAGTAGGGGACTGGAAGGAGGACCCTCAAATGTAATTAAGAACAAAAAGGAGCTGGAGATCAGTGTGAGCTTTCTCACAGACACTGGTTACCTCTTATGAATTAAACTGCCCAGTTGTTAAGGCAAAAAGAGCAACAGGAAGCTTCAAGTGGAAGAGTTATCTTGAACAGCTGAAGAGAAACACACGAAGGCTCTGGAATAAATACAGGGAACTTCAGAATCAAGAAAGCCTAGATTCTTATAAAGAATCACAAAGAAGGTATAAGTCAGAAGTCAAAAAGGCTTCTAGGAAATCTTGGAGACAGTTTTGTGACTCCATTGAAAGTCAACATGAAGCGGCAAGGCTTCATAAAATTCTAACCTTGGATGGAAGGGCAAGGCTGGGCTCACTGGAGTCTCCTTCGGGTGGATATACATCCACAGCAGGGGGAGACCCTGAGCTTATTGCTTGATGCCCACTTTCCAGGTTCAGTAGTCACAAATAGTGAAGTAGAATCGAGCGGATCCTTCAGACACGATAGAAGTGGCTGGAAGGAAGCCGCAGAGGTTGTTACCCCTAGAAGGGTGAAGTGGGCATTAGAATCTTTTGCCCCTTACAAAAGCCCAGGAATGGATGGGATCTTCCCGGCGCTTCTTCAGGAAGCGGGTGTGGTCCTTATACCATACCTCGTCAGAATTTTTAGAGCCTGTCTTACTATGGGGTACGTGTACTCCTTGTGGCGTCAGGCGAAGGTAGCATATATACCCAAACTTGGAAGTCTTTATATACTAGACCTAAGGATTACAGACCCATCAGTCTAACGTCTTTTCTTCTTAAGACCTTGGAAAGACTAGTGGATAGACATATCAGGGAGGAAGTATTAAGAGACTGTCCCCTGCATCCTCATCAACATGCATATCAACCAGGGAATTATGTTGAGACGACACTACACCAGCTAGTTTCTAGGCCGGAGAGTGCCTTGGATCAGCAACAACTTGCTATGGTTGTATTCCTAGATATAGAAGGGGCCTTTAACTACACATCTTTGGGCTCCATAGACTTAGTCTAGAGAGAAGAGGAGTGAGCAGGATGCTCATAAAATGGATTATGGCCTCACTGCAGGGCCGTCAAGTTCTGTTTACCCTCAACGCAGTTATGTTGAGAGCTAATAGAGACAGGGGGTGTCCACAGGGAGGAGTATTATCACCAACATTACGGTGTCTAGCAGTGGATGAACTACTTACCAGGTTAAATGTTGGAGGAATTTACGCCCAAGGCTATGCAGATGACATTAGCCTGATGGCGGTGGGAAATTTCCCCAGTACGGTTTCAGAGTTCGTACCGAGCACCCTACGTAGGGTGGAAAGATGGTGCCACGACACGGACTTGTCGGTTAATCCCGACATGACGGAGCTCGTGGTATTTACCAGGAGGAGGAGGCTAGACGGACTGTCAGAGCCTTTCCTAATTGGGAAAAATGAGTTAAGACAATCTCAGTTAAGTACCTAGGGGTAATCCTTGAGGCAAGACTGAGTTGGAAGAAACACATAGATCATAAGGTGGATAAGGCTCGCAAGATTATGTGGGCCTGTCGCAGGGCCGTCGGAAAGACTTGGGGCCTAGGACCTAAGGTGGTCCAGTGGCTCTATATTTCTATTGTACGGCCCACGACCACCTATGCATCTTTAGTCTGGTGGGCAAGTTCGGAGAGTAAAACTGTGACCACCAAGTTAAACAGTGTCCAAAGACTTGCGTGTCTAGTAATAACAGGGGCACTGGATACTACAGCATTATGTGCAATGGAGGCCATCCTAGGTCTTCCCCCCTTACATGTATATGTTAAGGAGATAGCGGGAATGAGTGCCTACCGCCTCTGGTCACTCAGAGGATGGTACTTCAAGAATCCGAATAGAGGTCATGCCTCTATTCTCACAAGGCTTCACCAGACCTGCCCTACGACAATTATGATCGGGGACATGATGAAGCCTAGTTTTAATTTGAATTATAAATTCACAGTGGTGATACCCACAAGGGAGGAGTGGGCCGCGGATGCTGGGGCCCGTCTTAGGTCTGGGGGCTGTACATGGTACACAGATGGCTCGCGGACAGAGACGGGCACAGGCGTCGGGGTCTGGGGGCGTAAGGCAAGGCTCTCCCTACCTATGGGTAAATACGCTACTGTTTTCCAGGCCGAACTATACGCAATACTGCCCTGTGCTGTATATATTTGCATCGATAGCCAGGCAGCGTTAAAAGCACTATGTACAGTTAAAACAACATCAAAAATGGTATGGGAATGCCAAAGGATGTTAGATCAGCTGTGTAAACTTAGCTCAGTTACCCTATTATGGGTCCCTGGGCACACAGGTATCAGTGGAAATGAAGAAGCTGACAAACTAGCGAAACAAGGCTCAAAAGATCCTTTCATAGGACCAGAGTCCTTCCTGGGAGTGTCACTCCGAAGCGTGAAACTGGTAATATCCCAGTGGACAAATCAGTCTCACTTAGACATTTGGAAGAGGTTAACTATAGCAAGGCAGGCACGTGAACTTATCAAAGGGCCTAGCCAAAGTTATAAAAAGGTCCTGATAAATTTGAATAGGACCAGAATGCGAATGGTAGTTGGACTGTTGACAGGCCACAATACCTTACAGAGACACCTACACATCATGAAAATCAGTCAGGATCAGATGTGTAGAAGATGCGGTAGGGAGGAGGAGACCTCCGCACATGTGTTATGTCAGAGCGAGGCTGTTGCAAGCACTAGACATCGATACCTTGGCTCACATTTCGTGAGCCTGGAAGACATCAGGAATGCCAACATCCGGACACTGGTATCCTTTATAGGATCACTAGGGCTGGACTAGGCAAACCCGTTTAAGGGACACAAAGGGTCTTCACAGACCTACGTGTGGAGCCCTGCGAAGGCAGGCTTCACCCATTCTTCATCTATCTATCTATCTATAATGACTAGAAAAATGCGCTGACTAAACTGAAAGAGCGCGAGGTGTTGCAGTATCATGGGCTCCATGTTTTGCAGCTTTTAAATCACAGCAGAGTAACGCAAAGAATTAGTTCTAATTTTGTGGATCTTCACAAGTTTTAGGTAGCATATTGGAGAGATGCGGTCAAGACAGTGGACAGTGACATACAAGTTTTATCTATGAGGTTTAAGCTTTTTGTGGAAATAACAGGCAGATTGGTTTTATAGACTATGGTAACTTTATGGGAATATTGGAATTAGCTTCTGAATTCAAGCCAATTATAGCACAGAAATGTGGAAATGTGGATTATTTAATGTCACCAGTTTCTGTTGAACTGATGGCTTATGATGTGGTTTAGTGTAATCTCTTCCTAGTTCGTGAACCATGGGCAACATGGAGTGACCTACTAACCTAGAGTCAATATACCAGTTGCTGTGGAATAGGAGTGGGCATCTCGGACATATTCTGAGTTGTGTGCTTCCTTGTGGTTAAGTCACTAAGACTATACGATCCACTGGTGGTCTGTTATCATGATGGGTGAAATTCTCACTGGGACTATGTGTAATTAGGGTAGCATCCTACTTCACAAAAAGTTTACCAAGCACGCTCAGAAAATTCTTGGATCTATGGGACTGATGGAGTCCCACATTCTTTGACAGGCTAGGGACTCCTTTCAAACGACTTGTGGAACGATGAGGACCTATCAATATTAATTAACCTTATGGGAGAAAGAAAGTAGATATCGGGATGTAAAAACAATAACATTTTTATGAACTATTTTTATGCTTTTCAGAGTTGCCAATGTGGTGGAATTTTGTCCCGCAGGATTTGTTTTACATGCCAGTTAAGCTACCAACACGAGGCTGACGTATTTGAGCCCCTTCAAATACCAACAGACTGAACCAGGATCAAACATGCGAAGTTGGACTCAAAAGGCCAACGCTCTGCCATCTTAGTTACTCAGCCCAGCAAAGAAAGTAGAACTGGCTTTGTCAGCAAAGAGGATGTCTCAATGTGTTAGGAGTAAATTATATCTGGGTATGGGAAGATACCGAGGAAGAGACAGGACATAAGCTTTTCCTAACAGATGTCAAAAGATGAAGGGCAGAGTGAGGATTAGAATTGTTAATCAGGAACACCATAGTATACAACATGGTTTCCGTTAGGTACGTAACTGAACGAATGGTGTTAGCGCATGCAGTTCTTCCTGCCCTTAGTCCCAATTCATTAGGTCAGCATTTGATATGGATTCGGCCCAGTTTTACGGTCAGATGCCCTTCGTGACTTGTTGACGGATTTAGTGGTTGGAGGAATTAGGACGAGAATAGACTGGTATTCATAATGTGAGGGTGCATACGAGGATGAATTTGACAAGCTATATGAAGTATTGAGTGAAATCATAGACAGGGTTAACAGCAAGGATGCGCTAGTCCTAATGGGCGATTTCAATGCGAGAATTGGAAATAGAACTGAAGTACATGAGAAGGTGTGGGGTAAGTTTGGAAACTAAGAGGAATGGGATGAGCTGTTGCAAATTCGTTCTTCAGGCATAAGGCTATTCTCCGCTACACATGATAGGGCTCGGCACCGGATCAGTGATAGACTATATCATAAATGACTTTCATTTCAGGAAGCCTGTTAGAAATGTATGGTCATCCCACGGATTTTTCAACAGTGAATCATTGACAGGCAGAAAAAGAATATTTTGAAACTCTTCTTAGTGTTACAATTCTTTCTGCTGAAGTCGCGAATGACAGAGTGCAAGGAGAGGAGAACAATTATGGAAGTAACATTATGCTCGAGGAAGTGTAAAGGACGGTAGTAGGAAGAGATTAAATAAGACTTGAAATGGTGACGGCAAGAATGAAGTGACTTCATAGATTAATAGGATTGGCATGGGATGTGAGTATCGTTCATTCTAACTAGACTAGAGCTGTAATTGCTCCTATGTATAACCAAGAGAATAGAAAGGATTGCAACAATTATCGAAGAATTTCATTGATCAGTATACCAGGCACGTTATTCACAGGCCTTTTGGAAAGGAAGATGCAGTCAATGATGGAGAGTAAGTTGTTGAGAATTGATGATATAATGAGTTTGCGGTTCAGGGTACTTACAAGGGTTAGATAACGATGAAATATTTCCCCTTTTTGTTCATAGTTTACATAGATCAGTTACTGAAAGGTCCAAAATGGCAGTGTGGGATTCGGTTAGGTTGAAATATAGTAAAACGTTCGGCACACGCTTTGGCAATGCTGACTGTGCAGTCTATCATCCAATTGCCACTGATCTGCATTTTGAGCGTGGGCCAGACGTGAGAGTTGTTTACCTAGTCTTTTCATAAATAATCTAAAGGAAGTTGGATCAAATTTACACACATACCGTACTTCATTCCCTGGAATATCACCTGATAGGTGGCACGGATCATGACCGGCCTGGCACACCAACGGATGTCCAAAATTCAGTACCTAACACTCTTCTTCCTCTTCAGTATTCATTAGACACTTTCAGGACATCACCTGTTAGATTAGCTTGTAGAATATTATTCAATGGATATTTGATTGGAAACATTTAAATATTAATCATTGTGTGGATTACACTAATTTCTATGATGAGAATAATATGACACAACAAATATTATGATTATTATCCACTTCTTAAATTTATAACCTCAGATAGAGTTAGATAGTTAATAAACATACATGATAATATGAAATGTTTTGATCAAAAACAATTTATTGTGTTTATTATCTCAGGAAGAGTATTATGCAATATGCAAGAGACACTTTGTGTTAATGGTAATGGAATGGAATGGTAATGGAATATGTAGGTTAATTAATTACTGAATACTCCTTCTTCATATATTGAAAGAGGATATGATTTCCAACAAAATCGCTTATATTATATTTATACCGGGTGGTCCACCAGCCCCTTGCGATCCAGCTTTATGCATCCCTTCACATTTAATACAATTCTAAAAGGCATCGGTCCCTCTCCCTAAACCGGGGTAACATAACGACATGTGTGTTTACGGGCTAGAAGACAGCAGGAATAATGAGCGCCACTATTAATTCGTGGGTACCACGCATGAAACGTTAAAACGAGTACAGATACGCAGAACACGTATCTTAAAACAGGAGGTGGACGTACAGACCGGGAGGGCGGTACTGTATAGGCTGGGAAGTGGGCACCGTAGGCCATGTGTCACAGTAGCTAACATGGCAAGCGGGTGGGGATATGTGTGATAGTGAACAATGCTCGAGGTAGGAGGTTCGAATCCCACATAAGAAATTTATACAGCCAGTTGCCTGGGATGTGGTAAGGTTGCATACTTGATAGCTTCCAAGGACTGATTTGTTTAATTGACTCTGTAAAACCGTATGTATTGTTGCACTGGGTATGGTGCTGGATTGGACGAGGATGACGAGATGATGGTTTGTTGCCAGTTAGGTACGTCGTACATGTTCCTAGCTTCGTAGACCACAGGTAGGGCAAAGTGTGCCCCATTGGAACGATAAAAACACGCGATGGCAGGTGAGAATATAGCTGCACTTACTCCACTCCTTTAAAGTAATTCACGACACAAAGTTTATTCGCTGCCTCGAGATGTATTCAGCGACGAGTATGTAGATATGTTACTTATCTATGGAGAAGCTAGGTAGAATGTATATTAGGCACAACGCCTGTACCAAGAACGCTATCTGGATAGACGACAACCGACGGGCATGATATTTCGGAGGGAGGAAAGACGTCTGCGAGATACAGCATCCCTGGAAAGGACACGGCCTGTTCGAGATCATCCCGTGACGTCTGCTGAAAATGAAGATGTCGTGTTTGACGCTATCCGGCGTAATTCACATACTAGCACACAGGCCATCGCACAGGAGACTAACATCAGCCGAGCGTCTGCTATGTGGTTATTGCATACCCACCAGTTTTACCCGTACCATCTGCACAATAAACCAGGAGCTCCATGGTCATGATTTCGATGCCCGGGTGGCGTTCTGTCAATGGATCCTACGGCATGTGGACACTGATCCTGCTTTTCTAGCAACTCTCTTATTTACGGAGGAAGCACGTTTCAACAACAATGGTACCATTTATCGCCATAATCTGCATTACTGGAGTGTGGATAATCCCCATTGGGTGCGACAGCCAGCTTTTCAGGTACAGTGGGACGGGAATGTATGGTGTGGAATCATGGATGATTACCTAATTCGTCCCCATTTCTTTGAGGGGCATCAGACCAGCCAACGCTATCTGCGGTTTCTGCAAGATGAACTACTATCTTGACCACTTCAGAATGTGGTTTCAACATGACGGTGCTCAACCGCCCGCGGCATTGGTCGTCCAGAACCATTACCATGTGACGTATCCTGATAAATGTATAGGAAGTTGAGGACCTGTCCCCTAGCCCACCAGATCGCCCGATCTTACGCCCTTGGATTTTGTATGTGCAGCCATGTAAAACAACTTGTGTATGCACAGGAGCCGGCCACTTCTTGTCACCTTCGACTGCTCATCGCCGAGACATGCCGATCCGTCGCCAGAGATGTTGCAACGGGCCAGACGATCTTTACAACATCGCACCCAGCTCTGTATCGACCACGGAGGTCGTCAGTTCGAGAAGGTGCTGCGTTAAACGATGTTGATAACTGAAATATTGTCACACGTTTTCTAGCCTCTATCAACCCAGCAACATACCAACGGCCTCTTTCAGGGTCAAATAAGCAATTCAATCTGTGAAAAATACCGGCATTAAATACAAAATATACAGCCTTGCCACATCCTAGCTTCAAAATAATTGCATGGGACTTGAACCTTCTACCCCTCGAGCACTGTCAACTATCACACACCCTACCGCACGCTAGCCATGTGAGCTACTGCGACACATGACTTACGGCGCCCACTTCCAAGCCTATACTGGCCACAGGGCATCATCTCCACATCCTCGTCCAAACCAGCACCATACCCAGTGCAAAGATACATACGATGTTTTACAGGGTTAAATAAACCAGTCAGTCCTTGGAAGCTATCAAGTATACAATCTTATAACATCCCAGGCAACTGGCTATTAAAAAAGTCGTATATATGATTCGAACCTCCTACAACGAGAATTATCCGCTATCACATAACCCCCCGCCCGCCTGCATGGTGATCTACTGCGACACTTGACCTACGGTGCCCACTTCCCAGCCTATACAGTACAAGTACCGTGCTCCCGGTCCGTGCGTCTACCTCCTGTTTTAAAGTACGTGTTCTTCGTATCTGTACTCGGTTTACGGGTTCATTCGAGGTACCCATAATGAATGAATAGTGGCGCTCACGATTTCTACTCTCTTCTAGCGCGCAAACACACATCTCGTTATATTATCCCGGTTTAGGGAGAGGGATCGATGTCATTCCGAATTGCAGTAAATCTGAAGGGATGAATAAAACTGGATCGCAAGGGGCTTGTGGAACACTCGGTTTAAGGGAGTGTTAAGTTAATCTTCGCGTGGATACCAGGGTATTCTGACATCCTGGGCAACATAAAAATTTGACACACTGGTAAACGAGGCTGCGTTGGGAAATGGATTAGAATATTACATAGCAGTTCCACACATAGACTTATGGGTGCACCGTCATAGTCGAATATTCATCAAAGACCAGTGGAACAAGTAATGGCGTCGATCGTCACAGACGAAAGCTAACCACCTATATAATATTATAAATGACATTCCTAACAAATCGTGGTTCGCTTTCAGAAAACACGCACGCCGTCATATTTATAGAATGATACGTATCCGTTTAAACAATTCATGTACGTCGGGGCATCTTTTTCGCCTCAATATTATTGAAAGTATAAAATATTTCCATGTGGACAGGCACTTGGTAGTATAAATCACATCTTATTCCAATGCCACACATATGAACAGGCCTATTAACGGTCACTTCCTTTAAATGTTTCATGTTTGGTGTACCATTCATTAGTTCGCATTGCAGAATTAATAACCAATGGCGTCTAAACAGATGTCGGTGTGCGGGAGCTGCAATGAAAATATTCAACTTAAAGAGGATTTTATCATATGTGGCGGCTGTGGTAAGTCTTATCATAGAACTTGTGTTGAACTTAACAGAAGAGAAATAACAAAACTTATTTCCTCTAAAACCAGTAAGTGGGATTGTGGTGATTGTGACTACAGTGAGTGTGTTAGCAACAAAAACAATAGTGACTGTCCCAACCTCAAGGAACTGGCTAGTGTGATTAACCAAATCAACAATAGACTCACTAAAATTGAGCCTATCAAGTGTGAACAGAAAGATATTCGAAAGTCTGTACCGTCTTGTGCCGCAAGTTTTGACGAAATGAAAGCTGAACTAATCAAATTGAGCGATAATTTCAACAAAGCTATGACGGAAATCACTGTTCTGCGAAACCATGTTCAAACACTTCAAAACTAGCGTGATGTAACTAACAACGAGATACAGCGGCTCAGATCTGAAAATAACGAGCTCCAGCAATATATGCGCATAAATAACCTAGAAATTCATGGGCTCCCTGTGGTTATCAATCAGAAGCCTGTCCAAATCGTGAAAGATGTTGCCAAGTGTTTAGGAGTAGACATAAACACCAATGACATTGACGCGTGCCACAGACTTCCTCAGAATAAAACAGAACTACCGCCCCCTCTGTTGGTAAAATTTTGCAGTCGCTTGAAGAAAGAAGATATACTAACAGCAAAGAGAAGCAAACCAAGATTGACCTCCACTGATGCCGGGATTCAAGCTAAGTCACGGAATATGTATATCAACGAACACCTGGCAACCCAGAATAAATATCTGCACAAAAAGGCAAGGGACCTTCGACAGCACGGATTTAAGTATGTTTGGACGAAGGACTGTAAAATTTATGTTAAAAAGGACGGCACAGGAAGGACTACGCATATTACCACCACAGATGACATCTACAAACTCCAACCCGAAATAACGAACAAGACATCTTACCAAGACAATGCAAGCCGCATTAACAGCAACTAGAAACAACATCTCCGTGGACATTCAAGATGGCCTTGGCGGTAAAACGCCGATGACGACAGGGAAGATACCGATAGACAACACTATCTACACTAATCCCTACGACTGTAGAGTATTAAAATTTGTGAGTGTGCACGACTACACTATTCATAGTAATAACATATTTCCTGACTTTAATAAGCTAAAAAACTCCATATTAACAGTAGAAGTGTTAAAAATAAGCTAGACGAATTAGAGATACTGCTCATATCTTAGGTGAAGTTGATGTCTTGGTTATATCCAAAACCTGGGTTAAAAGCAACGAGGCCAAATATTACAATTTAAATAACTACTCATGTTTGTTTCCTCACAGAGGTACCCAAGGGGGGTGGTGGGTCAGGGAGATTTATCCATAAAAAGTGGAAATTTAAAATTCTTAACAAATTTGAAATGAATTATAGCTTGATCTGGGTTGAGATGTGGGTAGACATCTCAGCTGGTAATTCCAATTCAAATAGTCTACATATAATTGGAGGATACAATCCTGTGAGGGGCAATGCAGCTTCATTTTTAATATCTTTCGAAAGTTTCCTTTCTCAGACTAACCGTACTCCTTGTTTTTATTGGTAATAAAAAATACTGACACTCTTACTGAAGATCATTTAAAAAAGCAGTATATAAATATCCTTTCATGCTATGGGTTCACCCTGTGTAACCAAATTTATGCAACACGCACGATTGACAAATCATCAACTTTTCTGGATCATGCAGCAGTTAACACAGATAAAATATATTTCACAGTTTCGAATGTAGATAATGACGTAAGTGATCATAACATCCTTATCACAGATATTGCATGGCCACATAAGAGAACCTATATCCAAAACAACACTTTGACTTTACCCTTAAAATGCAGGAATAAAATTAATTTAAATAACACTAGTTTCCTGCCAGAGAATGCAAGACATTCGGCTCAGGAAATTAAGATGAACCACATGTACAACTCCCTTATTACTCAAATCCAAAAAACACAAATAGAGGCAATCACCATACCATAAAGCAGAAAAACGCATTCAAAATAGATGTGGCAACTGCCTTGATAACATCTGAATTGATAAAACTCGTTAAGCGACGGAACACTCTTCACTCTATACTTAAGATTCGGCAACACAAAGATAATATTCCTTTGAGAGAAGAATACATTAAATGTAGAAATTCAGTAACATTCCTAAAAAGAAAACTTAAGACAAATTATTATTCGGAAAAATTAAATGTGTATGATAAATATCCTAAGAAAACGTGGGAAATTTTGAATGAAAATATATATAACAAAAAGCACAGCTCAAAAACTTGCAGAACTCTGTCAATAGGGAATGTGGTAATTCATGATAAACAAGAAATTGCTAATGAATTCAATAAGTATTTTACATGCATAGCCGATAATCCTGCATCTCAGATAACCACACATGATATCATGGATCTGAATAGTAACCACCAGCTTGAATCCCTTTTTTATATCCAACAGATAACACGGAAGTCAAATGTATAATTAAGAATTTAAAAAGTGAAAACGTTGTGGAGCAGATGGGATTAGAGCTACTATGATCAAAAGTTTTGATGAAAAGCTAATAACTAATCTTGTTACATTAATTAATGAATCCTTGGCAACTGGGGTCGTGCCGCAGGCATTAAAAATTGCTAAAGTTATCCCGATTTTTAAAGGAGGGAACACTAGTAACGCAGGGGACTATAGACCTATATCCATACTACCCATCATTTCGAAAATATTAGAAAGCATTATAAAGGCTTTTCTTAAAAAACACAGAATTTTAATCGATCCCTGTATGGCTTCAGGGAGAATTCCAGCACAGAACTCGCAGTTACTGATCTTGTGTCGATGCTTCAGGAAAGCGTTGACGGTAACCAGATTGCGGCCGGATTGCTTATTGATCTCGCTAAAGCTTTCGACACGGTAAATCACGAAATTCTTTTATCTAAATTAGAAGATGCTGGAATTCGTGGTGTTGCATTAGAATGGTTCCGCAGCTACCTTAGCGGAAGAAAGCAATTTGTTTCCGTCAACGGTTATCAGAACACGGACAAGGAGGTGAATTGTGGGGTTCCACAAGGGTCTATCTTGAGCCCTACCTTGGTTCTGATATACATAAGTGATATAAATATTCTAAATTTAAAGGGTAAAATTATCCTTTACGCTGATGACACAAATGTATTCTACACTGGTGACAAAGTGGACTCGGCGATCAATAATATGCAAGAAGAAATCATCGCAATGAACAAGTGGCTCAGTAGCAATAAATTAACTATGAACGTCAATAAAATTAAATATATAATAATACTAAGCCGAGTATAAAAATATGAATCATTCAAAGATATAGGTGAGGTCGATCACTTTAAATACATGGGTCTAATAATAGATAAACATTTAAGCTGGGTAGAGCATGTTGATTACATTGAAAAAAGATAGCTCCAGTATCTGGGCTTTTGAGAAGATTAAGATGTATTGTCCGTAGGAAAGTTCTACTTATAGTATATTACTCACTCATTCACAGTCACTTACAATAACTAAACGTAATTTGGTCCCGTTGCAGAAAGACAGTCCTTCATGAACTTATGGTAATACAAAATAGAGCAATCAAAAATATCTATAATCTTCCTTTTGATGCACCAACTCGAGTTCCATACGCTAATAGTAAAATTATGCCCTTATCTATGTGCACTGCTTTTAGATCGTCAATATTAATTCACAAAATTAAACTAAACAATGTCCTGCACGAGAGTAACTACACCCTGAATTTAGACATTCATAATTATAACACACGACAAACAGGTGACGTAGCTCTCTTTCAAATACGCTCATATAAATATGAAAACTGTAGCTTTAAGTTCTCAGCCACTCAATCATATAATCATCTTCCAAGATATTTAAAATCAGTTTCCAACCTGCCATCTGTCAAAATTAAATTAAAGAAAGTGCTATGGAATCAGTACCTAAGTAAGTAGATGACTTTCTTGATAAGACTTTGTGTAATGGTAACGTAAATGAAATATTTAGAGTAACGTTCATTATAACAAATTTATGTATTTATTTGCAGCCAATGTATGCGTATCATATTAATTTTAGACGCTAAACAAATTGTATTGTATAATTCCTGTATATGAGCATTTGGATCGTTGGAATTAATAAAGTTATATATATATAAACTTTCATGTAACATCCGATTGTAAAGTTTTCCTTTCATACAATGTATCTACACCAACATCCCATTCCTTATTTTTAGCCCGGTCTAGCTCGTCTGTAGTAAGCTGTCGTGACGGATCACACAGGCATGAAGACTTAGAACCTTATGTCCCAGTGTTCTGTGTAATGTTCAGATAGTATAACCCTATTAAAATAGTAATTAACTAATTTAGTCATTTCCTACCGTGGAATAGTCCCAATAAAACGGCATCCCTTCCCTTATGTTGTGCATCTATCCATTTTTAAGTTGGCACCTCCAGTAGAATATAACTAACCCACAAACCAGTGACTCGACGTAGCGTTTTACAACCATAGAGTTAGTAAATAGTACACTAGAGGTAGCACTGGCGCTGCAGTCCGTGCGAAGTTGAGTGCACGCGCTGTTTGGCAAAAGCTGGATTGTTTGGCACTGTCACTACCAGAGCTTCCCGATAAATTGAAGTATATACTTCTCTGAAAGAAAATGCCAGTCGGCAATGCAGCTTATGCCTGCATAAAGAAGTTCATAAAGGGGAATGGCGTATAATTTCACAGGTATTTTCCTTAAAATTCATTTACATGCGTGTAAAATAGTACTTTGCGTGACATTTATTGTCATGTAAATTGGCCTGCTCGGGCCTACTTCGCGACTGATTTCCCTGTCGACGTGAATGAGATTCTCTGGATCTTACCTTAAAGACTGAAATTAATGTTTTTCGAAATACAACCTGTGACAATAAAGTTCGGCAAATGAAGTCAGAACGGTCGATTTGGCAACACTGGCGATACACATCGCTGCTCCTGTGTAGCAGCAGGTTTTGACCACCTGCTCCCAGCGTTGTTTAGTTGAGCATCATGTGTGTGCCGTGTAAGACCTGTTTGACACAGTGAGTGTTTAGTGCGTTGGTTCTGAACTGCGAACAGGAACATGAACGCCCAAAAGATCAATGTACAGTTTTGTTTTAAGCTTGGCAAGACACCGAAAGAAACGCATGCGATGTTGGCACGTGTTTATGAAGATCAAGCACTGTCCTTGAAGTGTGTGTACGAGTGGTTCGCCCGTTTTCCAGCTGGCCGGTAAAGTGTTACTGACAAACCCCGTAGCGGAAGACCGGCGACTGCCGTCAATAACAAAAGCATTGAGAAGGTGAGGACATTCAGCACGAACGATCGGCAATTAACTGTGCGCACGATAGCGGATGAACTGAAAATTAACCGTGAATTCGTGCGACAAATCGTTACCCAGAAATTAGGGAAAAGGAAAACGCGTTCTCGTCTTGTGCCACATCAGTTGACTGGCGATCAGAAGCAGGCAGGTTTAGAGGCTTCACAGAATTTTGTCGAAACGGCGGATGCGACACCAAATTTCTTGAACTGTATTTTCACTGAGAATGGAACCTGGTGTCTCAGGTACGACACTGAAACGAAACGGCAAAACATGGATTGGCGTTTTCCGGGATCCCCTCTTCGGCAAAATGTCATACAGACTTCTTCTTATTCCCACGACTCAAACTCGTTATGAAAGGAAAGAGACTTGACGATATTCCTGACAACAAATGAAACGTGACGAGGCTTTTGAACACCATCCCAAAAGAAGCCTTCTTGCAAAATTTCCAGGACATATATCGCCATTCCAACAGTGCATATTTATGGGAGGGGACTATTTCGAAGGACAGTAAGGTCACTGTCGTGCGTTGTTCATCTATGTTGACAGTACAGGACTATTTACCAAACTTTATTGTTACAGGTTGTATAAGGTATCACATTTTCCTTTCACTGAATGGCCATGCCTTTGAAAGCGAATATCCAGAAATGTCATGTGCATGATACCGAGCGAGTGGCCGCAGGCTTTAGGTCACGTAACTGTCAGCTTGCATTTGAACACCACTGTCGGCATCCCAGAAGATGGGTTCCAATTTTTACACCAAGCAAATGCCGGGGCTGCACCTTAATTAAAGCCACTGTCGTTTCATTCCCACTCCTAGCCCTTTCCTGTCCCGTAGTAATCATAAGACCTATCTGTGTCGGTGTGATGTAAAGCATATTGGTACAAAAAAATTAAAGATGTGCATGTTAGCCTGGAATTGTGCTCCGTTTTTCACTTTTTGTGTGTATTTATATTAGGCCTATTAAAAGCTATTGAATATATTTTTCTGTATGCACACCTTGTTCTTTTACTTCGTACAATACATGCAGCAGTCCCCATTCATTCAGATACTAGACGTGCAACACCGTGTGAACACCTGAGTCCTTTAGTTTCGTCAATATTATTATTCTTTTAAATGTCATATAGCCTATTACAAGCATAATAAATTATTGACCGAGCGAGTTGGCCGTGTGGTTAGGGCCACGCAGTTGTAAGCTTGCTTTCTGGAAGTAGTCGGCAACCCTGAAGATGGTTTTCCGTGGTTTCCCTTTTCACACGAGGTAAGAAGTACATATGGATCTGATCCCTATGTACGTTTAGCGAGAGATTTAATAATATTTTATATAGTTTCTAATGTGGAAAGAACATAGTCGATATGTTCTTTCCAGAGTAATTTATTTTCCTAGATATTTCGTCGAATTGTTTATAATAATCTCATGGAGGCCTGATTTTATTGTTCTGCGCCCACGGGCGCTTCCTTCCCGCTCTTAGTTCCCACTATCTCCTTAATGCAAGCTGACAGCTACGTGACCTAAAGCAAATTGTAAGAAAATATTGTATTTTTTCCGTCCTCTTTCATCATAGAATAAACCCCTCTCCCTTTCCATTAACGGAAATTATTGTACAAATTAAAATCTTAAATCAAATCATACATAACAGGAAAAGCTAAATAAAAACTCCACAATGGGCTGAAACGACAACCAAGTGTCATATTTCCACTTGTAATCTCGTGTTGAAAACATCGACAATAATAATAACGACAGCAACAACAACAATAATAATAACAACAATAATATTGTCTTTACATCCCACTAAGTACCTACACGGTTTACGGAGACGCTGAGCTGTCGGAATTTTATTCTCATGGGAGTTCTTTCATGTGCCGGTAAATCTATCTACATGAGGCTGACATATTCGAGCACCTTCGAGTATCACCAGACTTGAACCTTCCAACTTGGGCTCAAAAAGCTAGGGTCTAAACCGGCGAATGTAATATTCTGTCTACTTGACTCCAAAATCTCGCCAACCTTTTTAGACTTAAAATCTCTCTCATCCGCTTCGTACGAGAGAGGACACTTTCGGTCGTTGGGCGGTATTATACCAAAGTATTAGTCATTTACACAACAAGTAGCGAAATATACGTACCCTCCTTCTAAACGTATGTTTTTAGAAGACTTAATATGAACAGTAAATATTTTGTGCTACTTAACTGCACCCGAACAATGTTCTCTTTTATCACGCACTTAGTCCTGTATTTGTGCTTTGTTTTTTCTGGAGAGAAGCATCGCAACTATACTGAAGTGTCTGAGAATGTTTACATGTTAGAATTTTAAACCTTATCTATATCCACACAGTTTTAAAAGTCCGCTATTTACATCCATGAGTACAGCGGAGAGAGCTTTTTCCAAACAGCCGCGATTTCAACATGCTCGGCTCGTTACAGTGATTCTCTCATAGAGGGTGGCGCCAATGCTACCTCTAGTGTATCATTTACTAACTCTATGTTTACTACGACCAAATACACTATAGTGCATTTCCTACGATGTCCAAATATTAAACGAGAAGGAGCAGAACAATAAAATCAATCAATCAATCAATCAATCAATCAATCAATCAATCAATCAATAATGATCTGCATTTAGGGCAGTCGCCCAGGCGGCAGATTTCCTATCTGTTGCTTTCCTAGCCCTTTCCTAAATTATTTCAAAGAAATTGGAAATTTATTGAACGTCTCCCTTGGTAAGTTATTCCAATCCCCAACTCCCCTTCCTATAAATTAATATTTGCCCCAGTTTGTCCTCTTGAATTCCAACTTTATCTTCATGCTGTGATCTTTCCTACTTTTATAAACGCCACTCAAACGTATTCGTTTACTAATGTCATTCCACGCCATCTCTCCGTTGACAGCTCGGAACATACCACTTAGTCGAGCAGCTCTCCTTCTTTCTCTCAATTCTCCCCAACCCAAACTTTACAACATTTTTGTAACGCTACTCTTTTGTCGGAAATCACCCAGAACAAATCGAGCTGCTTTTCTTTGGATTTTTTCTAGTTCTTGAATCAGGTAATCCTGGTGAGGGTCCCATAACTTGAACCATACTCTAGTTGGGGTCTTACCAGAGACTTATATGCCCTCTCTTTAACATCATTACCACAACCCCTAAACACCCTCATAACCATGTGCAGAGATCTGTACCCTTTATTTACAATCCTAGTTATGTGATTACCCCCAATGAAAATCTTTCCTTATATTAACACCTAGATACTTACAATGATCCCCAAAAGGAACTTTAACCCCATCAACGCAGTCATTAAAACTGAGAGGACTTTTCCTATTTATGAATCTCACAACCTGACTTTTAACCCCGTTTATCAACATACCATTGCCTGCTGTCCATCTCACAACATTTTCGAGGTCACGTTGCAGTTGCTCACAATCTTGTAACTTATTTATCACTCTATAGAGAATAACATCATCCGCAAAAAGCCTTACCTCCGATTCCACTCCTTAAAGGTCTGATAATACTGCCTTGAGGAATTCCCGTCTTAATTATTACAGGGTCAGATAGAGCTTCACCTACTCTAATTCTCTGAGATCTATTTTCTAGAAATATAGCAACCCATTCAGTCACTCTTTTGTCTAGCCCAATTGCACTCATTTTTGCCAGTAGTCTCCCGTGATCCACCCTATCAAATGCTTTAGACAGGTCAATCGCGATACAGTCCATTTGACCTCGAGAATCCAAGATATCTGCTATATCTTGCTGAAATCCTACAAGTTGAGCTTCAGTGGTATAACCTTTCCTAAAACCGAACTGCCTTCTATAGAACCAGTTATTCATTTCACAAACATGTCTAATATAATCAGAAAGAATGCCTTCCCAAAGCTTACATACAATGCATGTCAAACTTACTGGCCTGTAATTTTCAGCTTCATGTCTATCACCCTTTCCTTTATACACAGGGGCTACAATAGCAACTCTCAATTCATCTGGTATAGCTCCTCCGACCAAACAATAATCAAATAAGTACTTCAGATATGGTACTATATCCCAACCCATTGCCTTTAGTATATCCCCAGAAATCTGATCATTGCCAGCCGCTTTTCTAGTTTTCAACTTTTGTATCTTATTGTGAATGTCATTGTTATCATATGTAAATATTATTACTTCTTTGGCCTTAGTCTCCTCCTCTATTTCGACATTATCCTTGTAACCAACAATCCTTACATACTGCTGACTGAATACTTCTGCCTTTTGAAAATCCTCACATACACACTCCCCTTGTTCATTAATTATTCCTGGAATGTCCTTCTTGGAACCTGTTTCTGCCTTAAAATACCTAAACATACCCTTCCATTTTTCACTAACATTTGTATGACTGCTAATTATGCTTGACATCATATTATTCTTAGCTGCCTTCTTTGCTAGATTCATGTTTCTAGTAAGTTCCTTCAGTTTCTCCTTACTTCCACAGCCATTTCTAACTCTATTTCTTTCCAGTCTGCACCTCCTTCTTAGTCTCTATATTTCTCTATTATAATAAGGTGGGTCTTTACCATTTCTTACCACCCTTAAAGGTACAAACCTGTTTTCGCATTCCTCAACAATTTCTTTAAACCCATCCCAGAGTCTGTTTACATTTTTACTTACCGTTTTCCACCAATCATATTTACTTTTTAGAAACTGCCTCATGCCTGCTTTATCAGCCATATGGTACTGCCAAATAGTCCTACATTTAAGACCTTCCTTTCTATCACATTTATTATTAACTACCACAAAAACGGCTTAATGATCACTAATACCATCTATTACTTCAGTTTCCCTATAGAGCTCATCTGGTTTTATCAGCACTACATCCAGGATATTTTTCCCTCTGGTTGGTTCCATCACTTTCTGTATCAGCTGTCCTTCCCATATTAACTTATTTGCCATTTGTTGGTCATGCTGCCTGTCGTTCGCATTTCCTTCCCAATTGACATCTGGCAAATTCAGATCTCCCGCTACAATCACATTTCTTTCCATATCGCTTCCCACATAGCTGACTATCCTATCAAATAATTCCGAATCCGGGCCAGTGTTACCCTTTCCCGATCTGTATACTCCAAACATATCAACTTGCCCATTATCTTTAGAAATGAGCCTTACACCTACAATTTAATGTGTCTCATCTTTAACTTTTTCGTAGCTTACAAATTCTTCTTTCGCCAGAATGAACACTCCCCCTCCCACCCTTCCTATCCTATCTCTACGATACACACTCCATTGCCGTGAGAAAATTTCTGCATCTATTATATCATTTCTCAGCCATGATTCAACTCCTATTACAATATCTGGTAAATATATATATCTATTAAATTACTTAATTCTATTCCTTTCTTTATAATACTTCTACAGTTCAACAATAACAATTTTATGTCATCCCTACTTGATTTCCAGTTCCCTGTTCCCTTATCACCGCTCCCTAGGCCATCCCGTTTCCCTGAATGTACCTCCCTATTACACTTCCAAACAAATATCCTAACTTATACGTACCACTGCGGTTTAAATGAAGGCCATCTGAGCGCAGATCCCTATCTCCTACCCACCCATTAAGATCTAGAAATTTCACTCCCAGTTTCTCACATACCCACTCCATAGTCTCATTTAAATCCCCAACCACCCTCCAGTCAGTATCCCTTCTACACAGTATTCCACTAATAACAATCTCCGCTTTCTTAAACTTCACCCGTGCTGCATTTACCAGATCCCACACATCTCCAACTATGTTGGTACTTATATCAGCTTGCCTTACATTGTTGGTACCAACGTGAAACACTACCACCTTCTCCTTCCCCTCCTCCCTCTCTTCTACTTTCCTCAACATCTGCCTCAACCTAATTCCTGGATAACACTCTACCCTGGTACCCTTTCCTCCACACACTTTCCCCACGTGTCTAACGATGGAATCTCCCATGACCAGAGCCTCAACCCTACCCACCTCATTTGATCCCCTCCCCTCGTGGTCAGCCCTATCTTACCTGATAGCTGCAGAAGCTACTTCCTCCTCCCTTTTCTCCTTCTCATGAGCCTGTTCCACCTGTCTTTTCCCATCCTCTACTCTACATTTCCCTTTCCTACCTCTTCCCTTCCTCCTACTTCAACACATCTCACCAACAGTTCCCTGTCCCTCATCTTCCCTCTGTTGTTCTACCTGGAGTGACTCGTACCGATTTCGCACAGACACCTGTCCTGAATTCTGATCCTGAATGGAGCCCTTAGCCTGCAATCTCCTTCCCCTTAGAACATTGGACCACCTGTCTTCTACAATTCCCCCCTTTCCTTCCCATCCCTCTCGTACACCTACTGTAACCTGTACATTATTTGAGGGAGTCCTATCTTCCTTCCTGTCTTCTGTGAGAATCCTAATTATCTCCCTCAAACTTTCCAACTCCTCCCTCATACCCCTCAATGCCTCGCCACACCCTCAGTTCGTACACTCGCGCTCCTTAGCCATTCTTTACGGGGAAAAAGAAGAAAATAAAATAACTTATTTGCAAAAAAATGAACGGAGGGATATATTGTCTGGGATAGTACTCAAAGATCACACGACTGTAAGGTAATTTATATACGACTACACTACAATACTACTTAGTCGTACTCTATTATTTATCCTACAACTCCTAACAGGATAAAAACTGCTGTTAATTACTGAATACACAAGAACTACACAATTCCAAACTGCAATTAAGCCTATCCTAATTACAACAACAGTATTTTAGTACGAGTTTCTACGGATACCTCTACTACACCAGTACTACACACATATTTTACAATAATAAAATAAACACACTAAATTCTACTAGGATATTACTCGTATATTACTGTACAGTACAGTACACTACAGTGATTTTTTAAACTACTTTCAGACATATCCTAATTACGATACCGGTACCGTATGTCACTACTAAGCACAAACAGAAATGAAATTTACAAGAACTACTGTACTCATAGATTACCAACGAAGCTAAATGCTTAGACAAATTATTATTAGTATTACGGTCTAATAGATACACACGAAAGAGACCGCACTATCTAAATGTACTGTATCTATACTACAATGTATCTACACTACACTACACTGCGTTTGGTTAAATGCTTAAGTATCGAAAGGATTGCCGTACACGAAGAAAAACACGAATATAACTGGCAAGATACTATCTAATATATTATACCTTATCTTCACTACAATTCTACTGAAATGTGGTTATGTGATTATTACAGCTGGTGGATTACTATTATTTTCCCTACTCCACGGGACGGAGAATAAAAGTGTCCTTAATTAGGCCTACTGAAAAATACAAGGTTGTCTACAGTAATTTCTCAAATATTTCTATCAAAACTACTCCTACTACTCCAGGGACTTGAACTGCAATTACTGGGATATATGAACTTTATTATTATTAGCTAACCGCTCATAAATACTGAAAGATCGAGGGAGCGAAATGTAAATTACAGGTTCTTTAACTACCTACTCAGAAGTACAATGATTGGAATACAAGGTCAGCTGATTTTTATTTATATTAACTTGACTACACTACTCCCTTTGTTCACGACTGTAGCCAACAATGCAATATTTGAATATGAGGAGCGACAATAATCAATAACAATACAACGACTGTTAACTATTACCGTGTAATCTCTTTAACTACTTTTTAAATGGGAGTTTACAGGCTTATCGTGTTTTTTAATGTAGTAAATTATTTCCTTCGCGATAGTTTGGACGGATATCTGTACGAAATACCGGAGAAATTTCGGCGGAAGTTACGGTACTATTCCTTATGATAATCTGCCTTTGTAAGTATTATACCAACGAACCTACAGAAATTCACAAATATTTTTAAAGTTAATACCTAAAGTATTTCCTAAACCTAAATTTGAAACAAGGTACACCTAGCTAGCCTACTTAACCTAAAAAACGTAATTTACTGAAGACCAACTGAATTTCTCGTTAGAAGATTTAAATAAATGTCACTACTCCCAATTTCTACCAACAAGCACTAAACACCACTAAATAAATAGCACTAAATGAATCACAAATACAAAAAATTAAGCTATTTCAATAGGTTTTAACTACTTTATCACTACAATAATGCAAGAGCTTTCTCAACAGCCAACCGTTCTCAAGCGCATCCAACATCTCCAACAATAAAATCAGACTCCCATGAGATTAGTATAAAAAATTCGACCACATATCTAGGAATTAAAATTGATAATAAATTACTCTGGAAAGAATATATCGACTATGTTCTTTCCACATTAGAAAGTAAATATAATATGATTAAATCTCTCACTAAACGCACACGGGGATCGTATCCATATGCACTTCTTACGGTATATAAAAATTAAATCCGATCTGTATTAGAATATGGTTGCCACTTTATTGATGTAGCTTCTACTAGCCATATACGCAAACTTGATACCTTTCAGTTCAAAATAGTACGATTAATAATGTGGGCTATGTCTTCACCCCCAACGAATGCACTTTTAGCTGAAGCATCGGAACCGCCATTAAATTTTTGACTACGCCTACTCGGAAGCAAATATATACTAAACAAATTAAATAAATATCCACATCCCATTCTCCCGAAATTACAGCTTTTACAAGAATATTATCAAAAACGGAATGTTGATGAAGAACATCAACCGGCTCTATTATGGGCATTTAACAAATTTGTTCATTTTCGTACTAGTATGGTACAAATCTTAAACCACCCTAAATACTCCATACCTTTCGGAAATACTACATTTAAACCCGATATCCTTCACACTATCTTGGAAGACAGTACTTCACTATTAAGACAAAATATTCAAGTTACGGAAAAGTCTAGATCACCTAGTCTTAAGCAAGCACGAGCAGTATATTACTTTCTACACGGATGGTTCAAAACATCTATTTCCAACTGGCGTAGGCTCCGCATTTTACTCGCCAAAACTGGCAGTTGAAAAAAATGCACTCCTCCACACCTAGCTTCCCCTTTTACGGCCAAAATATTTGCAATTCCACCAGGTCTTATTGTATATAAAATATTCTGGAATAATAAAAGCTCTAATATGCACCGATTCATTAAGCACTCTGGTGGCATTAGACAACCCCGAACATGCAAATAGCTGGTATATTCAGAATTTACGCTAATTATGCTATGACTTGTTCCTCCAGAAAGTTAAGTTAATCTTTACCTTGATTCCAGGACATTCTGGAATCCAGGGCAACATCAGAGTAGACAATAGCAAACGAGGCAGCGATGGGTACCGGATTAAGACTATTACATCGCAGTTCCACACACAGACTTATGGGAACACTGTCGACGATTCAGCAAAGACCAGTGGAATACGGAATGGCGTCGATCATCACAGACGAAAGGTAAAAACATATTCACTCCTATGCATGACATTCCTAAGGAACCGTGGTTCGCTTTTGGAAAATACACTCGCCGTCATATTACCACAATCATACGGATCCGTTTAAATCACGTACGTACGCCTGAACATCTCTATCGTCTCAATTTTATCGAAAGTATTATATGTCCATGTGGATAGGCACTTGGTAGTATAATCCACATATTCTTTCAATGCCAGACATATGAATATCAACGACGTGAGTTCATATCTAATCTCCTTAAAGCGGGTTACCAACTGCCGTTAAATGTTTCGTGTTTAGTGTGCCATCCGACGTTTCGCATTGTAGAATTATTAACCAAATTTTTATTTGCCTGCAACATTCACCTGTAACTTTTTCCTTTTAACCAGGTATGTACATCAACATCCCAATCCTTATTTGTGGTCCGGTCTAGTTCGTTTGTAGTAAGCCGTCGTGACGGAGTCCAGAGACGTGGAGATTTAGAACCTTGTGTCCCAGTGTTTTTGTGCCCTGTCCAGATACGATATTCTTATTAACATACTACGCCACTAATTTAATAATTTCTCGATGTGAAATAGCCCCATTGAAATGGCCTCCCTTGCCTTATGTTGTGCACGTGTTTTATTTAAGTTGGCATCCCTAATACCATATACTTAACTCGCACACCAGTGACTGGGCGTAGCGTTTCCTTGCGAGGTCCAACAACTAACGACGAAGAAGTAGTGCTGGGAAAGGAGCGGTAGGAGCGGAGAAGTTGTTCGCGCAACATGAATCGGTGTCTCCGATTACCTCCGTTGTTTCCGCCTCCTGCACTAAACCCGTTATGCAAGCAAATGAGCGGTAGGAGCGGAGTAGTTTGTTTTAGTACGACATATTTTAAGTAGAGTGTCAACGCGGCCAAGCTGTTGGACTGTTACGTATGGTACTGTTACTGTTTTTAAGCAACAGATGTCGTAGTTTTGTTTTGAATAAAGAAACTGACGGATATTATATAATACCTATACATCATTTAATGTAACAATATGTCATAATTTTTGGTAGCCTATATTAAAGAGAAGTATGTTTATAAAAAGGCAACCTCATAGTAAATACACTCAATTACTTCTGAGCCACAGCCATACACCAAATAAGCAAATACATAAAATAAGTAAACGTTTCAGTCACGTAGAAACGAAGTTCAAGGCTGCATACGTTGCTTGAAGAAATATCTAGAGTTTCCATGTAAGAAAACAAAGTGTTTGCTCGTTCTGGCGATAGAGCATTTCTTTTTGCTGTGATTGTTTGTCCGGCAGCAGAAAACATTCTCTCCACTGGGACAGAGGTACATGTAATGCAAGGGTGGTATTCCGCTATTTCATGAAGCAGATTAGATTGGTTCGCCATTTGAGCCCAATACCTGACAGGGTCAGTCAACCTATGCTCCGGCTCTAATTTCACGTACTGCCTTAGGAGTATCGTGGTATCTGACGTAGGCGTTGCAACACGTCGCTTTTGGGCCAGCTTTGCATTCAAAATCGCTAAGAGATTACATCTGCCTTCGCTTCTTCCTGCAGCAGGCTTTTCTTGAAAAGATGTAGAGTTTTCTGCTGCTCCTTGTACCTATCACGCCTTAACTCGACTAAAACCTGAAAAATAGTCACATGCTTCATTTTGTGAGAGGGATAGGCTATATAGACAGTGAACACATCGTGATATTGTTCAATTAAAATAGTAACCCTAACCCGTTTATGTGCTTCTTCTGCATGATCTGGTATTCGAAATCCGTCTTTTGTACATAGGATCAAGAAAATTTGCCGCCCTTGTCACAGAACCAGTTTCATATGGATAAAGTCGCGTTGTTACGGCTTCCAGACTTGCTTCGAAAACCATCTGTCCCACAATGGTAGCTGGTTTTTCTACTTCCTTAGAAAGAGTGATAAATAATCCTTGTACGAAAGGGATAACGTGAGAACACTTGGTGTATAGTTCTCCGGATAACATGGTAGCCGTCGTTTCGAATGGGTCTAGAATTGCTACGCACTCCTATAAGATCAACCATTCGTCAGCAAGGAATAGTTAAGGTCATGCATTATATTCAAATGTTACAAAATTACAGGGTTTTCAATACATTATACTGTATTAGTAATTCTCACGTGTTAGTGCTTGCGGTGAATTCACAAGTTCGGACTAAACCACTATGAGTTGGTCCTTTACCTCGGAGGAGACAGAGCACCATGGGTCGAACAGTACTGAATAAGCCGGAGTGCCTGCTTACCGGACTCTGACTGTTGGTGTTTTAATTTATGGCTTGGAACACTACTTTTCCTAGAAGAAAAATCAGGTCACAAACACTAGCAGCGTTGCAAGAAGGCCTGGAGCAAATGTGTGTTGATAAGCCCTAGTTCGGCACTATCTTGCGTTCATCATTTAAATACTTACAACCCTAACCTTACTTTTACTTTTGTTGTGACGTACTTACTTGAAATGCGTGACAATATTCGAGCAAGAATCCAAAGCGTACGAAAAGGGAACGTGCTGTTTACTACATCACTTATGGCCAAATTAAGTATGTGCGCTGCACAATGGCGGATATCTAACTGTCGTACCGCAGCTACCATATTTGCAGCGTTAGCTGTATTAATTGCTGGCACTTTACTAGACAGCTGCCAAGAATTGATGATGTCTGACAGCGGCTAGTAATATGCTCCGCGGTATAACTTCCTTCAAGAATTTCCGTTGCCAGACATGCGGATATCTGTGTATTTGACGTCTTTGATATAAAATGGGCAGTCACAGTTATGTACGGCTCTTCTCTATTGGATGTCCAGCAGTCAGTCGTTAAAGCGGTTGTATATCTACATAAACAAACATAGCCAAACTCCGATTCAAGCGCTTATGCTCTTCACTGTCTGGGGGTTACACCTCGCTACATTGGTCCGTTGTTGTTTCCAAATATTGCTTAGGACTCCTCTTTAAATGGTCAAAGAAATTAGATGTGCCGCGTCCCTTTGAAATACTACGAGCACATAATTTGCATTTGGCAGATTCCTTCTGGTCGCCTTCTGTATCGAAAAGTTACAACGAACTGATAGTTTTCGTGGCATTAGGTACACAGTGAAGTTAACGGTGCCAGAAAGTTCACCCGTCACACGCAGCAACTGACAGGAAGGAGTATCTTGTCTGAATATGCAGAGCGCTTTCGCTCCATTTCCTCCGTCGCCCTCTGTATACTTTCGCAATTCTCCGCAGTAGTACCGGAGAGTACTGGTGGAGCGCTTCACTTGCTACGGTCGATTCAATCACTTGGAGGACTGCCACTTCCCCCAGCACTACGAAGAAGAAAAAGAAAGGAGCAGAAGAAGAATATTGGACGTCCAAGCTTAGCCTACAAGGAATACAAGGCCTGCCCAATGGCCACTGAAAATTGTCCGCCTGTGGACGCTATATTTGCCGCTAGAGGCGCTGTAATTCAACCTCTCATGAACACCTCGGTTGGCGGTATTTCTACACATTGTATGCTTACTGGTGACGTGGTATTGTTAAAATACGTAAATTATATAACAATGGTGTACTGCTGCGCACCGTTTTGTAAACAAAGCTCTAGAAATAATGTTCCTGGAACTACTTTCCATGAATTCTCTTTTTAGCGAGCCAAGTAGGGAATTACGAAATTATGGATTAAAGCAATAAGCAGAGAAGTTATGGTATAGTAAATACGCAGACCATGTGACGGAAAAAATTAGGTTACTTATTATTATTGCTCCTGTTCTGATGATAATAATATTACCTTCGATATAAATCTCCTGGCTCGAGAGACGGTATCACCGTGTAGGAAGCCCGCCTCCCTCTTTAGGGGAGGAAAGTAAATATTTAGTAGTTACATAATCCGTCAACATTAGCATATTATTTGGTAAGGTATAAGCAATGCCAGACTTCTTGCGTGTCATGGCCATCGTATTTGGCACAAATATTGTAGTAGGTACCCCAGCACTTGAAGACGCTCTCGTCCTTTCATTATTTCCGTGGTATACTCTACATGAAACTCACATTGAGAATCGCCAGTGTCGAAACTGTGATTTGAACCTTGGAATATTCGAAGAGTGCAGCTGCCCATTCTTATCACGGAGCGACAAGTTAATGTGCTCGTCTATGCAGGAGGAATAGAGGAATAGGTTTGGAACGTGAAGTGTCATAAAAGTATTCATTTTTACCTTTCAGTTTTTCGTGAAAAATAACCAGAAAAGACCAAATGGTCTCCTATAAGCTTCTAAATGGTTTTCTTCTTATTTTCGGAACAAAATAAGTAAAATGTACCTTTTCCGACGGTTAGTTAGTAAACAAATCGCACACGCGGATGTACGGGGAGCAAAAATCCTGATTTAGCAAGAAATTTTCAAACACAACTGGAAAGCATCGAAAAAGAAGCCGAAGGAGCACCATGCAGACTGGAAAGAAATAGAGTTAGAAATGGCTGTGGAAGTAAGTAGAAATTGAAGGAACTTACTGGAAAATTGAATCTAGCAAAGAAGGCAGCTAAAGATAACATGATGGCAAGCATAATTGGCAATCATACAAATTTTAGTGAAAAATGGAAGTGTATGTATAGGTATTTTAAGGCAGAAACAGGTTCCAAGGAGGACATTCCAGGAATGATTAATGAACAAGGGGAGTGTGTATGTGAGGATCTTCAAAAGGCAAAATTATTCAGTCAGCAGTATTTAAAGATTGTTGGTTACAAGGATAATGTCCAGATAGAGAAGGAGACTGAGGCTAAAGAAGAATTCAAATTTACATATGATAAAAATGACATTTATAATAAGATACAAAAGTTGAAAAATAGAAAAGCGACTGGAATTGATAAGATTTCTGGGGATATAATAAAGACAATGGGTTGGGATATAGTACAATATCTGAAGTACTTACTTTATTATTGTTTGGTCGGAGGAGCTATACCAGATGAATGGAGAGTTGCTATAGTAGCCCCTGTGTATAAAGGAAAGGGTGATAGACATAAAGCTGAAAAAAACAGGCCAGTAAGTTTGACATGCATTGTATGTAAGCTTTGGGAAAGCATTCTTTCTGATTATGTTAGACATGTTTGTGAAATGAATAACTGGTTCGATAGAAGGCAGTTCGGTTTTAGGAAAGGTTATTCCACTGAAGCCCAACTTGTAGGATTCCAGCAAGGTATAGCAGATATCTTGGATTCAGGAAGTCAAATGGACTGTATCGCGATTGACCTGCCTAAAGCGTTTGATAGGGTGGATCATGGAAGACTACTGGCAAAAATGAGTGCAATTGGACTAGACAAAAGAGTGACTGAATGGGTTGCTATATTTCTAGAAAATAGATCTCAGAGAATTAGAGTAGGTGAAGGTTTATCTGACCCTGTAATAATTAAGAGGAGAAATCCTCAATGCAGTATTATCGGACCTTCATGTTTTCTTATATATATAAATAATATGAGTAAAGGAGTGGAATCAGAGGTAAGGCTTTTTGAGGATGATGTTATTCTCTATAGAGTAATAAATAAGTTACAAGGTTGTGAACAACTGCAACGTGACCTCGAAAATGTTGTGAGATGGGCAGCAAGCAATGGTGTGTTGATAAACGGGGTTAAAAGTCAGGTTGTGAGTTTCACAAATAGGAAAATTCCTCCCAGTTTTAATTACTGCGTTGATGGGGTGAAAGTTCCTTTTGGGGATCATGGTAAGTATCTAGGTGTTAATATAAGGAAAGATCTTCATTGGGGTAAGCATATAAATAGGATTGTAAAAAAAGGCTACAGATCTCTGCACATGGTTATGAGGGTGTTTAGGGGTTGTAGTAAGGATGTAAAGGAGAGGGCATATAAGTCTCTGGTAAGACCCCAACTAGAGTATGGTTCCGGTGTATGGAACCCTCACCAGGATTACCCGATTCAAGAACTGGAAAAAATCCAAAGAAAAGCAGCTCGATTTGTTCTTGGTGATTTCCGACAAAAGAGTAGCGTTAAAAAAATGTTGCAAAGTTTGGGCTGGGTAGAATAGAGAGAAAGAAGGAGAGCAGCTCGACTGAGTGGTATGTTCCAAGCTGTCAGCGGAGAGATGGCGTGGAAAGGCGTTAGTAGACGAATAAGTTTTTTTTGATAGTTGCTTTACGTCGCGTCGACACAGATAGGTCTTATGGTGACGATGGGACAGGAAAGGGCTAGGAGTGGGAAAGACGCGGCGTGGTCTTAATTAAGGTACAGCCCCAGCATTTGCCTCGTGTGAAAATGGGAAACCACGGAAAACCATCTTCAGGGCTGCCGACAGTGGGGTTCGAACCCACTATCTCCCAAATACTGGATACTGGCCGCACTTAAGCGACTGCAGCTATCGAGCTCGGTACGAATAAGTTTAAGTGGCGTTTATAAAAGTAGGAAAGATCACAATATGAAGATAAAGTTGGACTTCAAGAGGACAAACTGGGGCAAATATTCATTTATAGGAAGGGGAGTTAGGGATTGAATAACTTACCAAGGGAGATAATCAATACATTTCCAATTTCTTTGAAATCATTTTTGGAAAAGGCTAGGAAAACAACAGATAGGGAATCTGCCACCTGGGCGACTGCCCTAAATGCAGATCAGTATTGATTGATTGACTGTTTCTATGTCGAGTACTGCGATGGCATATATTGGAGTGTCTTTGGTAAGGGTTGACGCAAACCACATGCTATGTCCAGAGTGTGTTGATAAAATGAGTAGTATCCAGAGTCCATCTCCACTATCGTCATTAATAAAAATCAAAGACAGAGGTGGTCCTAGGTATCCAGAGCCAAGTTTTGTTTCACTGCTGATGAAACTGGAGCAAGTAATGGACGAAATGATATTGGTAACGCTGGGCAGTCCAAAAATAGCACAACTTTAAGCAAAATACTGTTACCACATGTTGCTAAAAAACCTATTCTACAGTGTGGGAAAAGTGATCTTCCTGAGGAACTAAGCAGAATAATACTAAGGAAGTTTCTGCGCCTCTCTGTCACTAACTACGGTAATGGCATTACAGATGAGTATTATCGAGAATACTTCTTGAGAAAAAAAACAATTTATGAGAAGAAAATATCAAGGAAAATGGTTATAGTCGTTCCTTTTCACTAAAAATTGCGCTGCGGTAGTAAAATTATCTAGTGCAGACCTTATATCCTTTTAAATGCCAGATATAAGTTTCGTCAGTTATGTGTGTTATCTGAAATGAAAATCCACCGCTGAATTGAACTCCTAGGGGTAAAAGGTGAACATTTATTATTTTCGACTTCATTCTGCCTAGTAACGTATATAATATGCAGGAAGTATTATGTAGAGGTAAATTTGTGCTGGTTTCAACTCCCGTTTTTATTTTTTAAATCGTTTATTTCCCACAAATAACAAGATACAGTATTAACATACAAAAGTAACACAACAAGCAAAAGCACTCAATCTCTTATTACAGTATAATGTTCACTAGTCACAAGTCCTTCTGTCCCTGAAAAAAAAACCTTTTTCCTCGTATCTGATTGTTCTAGAGAATAGTCATTTCAACTGAAGAAAAACTACTGGCACAAAACACATTGCGTGAAAAACACTGCACGACCATTCGACTGTTATAATGAAACACTCTCCAGTTCCTTAACTTGATGTTTTTCTCTCGATGGCACACGTTTCAGTAATTATTGTTTGGCATCTTTTAGAAGACGAATGAACGTGTTCAGGGAGCACTGTTCGTTTTTCTGGACGTAATAAATATACCCCATGACAAGCCACATTTCAAGTGCTGCGTACCGAAATCTAGCTCTAAGGCAGCTCTGTAAGCTTCATTAGGATTAGCTGATCCTGTCATCTGTCTTAGCACAGAACAAAACCACTTCCAGACTACTTTGACATTTCCACAGGTAGTAATTTTATGCCTCTGTGTGTCCACCTCCAGACATTTTTTACAGAGTGAGGATTGGATGATGTTGTGACGGAATTTTTTATCTTCTGTGGGGATAATTTCGTTTATAGCTTTATATGCTGCTACTTTCCAGTCAGTTGGTATATGAAGATCTTTGAAATTTCTCCAGATTTCATTTCATTTCCTATTTGGGTACTTCTCCGTGATCTGGGGTTGCGTTTCGTTCTTCTTGAATAGATGTTTGTATATTATTCTTGTAGGAGAAAAGTTGTTTCCTGTCACTCGTACCGTATCTATCGCTTGAAGCGCTCTTCTAAAACATCGTGTCGGCACTAAATACTTCGGGTTTTGCTGACGTATTTTCCAAAATTGAGTATTATGAGCAGCTCCTACTCCTGTCTTCGCAATCATTATCTCTCGCATTAAAAGCGCTTGGCATTTTTCGCCGACTGCTATAAGACTCAGTCCTCCTTGCGCTACGGATTTTCTCACTTGTGATCTTGCTACACGAAACATACATCCGCGCAATAGATATGAACTAATACAGAGTTCCACTCGCTGGCTTATTCTTACCGGCATGTGCCACATACCACAATTTAGATAAGGCAAACAAGTTTATATGCCACACCTTTTGGATGATGCTCAGTTTTCGACTCAAACTGATTGGCAATGTGGCGCGTACCCTTGAAACTATGGTTGTCCAGTTTATGTTAATATTTTGGGGCATATTAGGGGTAAACACTAATCCCAAAATCTTAATTCTATCTTTAATTGGTACGGACGCAATTGTCATCTCTTGTGACCAGCTACCAAGCGGTAGTATCTCGGATTTTTGATAACTGACTTGGGCATTAGAGGCTTTCTCGTAAGTTGTTATTATGCTCTTCAACCGTGGGGCAACGTTTGGAGTCTGCAGTAATATGGTGACGTCGTCAGCATAGGCTGCCAACGTGAACAGGCTCTGGGGGTTGGGAATCGTGCACAGTACAAAGTGGACTGCCCGAATAATGGGCTCAATACTTAAAGCAAAAACAGTCATTGCTAGGGGGCATCCTTGTCGTACCGATGTTTTAATTGGAATCGGTCTGGGGAAGTGTCCATTAAGAAGTATTCGAGAATGCGACGAAACTATACAGGGTTCGAATAAGATTGCATATTGCGGTTGGGAGACCCAAGCGTTGCAGCACTGCTAACAAGTACCCATGATGCAGTCTGTCGAAAGCTTTTCGGAAGTCCAGGTTTAGAATCGCGCCCATTTCAGTTGGTTCTGCTTCAAAGTGTAACATTGCATTTCTTACTGCCTGTAGGATGTGAGTAATTTTCCTTTCGGGAATAGCACGTGTTTGCCCTACTTTGATGATGTTTTTAAGGCAGGGTCGTATTCTTTTCGCCAGTATTTTCATGAAGAGTTTGTAATCGGTGTTGAGGAGTGTTATCGGGCGGAAATCCGATACAGTTCGTGGTGCAGGGACTTTGGGTATAAGGATTAAAATTCCTTCATTAACGCCTGTGCAATCTTGTAGATTGGCGAACAATAGTTGCATTAGCGTTAAAAGGGTTGTTTTCAGGATGTTCTAGTACTTTCTGTAGAAAAGGTAAGTCAAACCATCAGGGCCTGGAGCTGATCTCTTACTGGTCGATCGTAGGGCGTCGAATAGATCACTTTCTTCAATTGGATGGAGGAGCTGTTGCCTGTATTTATCATTGAGTTCTTGATCGACGAAAGACAGAATGGTCGTTTGATCTAGCGGGGAATTCTCACAGTCCCGGAAAGATTCTCTAAAGTATTTCTCAGTTTCATTTAGACAGTCTTTAGTAGATAAGAGTCGTCTGTTGTCATCTGTATGAAGAGTAGATATTACAATGCTCTTCCCGTTCCTTTTTTCATGGGTGACATGATAAAGCTGAGCTTTTTCTTCTGCTAAGGGTGAATTAGAACACGAACGAACTAAGGAACCCTGTAGGATATTCTCCTGAATGGCTGTCATTCTTCGTTTAACTGCGGCTATGTGACTGTTTACGTTGTAACCTGCTTGTTGACGCACCAGAAGGTCAGTTAGTATAGTGTAGTAAGAGTGCCGAGTTTACCGTCTGCTACGTGCTTTTTCTGCTCTATTGAATCGCCGGTTTAACCTTATGCAACCACTTGTGTACAGGTAAAGGTCCCTGTTGGGTGAGACGACTGAGCATATTTGACCATATGTGTTGAAAGTTCTCTTTCACTTGCTCGTCATCAAGCAACGCATTATTTAGTTTCCAATATCCCTTCCCGATAACTGGAATTCTCCTAGTGGTACGAATCTTTCATACACACGAATTCATACATACGAATTTTTCATACACAAATGTATCGGCAATTTCCTTGACTGTCCCAATTTACTCCAGTTGCTACGAATTCATGTTCCTTCCCGCAATACCCGACAGGCTGTCACCTTTCACTTACCCAGGTGCAGAACGGAATCACACAGGAACTCTTGGTTTATGCAGGCCCTAAGATCCCTGAACGAAATTAGCGGGATAGTGGATACATTTCACTTGTCAGCTAGTGAAATTCGCAGACATCTTATGGACGCTTCATAGACAGAGTGTTCCTTGTATCTTGTTCTGCCCATTTAGTAACTGAATGTTATACTTCCTTCCTTCGGTCATTTCAAATGTATAAACACTTTTCTGTTTTCATGTCTTTTTTCCTTCCTTATGTATTTTGTAAATATGTATATATTATATATTGCTTAGTTATACTTAGTGTTAGTAGTAAGTTCTGTTAATATTGTTATTATCTGAATGTATTATATCATCTGTAATTGGAGAATCAATAACTCTGTTGATGATAATCAAATCAAATCAAATCAAATCAAATCAAATCAAATCAAATCAAATCAAATCAAATCAAATCAAATCAAATCAAATCAAATCAAATCAAATCAAATCAAATCAAATCAAATCAAATCAAATCAAATCAAATCAAATCAAATCAAATCAAATCAAATCAAATCAAATCAAATCAAATCAAATCAAATCAAATCAAATCAAATCAAATCAAATCAAATCAAATCAAATCAAATCAAATCAAATCAAATCAAATCAAATCAAATCAAATCAAATCGAATCGAATCGAATCGAATCAAATCAAATCAAATCAAATCAAATCAAATCTTCAGTAGGACAGCGTGATGATCACTGAAGGGTACTATTTTAACACTGATGTCATGTACATGCGGTGCTAGGTCTCTGTTTACGTAAAATCTATCAATTCTAGAAGCCGATGTTCCTCGGAAAAATGTAAATTGTACGAAATTGCCATGTTTACTTTCCCATCCATCACGAAGCTCTAAGGCCTGACATATCCTGTCAAGTGCAGGAGAAGGGTTGAATTCTCCTCTCTGGTCTTTGGCGTGTAAAACAAATTAAAATCCCCACCGAAAATTAAGTCTTTGTAGTTATGTCGTAAATAGAATGGTAGGTGTGTGATCAGGAATTCCTCTCGCTCGTGACGACGATGTATTCCAGAGTGCAGGTAGATGTTTATGTACAGTGTGTTATCTTCTGTTAATATCGACGTGATCCTCCCACTAGGGTGTGTTTTACAAAATTTGATGTGTAATCCAGATCTGTATATAATTGCAGTACCTCTCGAGTCTTCCCCAAGATTGGCAGTATATTGGTAATTGTTCCCAAGGTAAGGCAAAGTAAAGACGTTAACTTCTTGTAGGAAAAGGATATCGATGTCATAATCTCTAATAAATTCTTGTAATAGTACCTGTTTGCTGCGACTTCTCAGGCAATTTACAGTAAGTGATGCTACGGTATGAAGAAGTAGAATGGTAAAGGAAAACAACACAGCGCCAATCATAATGATTAGTTTGGATATGGAGACGAGTGCTGAAGTTATTTATTCGGAACATGTTTGATAATTTTGGTGCCTTTCTTTTTTCCAGTGTCATCTACCGGCCGCTTTAACCTAGGATCCCTTTGGCTAACTTGAGGTAGTTTTGTTTCCGTAATTTCCATTTCTTCTACCGACGGGGGTCTCTCGTTTTCGAAGGTCGGTGGTATATTATGCTCTTCCCTACGTTGCATGTTACTGTCTTTGACGGATGTTGGTGGTGTCAATACTTCTCCGCCCTCTGTTTCCATATCCTGAGTTATTGGAGGCTGTAACTGGTTATGATTTTTTTCTTGGGGTGGCTGTGCTGGCAGTATGGCATCTGACTCGATCGTAGGTAGCCTTTTCGGTTGAGGTATTTGATTACTATTATCAGAATTGTCGTTCTCAGTTATCTGATCCCCCACCTGTTGACCTAATACCTCTGTCTCCCTGTGCGTCACAGAAGTGGCCGGCATATTGTTCTGGTGATTATGTTGTGTTTCCTGTGTAGCTTCATGTAAGTCACTAGGTGACGATCTGTGTGAGTTGTCTTCAGGAGTCAACTGCGTAGCTTGCAGCGGACTGCGCTGTGTCGGCAGTTTCCCACTGGCCAAAGTCTCCCAGGTGGGTCTAGCAGGCTGTTCGCTTAGCTGGACAGGTTGTTTACGTCGTGTGCATTGACCCCGTAAGTGTCCCACTGCATTACAAGACGAGCACGTAGTAGGCTGATTTTCGTAACTGATCAGGGCTTTTTGCCCACCAACATCTAAGTAAGACGGTATATGCTGCTTTAACATTAATCGAATTGCTCGTACACCATTATGAACCTTGTACCGGAAACCTGAGCTCCACGTTTCATCCTGAATCGAAAAAATGTCCCATATTTACGAATTTGTTCCACAATTATTCTATGGGGTACCTCCATCGGAAGATTAAAAATTCTCACTAACTTTGTACCAAGACCCGCAGAATCAATAGTCACTTTGCTACGGAACCCATTACTGTGTAAGAAGGAGTGCTCACCTGGATAATCCTGTAGCAGATTTTCAGTTGTTTCCTGCTTCTTGCACTTTACGTACACTTGCCGCGATATACCATTAAGCTGGATCATCTCGATGTCACTTTCTTCTAAGTGCAAGGTGTCAAAAAGCCAGTCATGCACTTCGTATGGGGCTGGTCGGGGCGTGTCTCTGTCGGTGAAGTTGATCACAGTCGTATTCTTCCTTTCCACTATCATGATGATCTTTTAACTATGAACACATAGATATCTTGAACAACCCTATCTGTTACCACTGTCAAGAGTTTATCAGGTAGTCACTTACACACAAGTAAAAACAGACTCGTTAGACTGTACACTCAGTTCGAGAGCTCACTAGCTGCCCTGACTTGCACGCACGCTGGTCCAAGCAGAACTGCGTTAGCAATGCTAGTGAGTGCTGATGTTAGGTGGTATACTAGCGCTACTGTGGTCAAGACGCGCACTGCCAGGCGGACACTGTTTCTGAAGAGAGCACTGCGAGTGAGCAGGCTTTGTTTTCCTTGTAGGCTAAGGGGCTATAGAGATGGGTCGGAGTCGTTCAAAGAAAGGAGCGCGCTCTTTTGCTCCGCTCTCCAGATGGAGTCAGCTCCGCGGAGTCGTTCGAAGGAGCGGTTTGCACTAAGCATCGTATGGCTCGAAGAGCCTAGCCTCTTCCACCCCCACCCCACATGCATTCGCTCCTTGGACACGCTCCAAGCATTGTATCGCTCTTTCTCTCTTCTTTCTCTCATTCAAAGATGTGTGCGTCTGTGCCACTGCTGCCAACGACACGTGAGAATGAAAGGAAGGAAATGGTTGAAAATGTATATTATTAAGAAATTCATTCTGATGTATGTCCTTGCATGGAATATTAGAATGATATAATTGCGAGAAGAAGAATATTTTTTTCGTGTTAAATATTTTAAAAGTAACGACGCCAAAAAATCTCTTTTGCACCCTTCTTCACCCCCATCCCTTACTACAAACCGTGTTTAGGACGTAGTTTATCAAATAGCCAATAGATAGCATTGCAATACGGTTCTTCTCGAAGAATATCTTTCTTTAAAACCCGAAAAATTGTGAGAAACACATTACACAGGAAGAGACAGGGTATCAACATCTGTTAACCAGACATGTCAATCTCAATATACCTGCTCCTGCCATAAGGACATTATGACCAACTCAACCCGTAAACCATTCATTAAAAAATAAAATCTCATAATTCCAGTATATATTGAGAAAATTCGTCATTTCTCTTATGCAGAATGTGATCACTTCCATAACGCACCAAATTCCTGTCTTTCTTTAATTATTTTATACTAAAACGAATGCGTCAAAATTTCGAGTAGACAACATTATCTGCTTTTTTCCTTTTTTTATTCATCGGCACAAATGATCCATTGGAAACTGGAGTTTATCGAAATCGGTCTAAGGTCAGTTTTGTCTACAGTGCTCAGTGGGAATCATGGCATTAAGGCAAAAGAAAAAGTTTTAAAAGATTTAGGCGATGGGAAAACAAAGTGCAATTTTTGCTCAAAACAGATTTCGTATAAAAAGTGGCAGTACGTTCAATCTCTCGCACCACGTTCGAAATTTACATCCTACTATGTCGTTATCTACAGAACAACTTACGCCCGCTCTTCCTTCTTGAGAAAAAATTTCGGATGATCATAGGTCAGGAGTGGGTCCGATTGCAACTTCTAATGAGAATGATTGTGCAGTCACACCAGCATCAGCCTATGTTACACCTGAGCAAAGCGAAAAGCCGCACCGGAATTCGGGTCAGATGTCCATTAGTTCCTACATGCACCGACCTATTTCCAACAAAAGGAATAGAGAAATTGATTATTTCGTTTTGGAAACAATTGTGGAATATTACTTGCCATTCCGCATCGCTGAAATTTAAAAATTTAGGCCACTGATTCATAAACTCAATAACGCTTATAACTTGCTTGCAAGAAAAATTCTATCGCAAGTAATTCTTCCACAATTATATAATATGACGAAAGAATTTGTCAAAGAACAATTGGAGTCCGCATTCTATGTGACATGAACTACTGTTGGTTGGACTTCTATGAACGATTCCTCATTTCATCAAAGGAGTCGAGGTAGTATCTCTTCTACTGGAATGTTTCAAGTAAGACGAGAAGCACACGTATCAAAACTTGGCTGAAGAACTCAAGAGTTGCTCGTGAGTGGAAAGTGGAGACTAAAATCGTGTGTATTGTTAGCGATAACGCTGCGACTATTGTGGCTACAATACATCAGACGGCCTGGAGGCATATCCCATGTTTTGCCCATAATTTAAATTTGTTTGTGAAGTGTGGACCCCACTGTGTTAAAGACATCACTGCGAAAGTGAAAAAATTGTGGACTATTTCAAACGCAGCTCACAAGCTGAAGGCAAACTGCGAAAAACGCAGGAGCAGATGGGTGAACCAGTCTTGAGTATTAAACAAGATGTGATAACGAGGTAGAATGCCACCTTCGTTATGCTCGAGAGGATTATTGAGGTCCAACGAGCTCTAATTTCAACAATTGCCTTAAACTAATCTGATCTGCCGCAGCTAACTAGCGATGACATACAAAAGATTAAGCAAGTTTGTGAAGTGCTCAGAGCTTTCAAACCGGTCACTGAAGAGATGAGCAGTGAGAAACAAGTGACAGCTTCTAAAATGATTCTGTTGAGCCGGTCACTTAAACAATGGTGTTCCCAGTTTGTAAATAACTCTGCAATGTGTACAGAAGTACAGGAGATGGCTCAAAATATACTGGAAGATCTCACAGTTAGGTTTAGAAATATTGAAGAGAATGCCATATTTTCAGAGGCAACAGCAGTAGATCCGCGTTTTAAATTACACGGTTTCGCGGATAAGAGTTGTTATAACTTCTGCAAACAAGGACTTATCCGCTTCTGTGAAAGTCACCCACTTCCCGTTAGCTCAAATGATGTGTCTCCTATTGCCCTCTCTGAAAAGGAGTCCACTATGTGGGGTGCCTTCACAGCTAAAGTTTCAAGCTTTGTCCGGAGTGCATACCCAAAATCAGCTGCGATAATTCAAGTGGATAAATTCTTTCAAGAGCCATTGTTGCCTCTGAAAGGAAATCCACTTGTATGGTGGTCAGAAAGACAACATGTGTACCCTTCTATCCATAAACTGGCATTGAAGTGTTTTTGTGTAGTCGTTACTTCAACGCCTTGTGAGAGAATTGTTTCAAAAGCAGGACAGACTATAATTGAGCAGCAGTAGGAAAGCGAGTGTCCCAGATTTTATTTTTAAGTTCTAATTTAAGTGAGTTATGTATTTCGGGTGATGTGCTTTGTGTAAATAGTTTGTACATAAACTTTAGCTTCTAGTTTTATATGCCTAAGAAAGTAGTGGTGTGACGCCGGTTCTGATCCACTTTGGGGTGGGGTGGGGGTGGGTGGGGGGCCTGGTCAGTGCTCTGATTGGTGGGTGGGGTGGGGGTGGGGGCGTGGCCTGTGCTCTGATAGGTGGTTGGGTGGGGATGGAGCTTTGCTCTGATTGGTGGGGGTGGGTAGTGCTGGGGGGAAGGAGGGTGTGTTGGTCTGTCTCTGTGGGGGAGGTGAGCGTGCGTGCGCGCGCGCGCGCGTGCAGGGTGGTGGGGGCGGGGTGTGGCCTCCACCCCCTTGGCGGGGTTACGTTTCCCCTTTGTGCAGCTGTGCGTGTGTGTGTGGCAGGTGCGCTCCCCTCCCGCTGAGTCAGCATCGTTCCCCCTCGCTCCCCCGCTGAGTCAGCCTCGTTCCCCCCTCGCTCCCCCAGCTGAGTCAGCCTCGTTTCCCCCGCTTCCTTTGTTCTTTTGTGTGTGGCAGGTGCGCTCTCCCACTGAGTTGGTTTGCACGTGCGCTCTCCCGCTGAGCCAGCATCCTTTATCTCCTATTTCTAAACATGAATGCACGTGCGCTCTCCCGCTGAGTTGGTTTGCACGTGCGCTCTCCCGCTGCGATGAGTTTAGTATATATATAGCCAGCATTCGTTTGTGGAAACGTATTCGCTGGTTCTGCGACCTTGCTTGTGTACATCAGTGATCTATTACATATATCCTTGATTGCTGCTCTCGCTGTTCGGGATTGACCAGAGATTTGATTCACACCTAATCTTTTGGTAAGTTTTTCTCTCTGTTTCTTTGTAACGCAATGTAATAAGTTATAACTTGATTGAATAGAGAGGATAATATTAGGATTTCTTTTTTTTTTTTTTGGTTTCAGAGTGTGATTTAACTGTTTGCCATCAAGTAATGGACTTGTTGAAGAAACTTTCTACTTTATCCAAATCAAGAGGAAGCGAGTATAAACCGCTAGATCAATCAGCGGTCAATGAAGTTGACAATGTACTCTCGTACCGAGCTGTTAAAACTCGGTATGGGAGGCGAATTGTTGCAGATATTTTAGAAAAATCTGGTGACGAAGTATTTTTACCAGCTCAGTACCAAGAACTAACCGATAACGACGTGGAGGAATTAAATCAAAGGGGATTGAAGCTCATATATAAAAGCAAAATAAATTCACGTAACGAGGTAGATTTTGTTAAATAGAAAGTTTAAAATGTTTGCTTTAATATTTTAACATTGTTCATGCATGTATAGGGGGAAGGGTAGTCTGCTGAGGAGGAGAAGGCGCTAGAATCTTCCCTACCTATGTTTTATCTACCATAGTTTTAGCTGTGTTTATATGTGTGCCTAAGCTGTTTTTTGTGCGTAAAATATGAAATATAAGCATATAAGTGTAAGACAGAGAGAAGGAATCGAACAGTTAGTTATAGTTTCTTCATGTCTTGAGGGTTGTAAGGCAGAAGAAGGAGAAGAAGAAGAAGACTGTTGGTTAAACAATATTACACCCTTAACGTTTACTGTATACACATCAGATTCTTCGAAAGAATACTATCAAGAGCACAGGAAAAATGTTGATGAGTGTGTGTTACGTGTGATATTGCAGACTCCAGGGTTGGATAAAAATGCTCATTTTTTAATAATTTCTGGTTATAACTACAAAAATCTAACGTTTGAATCGAATGTGATAGTGTTTACTGATATGTACAGTAAGATATATCAACAGTATTTGTTATGCAGTCTTCAAGATGAGTGTGATTCCGAACTAATTCACTGTTCTTGTGACGTTATACATTCCCCGTATTCGTGGATTCAAAAACAGTTATTGAACTACAATACGGATGTACATACTGTGTACAGCAACTGTCATTAATGTCTATTTAAAGTAAAGAAATTACGTCAAATGTATTAATGTTTATTGATATGTACAGTAAGGTATATCATTAGCATTTGTTATGAAGTCTTGAGAACAAGTGTGATTTGAAACTAATTCCTTGTTCTAGTAGCATTATACATTCCTTCCGCAATGGTGGATTCATGCGGATGTACATAACTGTTATTGCTGTTTTTTATTAAAAAATAGAGAAATTAGGTAAACAATGATGGAACCAAAACGTCTGAGGTTGTCAGAAGAACTTTCCTTTTCTTTGGATAATGTAACAAACAATCATAAATTTGAAGAATTTTTAAGTGACACATGCACCACCGTAGAGAGTATGTTAGAACAATGTGGTTTGGACAGAGGGTTGAATGTGTCTGTAGACGTTATTCCATCAACTCATCTTTCAATCTATGAACTCACGTTAATTGAAAATACAAATGAATTGAATACATATTGGGTAAATCTAGTTGACAGTCTAAAGAATTGTATACAAAACAATTGTTTAAGCAAAGTAACTGTAAGAGTAGAAAAATGTTGTATGGCTTGGACATTACTAGAAACTAGTTACAGGACGCGTATGTTTACAGGGTCAATTAGAAATAGTTGTGAGTTGAAGGATCCTAAATTGTTTTTGGAAAGGTGTTACATATGGTTTAAAAAGTATGTGCAAAAGGCGTTAGAAAGTAGTGCGCTTAAAGTAAACACATCATTGATATCTGAACACACATTGCCTAGTTCGGATCAGACAACTAAACTTCACACCAACACCGAAAATCATATTATTACTATTGCAACAGATTTACGAGAGTGGTATGAAGAAAATGTTGTGCAAGAGACCTTAACCAAATTGAGTCGCTATCCAGAGAGAGATTCTGGGTGGGCTCTTAAGTCGCTGTTGGAACTGCGAATAAACATAAATTCATATGTAGGATTTCATGCGGGTCACCATTTGAAATTACCTAAAGCCATACGGGATAAGAAAGCTGTTGTTAATGTACAATGCAACGATGATGACTGTTTTGCATGGTCAATTGTAGCTGCTCTTAACCCAGCAAGAACGCATACCGAGCGTCGATCATCATATCCACACTATAGAAGTGTTTTAAACTTAGAAAGTATTTCATTTCCTATGGAAATGCAAAAGTTGTCTAAATTTGAAAACCAAAACGATATATCGGTGAATGTGTATGGAGTAATGTATGAAAATGGAAAGTGGATGTATGCAGGACAAGATAGCAATCAACCGTTTACAATTGTACCTATTTACATTACAATGAAATTAGAGGGTTCTGCAAGGAAGCATGTAAACCTATTGCTGCTCCAAACGGAACAAGATAACGTTGTATACCATTTTTCGTGGATCAAATCTCTATCTCGGTTAGTGTCTTCAACAGTTAACAAACATAATCATAAGATCTATGTGTGTGAACGCTGTTTATCATACTTTGGTACACAACCCAGACTAGATAACCACATGGTTACGTGCAGTCAATTTAATCCTGTAAAGTTAGAAATGCCGAAAGAGCATGAAAAAATAATCAAGTTCATTCATTATAAACATAAAGAAATAGTTCCTTTTAATCTTTATGCTGACATCGAATGCGTTTTGAACCCGATTGACACGGCTATGCCAAACAATGAAACTTCCTATACAGCTCCCTTGAATTATCACAGAGCGCACAGTATCGCTTACTATTTGCATTGTTCTTACAATGAAACATACAGTAGATTTAATTTATATCGCGGAGACGATTGTTGCGAATGGTTTGTTAGAGAATTATCTAGTATTGTTCAAGATATAGCACATTATTATACTCAAGTAGTTCCGATAGAGGAACTTAATAGAGATCAGGAAGAAGAATATTTAGGAGCAACTACTTGTCATATTTGCGAAAAAGAGTTTGTCGCAACAGATGTTAAAGTTAAAGATCATGACCACTTAACTGGAAAATTTCGTGGTGCTAGTCACCAGTGTTGTAATCTACAGTACACCTTACCGAATTACATACCAGTCTTTTTTCATAATTTGAGTGGATACGATAGTCATTTTATTATCAAACAATTGTGTGAGAAGATTGTAGAGGTAGAGGAGAATGATGATAATGCGAGTGAGGTATTTAATCCAGGAAGGGTAACATTAATACCTACTAATACAGAACGCTATAAGTCGTTTACTAAAGTTGTTCCTGTTGTTGATAGTAAAGCTTTCAGGTCGTTGCAATTACGATTTCTTGATTCATTCAACTTCTTAGGCAGTTCATTAGAGAAATGTGCTTTGTACATGAACAATGATGCTAAACATATCACGCGGAAATATTTTCCAGATGCTGTTCATTTCGAATTGATGTGTCAAAAAGGTGTTTTTCCTTACGAATATGTAAAGGAAATAAGCGTATTAGATGAAAGAAGTTTACCACCAAAAGATATGTTTGGTAGTTTGCTTACTGGTAGTTCTATTTCCGAGATAGAATATGAACGAGCACAACGTGTATGGAAAACTTTTATTTGTGTTACTTTGGGTGACTATTCAGATTTGTATTTGAAAACTGATGTGCTACTTTTGGCAGATATTTTTGAAAACTTTAGAAAGGTGTGCAGAGAGACTTATGGGTTGGATCCTGCTCATTATTTTACTGCTCCTGGTTTAGCTTGGAGTTCGCTTCTAAAGACAACAAAAGTTCACATAGAACTCATCACCGATGTGGATATGATGCAATTTGTAGAAAGAGGTATTCGAGGAGGAGTAGTATATTGTGCTCATAGGTATGTTGAAACTAACAATAAATACATGAGCGATTACAACCCAGAAATACCCGACTCTTATTTACTGTACTTGGATATAAATAACCTATATGGGTGGGCTATGATGCAGTATCTCCCAGTAGGCAATTTTCTTGGGTAGAAAATGTAGATGAATTTGATGTGCTAAATGTAGATGATGAATCTGAAATAGGTTATATTTTAGAAGTGGATTTATTAATATCCTACAGAAATACATGATTGGCGTAACGATTTTCCACTTTGTCCTGAAATGAGGAAATCTCCTGCACAAAAGGCTCTTCCTAAACTTATGACAACACTACATAATAAACATCGGTATGTGTTGCATTATCGAAACTTGAAACAATGTTTAAAGTATGGTTTGCAATGTTTAAAAATTTACAGAATACTACAATTTAATCAAGCTCCTTGGATGAAACCTTACATTGAATTGAATACATAAAAACGTAAGCAAAGCGCAAACGATCTTGATAAAAACTTTTTCAAGTTAATGGATAATTCCGTTTTTGGTCGCACACTAATGAATGTGAGAAAGTTTAGGGATGTTAAATTGACGACACGTTGGGATGGAACTTTTGGTGCTGGGCGTTTAATAGCGCAACCTACCTTTAAGAAACGAGTCATTTTTGATGAATCGTGTGCAGCTATTGAAATGGAAAGGGTGATAGTCAAGAGCGATAAACCAATGTTTGTAGGAATGGCGATATTAGACTTATCTAAAACAAAGGTAGTTGATTTTCATTATGCGTACATGAAGCAAAAGTATCCAAAGGAGGGAGACCTTACATTAGTGTATACTGATACAGATAGCCTTATTTGTCATATAAAAGGTAAGGATGTTTACGCAGATATAAAGGAAGATATTGCTGAATGGTTTGATACAGGAGACTATTCAGAGGATAATCCTTAGAGAATTCCTAGAATGAATAGACGTGAAATAGGCTACATGAAGGATGAATTGTCAGGTGTGTCGTTTTGTAAATTTATTGGACTTAAAGCAAAAATGTATGCTATAAAAACAGAAAAGAAAACTGTAACAAAAGCCAAAGGTGTAAAATCTGCAGCGAATTTGACAATAGATGATTATGAGGAGTGTTTCAGAGAAAATAAGCATATGATGAAAAATCAGTATTCTATACAATCAAATCTTCATCATGTGTTTACTGTGTGTCAAAACAAAGTAGTTTTAACACCAGATGATGATAAACGATACATCCAATCAGATGGTATTTCAACTTTAGCGTGGGGTCATTACCGCATTGATGGTGATAGTAAAGAAGTATAAGAAGTATGATGTTTCATGTACTAATTAAAATGTATATACAGGAACTAATAAATTATTTGTGTACCTATTTGATTGTTATTAAAGTATAAATGAACTGATTATATATGTAATTAAATGTAAAAGAGCCAGTTTGTAAAAATAAAAAATAATTAATTTATATATATTGGTTGTTTTTATTTGAACAATAAGGAAGGTGGTGAAATAAATAATACACAAAAAAGGTTATATGATATTTATTTAATCAAGACACATATACAAAAAATGTGTATATATAAACATAATTACACCATCTTTTTTATTATTTATTCCTTTGAACAGCAAGGACTATTATAATACATCTCCTTCACCTTTTTTTTTGTTTACACATACGACAGTCTTTCTTCATACTGGGAGTACCATCTATTTGAGTAGTAGCGTTTGGATCGTTGTTGATTTAATGTTCATAACAATATTCATATTCAGGATGTTTTTCCTTGAATTCATCTGGCAGTATGTTCCAAAGAAAAGGAAGTTGATGATCAGCAAGCGAAATCAGAATCTCATCGGGCATATAACACCAGTCCAGCGTGTTGAATGATTTAAGCCCACTATGACGATATTTGTTTATAGAAGCACTCACCATACGCATAACATTACTCTCTTTAGAGAGCCAATCATGCATGTGTTTATTATGCCATAACTCACATTTCTGTTTTTCTTCTTGATGTAGTTCACACGGAAAGTATTCATCATCACTGGTTTCTTCTGCTGTCAAGGCTGCTTTCGAACATCCGTACATTGACAAATCAGCAACAGGTTTAGAAGAAACAGTTTTAAACTCTTCACCCAATCCGTTCACCACAACGAAACATTTGTTTTGTGAGTCTTTTAATTTTTTTAAAACTTATCTTGTTTGTCGAATTTAATTAAAGCTGCACAACTAAAGTCAGCATCCTTGGTGTATTCACAGAAAGCACATTCAACTCGCCCATTATCCAAAGGTTTCAGATCGATGAGAACTAGTGGAGACTGTTCCATGATGAAAGAGAAGTACACGCACATGGAGTGAAGGTTTCCTCTTAGCCCACATCTCTTTTATAGTAACTCCATCAATAAACACTTTATAGATGGCGACACGAGCGCGGTGAAGGAAGCGTTGATTTATGACGACACCACGCAATTGTTCAGTCATACCTATTTTTAAGTTCTAGTATAGTATGTTCCATAATAACAGAGAAGTATGCAAGCATGGTGAGTGTTTCTTCTCAAGTCTACATCTGTTTTATGGTAACTTCTCCGCTAAGTGGTTTATAAGCCACAATTCGGTCATGAAGAAGAAGTGCGTAAAGAGATGTATTCGCAGGAATGTCGGCGTCGGTTTCAAATTCTACACGAATGTCGACTGGAGATGAGCGAATAGAGTCATTTGGGTGAGAACAATCGATAATAATCAAAGGTGCCAATGTTTTAAACTCTAGTCTATCAAGCAAAGGTTCAACGATTTCATTTTCCTCTAAGCAGCTCGAAATTTTGTATACATATCATACAGTTCGGAGAAGTCTCCAGCACTTATTTTAACACGTATGTCTTCATTTGGATAATATTCCTCATTGAGAAAGACTTTTAGTTTAGAAATATTACAATGATCAAACACACAAGCGTTAGTGGTTTTTTTCTTTCTGTCAGTTTGAAATCCAAAGATAATAAAGCGTGGTTTTTCTAGTTGTGAAGATGCTTTTATTGTCCAATTCATTCGTTTGGTTGCAGGCAGAGAAGGAAGTTCATACAATTCCCACGATCGAAATGCGATTTGCAAGTTCTCATTTCTTTCTACAATGTTAAGCATGCGTGCTTGTTCTTGGTGGGAGAGAGAGAGCGAAGGCACCTTCCAGTAAATATCCTCAATAATTATATTAGAGTTATCATTATCTTCTGCAGATTTGAGGGTGCAATTATCGTTGCTACTTCTAATTAATACTAGTTCGTGGGAGCAACCTCTGATACACTTTTGATAATCTTCAGCAAAACCTAAAATATTAGAAAGAGGCATAACGATGTGAAAGTAACCTGTTGTAGGGTCAGCTAGGGCATAACCTGGACTGACAGGGAACCAACCGGTATTTTGGAGATTGGTTGTAGATTTCGTTGATGCAAAAGTCTTCATAGTACTTGCTATTCCCAAATTCCTTGTTCGATCGATTTCTGTACCATTAAGTTCATATCGACATTCGCTGTATAGAAAAGCACCGAAATTGCTATCTAGGGTTGAAGTAGTGGATATAGCTCCTGCTCCGTTTGTAACTTTACCTATAACGTGAAGAGAACTTTTTGAAGGCAACAGATGGTATTCTTGCTTGCGTGCTGGGATTCGTATTTCATCATTGTATCCGAATGTTGTACCTGCGTAAGGGCGATAGGTTCGCTCCTTAACAGCAGTAATAGAACGATTGAAAACAGTTTTTTCTTCTGTGTTTAGCGTACGAAACATGGTGGAGGTGTTGTTTACCATACAAAAATTTAGCTCACTATGAGCAAAACACGGAGTGTGTTTTACCTTTATAAGGGCTGATAGCACTAAAACCTAAAACTTTCGTTTGTAACTGTTGTACATATTGTGTGCATGTGTGTCCGTTTGTAATAACTTTAAGATTCCGCCTGTAACTGTACTTATAGCGTGAGGATTACAGGAGATAGTATCCTTGCTCGCGTAATAGGGGATTCGTATTTCATCATTGTATCCTGCAGTACCCGAAGTAGAATGATTGAAAAACGGTTTTTCTTCTTTTGGCGCTTGAGACATTGTGAATATGTTGTTTACTCTATAAAGGCTTAGCTGATTGTAGGTGAGAACGAGGTGTGTCTGTTTAGTTTTATATCTTTATAAGGGTAAAGCACTTTGTATCCTAAATATTCCAGATATCGTTTGTTGCTTAATGTCAATGGTTTCAGATAGATGTGGTTCGAAGCTTTACGTTCTCCACTACCACTTCTATCGCTTGTATTTCTATAGACGATTCCCATGTGTTTATTCGATAGGTCTTATGTGAAGCGTAACCGAAAGGTTTTCGTCAAGCAAATCAACCTTATTTTCAGTTTGATCTTTGAGAGTCACAGTGATGTTGTTTACACTTTGTAAGGCAATAGGATAATAAATGATAGGTAAGGGTTGCTCAACTATTTTATACCCTGGAGCAACGTTAGGATAAAAATCGTAAATGGAATGTGTACGTTTTCCGTTTAAAAATGCACCGCTTGCAATATTGCACTTTACACGGATAACGTTAATGTTCGAAATGCAGATAGGGGAAGGTGAGATATTAGTTGTGTTTGGTTTCAAAATAGTTCGCCCGAAACCAAGAATAGGTGCCAAAGAATCGTCAACGGTGAAATAGATTGTATACTTGCTATAAAGTTTTGATTTTAAAGTATGTTTGTCAAAGGTTAAAGTAAAATTACTGTTGGGTCTGTTTGTACTAGTCTTTTCGTATTCATGTGTTTGATCAGGAGTATCTCCTATTCGTGCAAACTTTCAATTTAAAACATCTATGAGATCCTGAATTTCATACATTCCTGGTGGTATCTTTATATCATGATTGATATCTTTATGTTTACCTACATACCTAATTCTCAGAAGATTATTATTTTAGTTATGTTAGGAATCGTGTATGAGGTATACAAACTCTTCATGCCTACTTCGTACGAATAGTCATCTAAAACAAGCGCTGGAGATAGTTCCATGCTCAATTACGACCCATTTCCAGTCAACGTGTACACCGACTCCTTTCTACTCTTCATGATGAATGATGTGTAGTCAACACTTATCAGCAGTATTTATAGTTAGTAGAAACTATAGACATAAATGTCCACAAATAACGCTATCAAAAGATTGGTAACGTTCGTAGTTATATAGAATACGGTTACAACCACGCAAATAGCGTGATACTTCACAAGGCGGTCTCAAATCACCAAAACTGTCAAAATAGTGTGCATGCTTCCCTCTTTTATATATTGCTACCCAGTGTGAACCTGAAAGGGAAGAGGGTTCTAGATTTACAATACAACTCTCGTTTTTGTGTGCGTACTTAGGCAACGTGTCTCTCATGTAAACACCACGAAAATAAGGAATTCCTAACTGTAAGGCATACTGATGTAATTCAATGTTAGAGAGCGGTTTGTATGGTAGTTTCAGAGGTATAGACCCAATCCTTTTTTGTAAGGATCTAAATAGAGGCCTTTTCCGCCCCGTAAAGCTACTGCTTCCATGACCATGGTTGTGACGTTGCATCTCGGACAGTTGCTCTCTTGCTTTTTTGGCTTTGTTTATAGCGTTCACTACACCTGCCGCTCCTCCCGCTAGGCTTCCTAAGGCTGATAGGCCTGCGAATAGTGGAATAAGTGGAATAATCCCTCCCAACATTTTTTGTGGTAATGGGATAACTCTTCTTCTTTTTCCTACACTGTTGTTGTTGTTTCCTACAGCCTTGCGTGCAGCTCTGAGTACTGCGGAAGCTGCCTGCTTGATGCCGATACCTGGTCCTAGACGTGCGAGCGCAGAGCGAGCTTTCTGAATAGCTAACAACAAATGGTTTTTCCTTTTTTGTCTTTTTTGTTTTCCAGCTCCTAGCTTTACATTGCCTTTCATAATTCCAACTACGGCTAACGCCACAAGCCTTTCTCGTACGCTTGCGTCCCGTGACTTGATTCGAGCCCAAGCCTTAGTAGCTAATACTCGATCGGCTTCACGTCGATGATTTGCATCAGTTTCTTGGTACGCAATATCGTGCTCTTTGCACGCTTTATCTAGAGGATTGATGCCTGGATCACCACGTTTCAATCGTTTTTCGAGTCGGGTGCCTGGTCCACAATACTGGTAACCTGGAATGTGTGCTTCAAATGGGAGGTGGTCAATACCTTTGTTTATAATTTTATTCAATAACCCAAGTCCACAACAAGTCTTCTTCTTATTATTTTTCTTCGTCTTCTTTGTTGTACTAGTAACGTTGTTGTTACTCGTTCGAGTGACAAACATCGTGTGAAAGCCTTCACCTCAAGGTAAGCATATATATATATAAGCATGCAGGTGATGCATATCATTCAGTCCGCTATGGTTAAAACGGTAAAACAAACCATCTCTCTACCTGTTCGTGTAATAGAAGACGGTGATGGAGGAGGAGAAAAAATGCTGTGCGACGCCACAGTGTTCTCCTTCCAAACTCTTTGCGTTGTATCATATGTGGTCCATCGAATTGTGGAAAAACTAATCTTATGATTAATCTGTCGGAACACCCAAATGGTTTGCGTTTCGCCAACGTTTCCGTCTATTAGAAATCGTTACAGCAAAGTAAATATTCTTGCTTAGAAAAGGTGCTGGCTTCCATTCCAAGTATCTCCTATTACAGCCATTCTGAAAACGAAGATGTTATACGTCCTGAAGAAACAAAACCTCACTCTGTGATTATTTTCGATGATGTAGCGTGCGATAAACAAAGTATTAAGAAAACATATTTCAGTATGGCTAGACATTTTGGTGTTGATGTGTTTTATCTATGTCAAACTTACACCTGTCTACCCAAGCATTTACTTCGAGATAACGCAAATTTTATTATATTATTTCGACAAGATGTTGGAAACCTAAAGCATGTATATGATGATCATGTTAATACGGATATGAGCTTCGATGAGTTTAAAGAACTCTGCGCTCAGTGTTGGAATGAAAATCGATATAGTTTCCTTGTTATCGATAAAGATAGTGAATTACATAACGGACGGTATCGTTATGGATTCGATAAGTATTTCGATACACGGAAGGTATAAATACTGCGAATATAATATGGATCATGTTCATTTGATCTACTGAGTAGTGAGTTTAAACATCATGGAGGTATGTGGAAATGTTAAGGTTGCTGTATCTTACCCAGTACTGGAAGATGATACACCAACTAAGACTTATGTGGATGGTATTTTGTTTGAAGCTGTAGACAATAACTTATACCGCACTGAAGATGGAGATTATTCATTAAATAATAAGCGACTACGTTGTGTAGCCGACCCTATACTTGAAAATGATGCACGTAATAAAAAATTTGTTGTAGATTCTCTTAACGAATTCAAGAAAACAATTGTTAACAATTCTGGAGTGGGAAGTTTGGAATTAGGATCCACTACAGTTACCTGAATAGTAAATCAAAACGCAGCTTCTAATGCAGTGACCTTGGAACATCTTCATAATTATACACATTCTAAAGAGTATTTAGACGAATCAGTTGTAAAAGAACTTAATGAATTGAAATGTAAGATTGACACTTACGCTGATATTTTTGATATTCAAACAGAGAGTGATATAGATGTTAAGAAAAGAAGACTAACCGGTTTAGAAGATCAGAGAAAACCTCTTGATGCGGTAAATAAACAATATTTGGAACTGTATGCATCTAGTCAGGAAGATGTTAATGCTGTTGTAGAAAGCATAAACCAAGCTGTAAACGAACTCAAATCAAACTTAAATAAGCAAAATGACATTATAGAAGTAAACACTGATAACCTCAATATACACAATAAACGCATATCTAAAGCTTCTAATCCAATTGATTCTCAAGATGTTGTTACGTTGCATCATCTTGAGAATTATGCATATAACAAAAAATACAAAGACTGTGTGATAGCCAACCATCAAAATGATATTAATGAACTTAAACAGAACGTTGCTCACTTTGATATAAAAGAAGAAACCATTAACATAAAAGGTAAACGTCTATCTGATGTTTCAGACCCTGAAAATGATCAAGATGCTATTACTCTACACCACTTAAAAAATTATGCATACAACAAACAGCATACCGATAGCATAGAGGCTAACTATAAGCAAGACATCACTGATCTCACTCACATAACTGATGTAGTAACCAATGATATCAATAAACTTAACAATAACGTTACCAATCATGTTGCTCACTTTGATATAAAAGAAGATACTAACAACATAAAAGGCAAACGTCTATCCGGGGTTTCAAACCCCGAAGAAGCTCAAGATGTGGTGATTTTGCAGCATCTAGAAAGTTATGCATGCAGCAAACAACATACTGATAACATAGAAATTTCCTATAAGCAAGATATTGCTGATCTTAAAACCGTATATCAGATGTGGTGGTCAAAGATATCAATGAACTCAAAAATAACGTTTGCAATCATGTTGCTCAGTTTGATATAAACGAAGAAACCATTAACATAAAAGACAAACGACTATCTGGGGTTTCAAACACTAAATAAGCTCAAGATGTTGTCACTTTGCAGCACCTAGAAGATTATGTGTACAACAAACAGCACACCGATAATATAGAGACTAATTATAAGCAAGACATCGCTAATCTTCAAACTCACATAACTGATGTAGTAGTCAATAATCTTGATGAACTTAAAAATAACGTTACCAATCACGTTGAGCACTTTGATATAAACGAAGATACTATCAACATAAAAGGCAAACGTTTATCTGATGTTTCAAACCCCAAATAAGCTCAAGATGTCGTCACTTTACAGCATCTAGAAAATTATGCATGCGGCAAACAAGATATTGATAAAATAAAGGTCTACCATAAGCAAGACATGGCTAATCTTAAAAATTTCATAACTGATGTAGTAATCTATGATATCAACGAACTTAAAAATAACGTTAGCAATCACTTTGCTCATTTTCATATTAAAGAAGAGACTATTGATATAAATGACAAACGACTATCTGGTGTTTCAAACCCCAAAGAAGCTCAAGATGTTGTCACTCTTCACCACCTGGAAGATTATGCGTACAACAAAACAGCACACCGATAACATAGAGGTTACCTATAAGCAAGACATCGCTATACTCAAAGCTAGCATGACTAAAACACTTAATTTGTTAAACGAAAAGAACATAGAATGGATCCAAAAATCCATCGTTGAAACAAAAGATAATATATTATGCATTGTAAATGAACGCATTCTATCTATAGTACAGACTTTAAAAAATAAGTTGCTTGTTCATTTCCTTCTACAAATAACAAGCATACCATCAATGTACGATAATCCCTTTTATCGTCTCAATAATGGACATCTTACATACACGTTACCACATTCGGGAACACTTGAAGTATTGTCTATTGTTCCTGCAGCTTACAAGATTCAGTGTAAACATAATGAAAATGTTATAACAATCGGAGAAGGAACTATAATTACTGTTCACGCAAAAGACAAACTGCAATTTAAATTGGTTGGAGACGATGGTAAGCATTCAACGACTACTTTACCTTTACATATTGTGTTTGACTACACAACAAACCTGGATTTCTCTATGATAGAATAAAAAGCGTTGAAAAACGTATTACAAAACCATTATGGGTTTGTCTGCTCATAGATACAGAACAAAAGATAAAGATCTACAGAACTTCTTTGAAACACATGAATTGTTCAACGAATACTTGTCCGAAGAACACTCGTTTGTAAAACAGGAGCCCTTCGAAGAACTCCCGTTTGAAAAACAGCACCCGTTCGACAAACACCCGTTTGAAATACAGCACCCGTTCGACGAACACCCGTTCGAAAAACAGCACCCGTTCAACGAACACCCGTTTGAAAAACAGCATCCGTTCGAGAAACCAGGTACAATCTGACATAAGGAAAGACATATATGACAATCAATATCTTGCGCAAGCTATTAAAAATCTAAAATATAAATATGATGCGCTTAAATCAGGAGAGCTTTTACAAGAAAATCAACTTGAAAAAACATTTAGTCCTATATCCAAACCCTTAAAATCTCTACTGGCTACCGTCTCAGAAAAATCTAATTCATTCAACTCTCCTACAGCACCTCCTATCAAACAAGAAGAAACAGAAGAAACAGAAGAAACAGAAGAAACAGAAGAAACAGCAGAAACAAAAGAAAAGGAAGAAAGAACTCTTCTAGAACAACCTTATGCAGAAGTTCCATTCATTTTTAAAGCACAGAAGCCAATAATAGGGAATATTGCTTCTTCTTACTTGGATTTATTTGCACAACCACACCGTGTACGCAAAGTATTAGATCGAGTTTATGGGGTACGAAAAGAAGAAGCTAGATGGTTTCTTGGTGATTCAGCAATACGTTTCCACGGTAACGACATAGTCATAAATAACAAAAGCTATAAAGGCACACGAGGTCTTTATGAATTAATTTTTAAATCCTTCCCCAATAATAGTATATACACAAAGAGAGATCTTCCAAATCATGTAAAAATATTAGAGTCTACAAACGCGCACAGAGTTCAGCATCGATCGGATAAACAGTTAATGTCTAATCGAGGGTATAAATATACAAACATTATTAAACCACTCTTATCTACAGAAAGTTCGCCATGTAGAAAAAGAAAGCGAACAGGCATGGGTTTGAAGTGGAAATATAATAATCAACAACCTATTGTTGACTATGTACACTGGGATGATCCTAATGAGCTTGTACAACGTCAACAGCTGTTAATGGCTTCTAAATCAGCAGGTCATACTGCACACGAAAACGAAATTTTATCTATTATTGAAGAACTTCGAGAAGCTCGAATTATTGCATAAATAACCAGTCTTCGTTTTACACCACACCAGAATGAGTGTTGACATCAGAGCTAATATTGCTAGAGAGTTACACCGCCCCGCTCGCAGAAGTTACATGCGGCGAAGGGTTATTACTAAAGGATTAGATGATCTACACCAAATGGATTTAGTAGAAATGATACCCTATTCTCGAGAAAATAATGGTTTTATGTATATGCTAACCATTATAGATGTTTATTCTAAATATGCTTGGGCACAACCTTTAAAAAGTAAGAGTAGAAAAGAAGTTGCTGCAGTGTTGCGTAAGATATACAATAAGAGAAAACGATTTCCTAAACATATTCAAACAGACAGAGGAAAAGAGTTCTACAATGCTGAGTTCAAACGATGGACCACATCAAACAACATTAATCATTACTCAACGTACAGCAATATGAAAGCTTGTGTTGTAGAACGTTTCAACCAAACACTTCGTGGACGTATGTGGAGAATGTTTACTAAACAAGGAACTCATTCATGGATACATAGTTTACAAAAGCTTATCCATGATTATAATCACACCTATCACCGTACTATTAAAATGAAACCTTGTGATGTAAAAGACAATCGACTGCTTGCAACAGTGTATAACGCAATTAAAACAGTAGATAATAGAAAGAGAAAATTTCAAGTAGGTGATATTGTTCGCATCAGCAAGCAAAAACATCAATTTGAAAAAGGGTATACACCTAACTGGACTACTGAGCTCTTCACTATTTATAAGGTGCAACCTACTAACCCTGTAACATACCTCTTAAAATATTATCAACAACATCTAATAGCTGTTGCTTTCTACACAGAAGAATTGCAAAAAAGACTAAACATCCAGACATCTACCTAGTAGAACGCGTACTTCGAAGGAAAGGAAATAAAGTGCTTGTAAAATGGTTAGGGTATGATGATTCTCATAATTCTTGGATTAAGAAACTAATGTATTAAAGGAATAGATTGAAATAAAAAATTATAAAAAGATGTTGTGCTTTTTTGTTTCCCTTTTTCCTTTCTTCTGCTCTTAGTAATAATGAAAGGATACAGATAAAGGTTTAAGAAATAAAAAAGGTATAAAAAATAATTATATATTTACAAAAAATAGTGCACAAAATACAATACAAAACAAAATTTAAAAAATATTTATGCATTTACAATTTTACAAGTATAAAAGTCTCCGTTGTTACTTTTTTCCAAATTGGGTTCTTTGCAACACCCTTGCTCCTCAAGCCCCCTTTGAGCAACTGAATCAAAACTGAAATATTTTTCATCTCTCTGATGAATGTCTTTTCATCATTATCATCATCACTATCTTCTTCATCATATAGGTCTTCTTCTTCCACTTCCTCCTCCTTAAAGAGGAAAAGATTTTTTCTGCCGTTCCTCTTCTTCCTCTTCTTTTCTTATTAATATCACCACTTCCTCAATCCATTTTACAATTGAACTATTGTGCAGCTCCTCCTCCTCCTCCTCCTCCTCCTCCTGCTGCTGTAAACTGCAGTCCATCTCCTCCTCTTCCTTCTCCTGATGCTGCTGCTGCTGCTGAAGTTGAACTCTACTACGAAGTGGTGGTGTAGTCTGACACTCCTGCTGTCGCAGGCTGTCGTTACAGCTCAAGTCCAACAGCATCTCCGCCTCCTGGTAAGGTTGCTGCCGCTGCTGAAGGCTACCACAGCTCAAGCCCAGTAGTGTTTGGACTTGAGGAAAGCTCTGCATCTGTGGTGGTGTAGGCAACATCTCCTCCTTCTCCTCCTCCCACTGCTGTTGTCGATGCTGCTGCTGCTGCTGCTGCTGCTGAGGTTGAACTCTACTACGAAGTGGTGGTGTGGTCTGCAACTCCTGCTGTCCCAGGCTACCGTTACAGCTCAAGTCCAACGACATCTCCTCCTCCTGGTAATGTTGCTGTCGCTGCTGAAGGCTACCACAGCTCAAGTCCAATAGTGTTTGGACTTGAGGAAAGCTCTGCATCGGTGGTGGTGTAGGCAACATCTCCTCCTTCTCCTCCTGCTGTTGATGCTGCTGCTGCTGCTGGAGGCTAAACCTCAAGTCCAGAGGTTTATAGCATCGCGGCGACGTCTGCTTCACTCGTACCATATTGCTGTTGAAAAGTATTCCCTTCAATAACTGAGACGAATCTCTGATACAGTCTACAAAACCCTCCAGCATATATACTCAATCTCTTACCCCTACTCTTAGGCACTACACGCTTATTTACTAGCAGGGGAGCGCACGTGATGAAACTGTAGGTGGTTAGGCTAGGGGAGAGAGCGCTCCCCCTGAAAGCGTACGTGCAAGCCAACAACGCTCCTAATTTTATAACACCTACTTTTTTCTTAAGCACACCTGCTGCACCCGCATGCATTTAAAAATAAGAGATAACGATGTTGACTCAGCAGGAGAACACACGTGCACACATTTTCTTTAAAAATAACAAGGAGAAAAATGCTGACTCGGCAGCAGGGTGCACCTGCGAAGGGAACAATGCTGACTCAGCGGGAGAGCGCACCTGCATGCATGTTTAAAAATAAGAGATAAGGGAGGCTGACTTAGCGGGAGAGGGCACCTGCCACACACAAAAGAACAGAGGAAGGGGGAAACGAGGCTGACACAGCGGGGGAACGATGTTGGGTCAGCGGGAGGGGAGCACATCTGCACGCCATGCTGACTCAGCGGGAAGAGAGCGCACCTGCCACACACAGCTGCACAAAGGGAAACGCGGTTAAGGCTGACTCAGCGGGGGAGCGAGGGGGGAACGATGCTGACTCAGCGGGAGGGGAGCGCACCTGCCGCACACACACACACAGCTGCACAAAGGGGAAACGTAACCCCGCCAAGGGGGTTGAGGCCACACTCCGCCACCACCAACCTGCACGCGCTCGCGCGCACGCACGCTCACCTCCCTCACAGAGTCAGACCAACACACCCACCCTCCCCCCAGCACTACCCACCCCACCAATCAGAGTAAAGCCCCGGCCCCACCCACCCACCAATCAGAGCACAGGCCACGCCCCCACCCCCACCCACCAATCAGAGCACAGACCACGCCCCCCACCCACCCCCACCCTACCCCAACCCCACCCACGGCCACAAAGTGGATCAGAACCGGCGTCACACCACTACTTAAGAATAAGGAATGCAGCCGCATTAGTTTACCATATTAAACACTACTTCATTCCATTTAAAGTGATAATTTACTGGCACGAAAGAAATGTTGAATAGCGAATTTGGACAGGCGCAGTGTGTTGCCAAAGGACGTGGTTTCAAACGTGGCGGTAAACACAGACTGGTTACGTGTATGTGTCGAAGGAGCGGGAGTTAGAGAGGGAAGAGCGGCATGGCGAGGAGCGGAGCGAGTTTGGGGGATGAGCTGGTTGAAAGTCGAGGTAAACTCTCTTCACTCTCTCTCTCTTGACGCTCTCAGTATTAGCGAGTGTTAGGTCTGAACCACCGCCGTCTCGATCCTCCTATACTGCCTGCTCTATGCGAGCCTTTTTGCGACTACGCTGCGAAGTAATTTCTCCGCTAGATGGCAGACATAGACGCACAATGTTCTAAACTTATTCTAATGACGACAGCCTACAAAACACTATGCAGTATGGTCACATGTTCATTGAAGCTCGTAAATTACATCAGTAATATTAAATATCGGCAATATTGCCCGTATGAAGTCGCAGTTGGCCTCTTCACGCACAATTTGAAGATTTTCCTGGACGAAGTCTTGGAGTGGTACCGTACTTTTTGTGTTCTTGCCAACGCAATATAAAATAATATAGACTTACGAACTTGGTTAGGATAATATCACTAACAGTTTGCTGATGTTCTTTGACCTCACACTGTAACAAAACACATTCTGAAAGGTGTTTCTTTTTGCTATTTGTTTTACGTAGCAGTGACACAGATAGGTCTTGTGGAGACGATGGGATAGGAATGGGAAAGAAGCGGCCGCGGTCTTAATTAAGGTACAGCCCTAGCATTTCTCTGGTGTGAAAATGGGAAACCACGCAAAACCATCTTCAGGGCTGCCAACAGTGGGGCTCGAACCCACTATCTCCCGGATGAAAGCTCACAGCTGCGCGCTCCTAACCACACGGCCAAATCGCCCGGTATTCTGAAAGGGAGGACATCGCAAATCGTCGTATTACGCTCGTACGTTTGAAGGACTTCGACAATAGGGTACAGCAACTTAAACGAACTCCTCTGTCCCGATGCATAAGAAGTTCCATTCATCGGTGTCGAAGCTCTAGGCAGTGAGATGTTGCTGACACAAATGTGACACTCCATCCTATCTTCAACAACACGAACCTAGTACCCGTAAATTAGGATTTAATTTCCTGTTTCTAGTTTGATTGGAATATTATCGTCTGGATATCTGAGGTTGTGCAAAATGTCTAAACATGAAGACGTTTGTTTTGTGATTGTCCGTGAGAATTCTATTCACAAGGAATCCAATATCCTCCACCGTTTAATCACCTTCTGAAAAAATCCGCAGCCTGTTTCCAGTCATTCGACCGGGTAAGGAATGGAATGAATGAAGCCCCATCTAGCAGCGAGGATAGGAATTGTGCCGACTGCCGAAACCTATCGCACTCCTCTGGAGCAATGATTAATGAATGACAGATGAAATGAAATTATATTCGAGAGTGTTGCTGGAATGAAATATGACAGGGAAAACCGGAGTATCCGGAGAATACAACAGCCTTTGAAAACATTGGAGATTATAACAATCAAGTAATTAAATGTCCCTCTCTACATCATTTTTCCTTCCGATACTCTGTATCATTGTATAAGCCACAACTTATTATATCCCAATTCGGATTTAATACCAAACAACGCATACAATCTTCTCATATTCTTTCGTTTCCATTCCCAGTATGCCTATCTCCTCATCAGGATACATTAAGTATTTACACGGATGGTTCTCGAAATGACCAAGGTGTCGGAGCAGCCTACTATATACCTTCATCTAAAACCTCCGGTAAATTCACACTACCAAAACATGCTTCTATCTTCACTGCTGAAGCATTCGCCATTCGGCAGGCCCTATTATATGTCAAACTTCATGCTATAACCAAAGCCATCATATTTTCTGATTCACAGAGTGTTCTAAAATGCATATAATCAACTCAAAGTCCAAGTTCGTGGTATGTCCTCAGTCTTAAAAAACTATTATTTAACCTAGACCAAAACCATCAGGATATAATATTGGTCTGGATTCCAGGCCGTTCTAATATTACTGGCAATATTAAAGCTGATTTTCTTGCCAAAGACGCTGCTTTAGGAAATGGGTTCAACTGTAACATCGCTATTCCCGCTACCGATATTCAACCTCTCATAAAACATGCACTTTGTCAGGAATGGCAGGATGACTGGAAAGGATCAGCGACTTTAAAGGGTAGTTTTTATTTTAATGTGCAACCTTCTATCTGTTTACGACAATGGTTTGCTAAAGAGAAATACACACGTCGGCATGTTACCACTATCATTCGCCTTCGTTTTAACCATGTACTCACACCTGCCTATAAATTTCGATTTCAATTAAATGACTCACCGCTATGTAGTTGTGGTAACGCTATCGGGGATGCTAATCACATTATTCTCCAATGTAAAACATTTAACTCACAACGAAACATTCTCTTTCAACGATTATTAAAACAACAGGTTGCCTTTCCCTCATGTGTCTCTTGCCTAGTACAAGGATCATGTAAGAGAAATAGATCCGTCACTCCTGTATAATAAAGTTGGTTGAGAAAACAGGTCATAGAAGCTATAGTGGCCCCTTTTTCTCGGCCAACATAACGAAATAAATCCCACGATAGTACCTCGTATTAAACTTGATGATGACAGTTGTTACTTTGTTAAAATTGTAATTGTAATAGAGATAATGATTGCATTTCGGCAGGAAAGTTGTATCACAAGCTTCTCTCGTGTCTTTTACTTGAAAAAGTAAACTGAAATTGCCGTACTTGTATGTTGGCAACCCTTGTATTATGCTAGCTTGTATCGTTGTTTCACCGTTCGCTTTTTAATATAAATTTTCATCTATTAAATAATAAATGCAACAGTGATTGCTGAAAATGTTAATTCAATTCATATAAAACCCCAAAACGCCCATACTTACCTAAATCACGATCTGACATAACCTCATTCTTTTGCTCGTTCGTGAACCCTTCCCACGACATTTCTACATAGGGATGGAAAACAGAAGGAAAGGAAGCAGTAAAACACAGCATATAAAGTACACAGTTTATATTTTGAATTCATTTATTCCAAACAACAGGTAAGAAACACAAACACATACACACACGTTTGCTCACAACAGCTAGGTAGTTCAACGCGAAGTAAGTTCATGATCAATAATATTTCTTCATACTAAGAACGCGTATAATTCTAATTTCACTCCATATTCTCAAAAAACAAGTAAACCTTGAAAAAACAAAACCTGGAATGAAAGAAATTTACTTTGCACAAACATCAAGTAGGCCTACGCTATTCACATAAATAACTCAAAATAAGTAAAAAACAGCACCAGAAGCAAATGTTTGCACTAGGCAAACTAGAAGGCTCAACAAACGTAATCAAGGAAATGATACTTGAAAACTGAAATACATAGTATCCGGCACTCGATCGAGTTGCCAAATATTGGAACACGTGGTAAGACCTCATCAGTGCCCATATGACAGTTTGTAAGGGGGGGGGGCAGACCTGAGGGTACGTAGTATTTTTAATATATTGGAAGATAAATGGTGACTTGTATTCTGTGGTAGAATAACCCACGGTGTTCTCTGCCTGTTGGTGGGGAACGGTTCTACCGTTTCTACGTAATACTGAGTTTTGACTCATTTTCTTAAAAAGGAAAACACCTGACTAGACTAGATTTTTGCCTTTCCCCCGAGAGCTGGGGGGGGGGAGGGAGGGCGCGGCCCCAACTTGCCCCCGGGTATGGGCGCCCTTGTAAGACCTGAATTTTTTGGGGAATGTTATATTGTTTTAAGCATTGTGTGGAAGAATGTGAAAAGTGGGTTCAATTAATTCCTCAACATCATGTCATTCTCCACAGGGTCATGTGGAGGAGTTACAGGCTGATCGTTACCACTAGATACCAGATGCTTGACAAAATGCTTAACCTCAACATATGCAGATGTTAAGTAGAGAACAGAACTGTGCAACTAGCCACTGATTAACTTACAAAAAGATAAACTAATAACAAAAATAATATTCAGGAAACAAAAATGTAAATAAGTACAGTACATAACCCAGCACCAACTAACACTTCTAACACAGTACAACTCCAAATAATATAACAAAAGCGACTGACAGCAAGCCAACCCACGTGGGAATAGCTCCCTTAAATGTGTCATCTCTGTTACCGTTGCCATAGCAACAGATCATTTTCGAGCATCGCTAGTCAACTTTTTCCCGCCTGTTGCGCTAAACGTCAGACTCCAGCTCTCATGGATCCAACTGCAACCACTTCTTTGCATCAAAGCCTTTCCCCGACAGTGACAACTCCATTAAATAAGTATATAGTGTTAGATGAAAAATATTTGTACACACAATCATCAATGATCTGCATTTAGAACTGTTGCGCAGGTGAGATATTAACTATCAATTGTTGGCCTAGTCTTTTCTTTAAATTGTTTCAAATATCTTGGAAATTTCATTACATTCTTGGTAAGTTCATAACACAAAATAAGTTCAAAATTGAACTGCAGGAAAAAATGGGTACTTGTGCAATACTGTACACGCTTATTACAACACAAAACATACGTAGTTAATGTATATATATATATAACTCTACTTTTATACACCACCTTATAGTTTTCCACAGTTCTCTGAAAGCCACAACTCTCTCTCTATGTATATGAATTACATGTAAGAATACCTGTGTCCACAGCAAGTAGCCTACATATTAATTATAAATAAAATAAGTTGCTTTACGTCAGACCGACACAGATAGGTCATATGGCAACAATGAGATAGGAAAGGGCTAGAAGTGGAAAGGAAGTGGCCGTGGCCTTAATTAAGGTACAGCACCAGCATTTCCTTGGTGTAAAAATTGGAAACTACAGAAAACCATCTTAACGGCTGACGATGATAGGATTCGAACCCACTATCCCCCAAATGCACGGCCAACAAGCTCGGTCATCTTTGAAAATGTATCTTTCTATCAGCAGACGATTTTTTAAAATTGTCATGTTTTGTATAGGCTACCCCAGATGTACAGTAGCCCACTGGTTTTCTGATTAAACATCTTTTTATTAAAGCTATTGAATCAGGCGACTCACTTATCCGCTGTTCACTGTCCACGTGCACAGGTGACCCTGTGATTCGATTATTGAAGTATTGTGCAACGATGCGACATATGAACTGAGAGAATACAGAGCTGTTCTTTCCAATATAAAACAGACAATTTCGAGTGGTCATGAGCATGACTCATAGTCATAGGGTAGGCTACATAATGTTATTGGCTTTACGTACCACTAACTACTTTTACGGTTTTCGGAGACGCCGAGGTTCTAGAATTTAATCCCACAGGAATTCTTTTACATGCCAGTAAATCTACCGACATGAGGCTGACGTATTTGAGCACCTTCAAATACCACCGGACTGAGCCAGGATCGAACCTGCCAAGTTGAGGTCAGAAGGCCAGGCCTCAGGCCTGGTCTAAGCCACTCATCCAGGCGGGCAGGCTACAGAATTGAGTTTAATTAACTGTCGAATGTCAACTAGTTCTAAAAATACTGATTGATTAAACTAATACGGTAAAGAGAATAACAGAATAGCCTACCTACTTACAAGCTATGTACTTTGGAATTATGTGCCGACTACCTTTTTAACACTGCAAATAAATCCATCTATTATTATTTAAGCGGAAAGAAATGGCCACCCTACCGTACGTAAATTCCGGCCCAGGCACACCTCTGCGGAGGTTCGGACCTGCCTTTGGGCAGAATACACCCTTACCTTACCTTTATTATTATTATTTACTCGCAACAGCTAGTTCAATGTGAGAAGTTCATGATCATTCTATTTCTTTACACTAAGAACGCGAATAATTCTAATTTCACTGCATAGTCTGAAAAAACAAGTACAATTTGAAAAAAATTAAACCTGGAATGAAAGAAATTCCCTTTGAACAAAATTAATATTTTTATTTTAACTGCCCATTTTGCAAATATACTGCCTAAAATAGTGTCTATTTTTAAGATACTTTCGGGGATTTTCGCCAGCTTATTTTGCAATTTTTAATTCCTAACATTGGTCTCTCGCAATCACAATCCGTCAACAGTTCAAGCGGACATAAGAAGCTGTTTGGTACTGCTACAGTGTTCAATTTCTACACTAAGGGTTCACTGATGGAATTCTATAAGAGACTCTTGTTACATTTTTGTTTACCTTTAATAGTCTTTTTTCATGACCAATAGTCTTTTTTCATGACCACTGTTATAGTTATGGACAAAATTGTGAAGGAGACAAAGATAAAATCTGGGGACTGGGAGCTGAACGTAAAGATGTTAGAAGATGATTTTGAGGTGAAGAGCAAACAGAGAGAAAGTACAATGGCAATTGGGCATGTTAAGTGAAATTACTGAAAATTATGGAATGAAGAGCATGGAAAAGATGACAGTGGTAATGACTAGAAGAGAAAGGGAAGAGAAAAAATTCTGTACAAAAATAAATAGAAAACCATGAAATTACGGAGATCTTCAAGTACCATAGTTGGGAAGGATACTCATGCAGGATACAGGGCTGGATGTGGATATCAGTAAAAGGATTTAACAGAGAAATGCATTCTACCACAGCGTGAGAAACGTGGTATAGAGGAAGAAAGGAAGTACCTATGAAGTGTAAAGAAGTGATTTATAAGATGTACTACTGTCCAAGACTGATACATGCAGCACAGACCTGGACAATGACAAAAGGAAAGAATAAAATCCAGACCAACTAAAGGAAATTTTTTAGAAGTACGATAGGAGAAAGAAGAAAGGACAGGGTATGAAATGAAGATGTCAGGAAGGAAATTGGAGAGAAAAGGCTTTATGACAGTATGGAAAAAAATGGTTTGGACATGTTTACAGGATGGAAAAGGGAAGGATGCAAAGGTGGATGATGGAGACCCAGAATAAGGTGGTTGAAACCTGGATTGGAACACAATTAAGGAAGAACAATGGCAGCTGGATAGAGGAAGATGGAAAGGTGGCATAATCACCCCCTTGTGGGTGCGGGCGGTAGTAATAAACCAACGGTATCACCTGCCCCAGGGGTTCTCATCTTGAGAGTGTGGGTTGGCAACCACAGGGCCCTAAGGCCTGGCATTTCTTCCACTTACTTGGGCTAAGCTCCTCACCTTCATCTATCCTGTCCGACCTTGGTCCACTCTTCTTCTTTCCCGATCCCGACGCTATTAGAGCATTCGAAGGCTAGGGAGTCTTTCATTTTAACAGTCTTCGTGGCCTTGTATCCCTTGGGCCGATATTTTCATTTTTCAAAGTGTTGGATCCCTCCCATTTTTTTCCTCACAGATTAGTGTTACTGTATACATGGGTCTCGTAAACCCAGACCGAACGCATGGTGTTTGTACTCTGCGCTACGGTATCTGTTGTATGACAGACGCGCACATTGTTCTTGACCTGGTAAACAGCCTGCATGTGTTCGACCTGGCAAGCCTGAATTGCTGAATCTCAGCTGTTAAAATGGTGAGACAGTTATTATTGCAACACTGTATATTCGTATGTAAAAGTTCTGATTTCATCTTAATGGTCGTGTGAAGTCATAACTCTTACTATAGGTGTGCAGAAAATCCTAATGGTGTTCATTTTGATTGGTGTTTGGTGTGCTGTTAGTTCAAGACGAATAATTGGGCCTATTTTTTTAACAACGGTAAATGACGACATTCTTCCATCAGTTAACGTAAAAATAAAAATCGCAGGGGTGGTTTCAACAAGATTCAGCCCCTGCTCATATAGCAGAAGGTTCCTTTCTAACAATCTCAGAAGTGTCTGCAGACAAGAGTGATCAGAGCTGATCAATTCCCCCCTCGTTCTCCAGATCTAACAGTGTGTGAATTTTACTTGTAGGGTAAACTGAGAGAAAAAGTGTACCGAGCAAATCCTCATGCATTGGAGGAACTGAAAGAAAACATTATGAATGAAATCAGGAACATTACAGTTATTGAACTCACTCGCGTCAGCCAGAATGTGATTACCAGATACACCCAGGAAAGAAGACACTTCCAGCATCTTTTATAAGGTAAGATTTCTTATAAGATTGTATACACGCTTAAAGCAGGGTGACCGCGCGACATAAATTAGGCTGAGGCAGCTGCCAAAGCGCAGAATACAAACAATGTGTATTTGGTGTGGGTTTATATGAGAGATCCTGGATAGAGGACGCTTGCTAATATTACTTCTGCTTAAAACAATAATCACCACCACCACCACCACTGCCATAAACATCCCAACATGGAAGGAGCTGAATGAGGTGGTGCTGATGATTGTTTTAAGAGGAAGTACAACTAGGCAACCACCCTCTACATAACACTAATCATAGAGAAAAAATGCAGGGGTCAGACTCTTCGCGCCTCTTACGACATGCAGGAGACACCATGGGTGTATCCTACCTCCCCACCCACAGGGAGTAGCTGGATGAGGGAAATGGATGATGGTGATGATGATTATGATGGAACAGGTTACATAGAACGGTTTATGGAGAACTTAATCCCGCGCCAGTGACCACACGTTACACAAAAAAGGTTCACAGGGAACTTAGTCCTGCACCAGTCAACACGTTATAAAAAAAAGATATTCATTCAAAGGTCCAGTTAGCCAGAAAGTTGACTTTCTTCATGGAGTCTCTTCACTTCGGTTGTGATGAAATTCCTCGCAAACAGATTAACAAGTGTTGTCACCAAGGAATCCTTATGATCCACGCACGAAACCCAATCATAATCCGCACCTCCAGTATCTCTGCAGATCTTCCTCACTAAATCCCGCACGTTTCTCTTATGGCTGATGCTTTCCCACATTTCCTGAAATTCTCTCTTGCACATCATGAAAGCAGTGATGCACTCCTTACTTGGGTAAGTGAGATGCTTCTCTCCATTGTCCATCTCACACTGCTCAATAAACATGTGGTCTGAGCTCCTCTCCTCCATGCTACAGGTTAATTGACCTTGACATAGAGCGCAATCAAAGTCCTTCAGTACCTCTTTAACAAGAAAACCACATACATACGCAAGTGACTGTCTGTGGAGCTTCATGATGTTGTAACTCTTGTGTACAGAAGGTGGACTTTTCAGACCATTTGAATTTTCCAATAACGAATCAACTTCATTGCAGAAATCGTTGGTTTCTTCCATGGACTGCTCAAATTCCCCTCCAATGCTGAATGTAGACGCATCCAAGAAAGTGTGAAGGTTGTCCATTAGACGATACATTTCTCGATCGTGCTTGAAAGTAGACAGAGTATGTTCCCAAGAAGAAACTTCTTTACCTACAACCAGGTCAGCTGTTAAGAAGTTATTCCTCACATTTTTCAGAATGTGAGGCACATCAAAGAGGCACACAATCAGACGTCCATCACTCTTGAAGACCGGTTCATAGGTACCTTCTTCACATGACTGCCGTAAAATCTTCACTGCCTGCTGATTACAGGGAGCCTGATCACAGACAGTAGCAACAACCAGAACTTTGTGGTGAAATAAGGCTCTCACAGCATACTGAACTAGGTTTACAAGCACTTCTGCCCTTGTGCTTCCTCTAGAGAAGAAGAAAGCAATAGGTTGCTTCCATTTTCGTTTGATACCCTGAATCATGAATACAAGAGCATGGTCAGCAATCTGGTTGCTCCTATCAGGTATACCATACTCCTCAAGTCCTGTACCATAATCCTGATATCCTACAATGTATCCCTTGTTATCGTCGTAATACAACCCAGGCTGCAGAGCCATCTCATTAAACATCAGGATACACTTCCTATCATCTTCTGGGAGCTTCTCCATGAAACTCTTCAAGTTTTGAAGAAGAACTTCACTGAAACTTGGCTGCAATGGAATGTTCATTAACAGTCTCTGCAGAGTCCTCTCACTAGGTAGAGTCATTATGCACTGAAGGAAATGGTACATTTTCGGACTCCTCTTGTACGCAGCCAAAGCAAAAGTTTTCTGTTGAGAAGACCATCTCCTTCCACTTGGCTGGCGTGAAAAATTCTGGAGCTCGCCCTGTATTAATAACCACACTCCAGGTGACACTAATTCCTCCATGTCCTCAACGTTCTTCTTCTTTCTTATCACCTCCCGAAGACCCTTGCAATTACCCTTCAGTTTATCGACCTTCCGTGCCATTCTCCTGGCCTGTTCGCAGTACTCCTGTGCAGTCTTCAAAAGAGCTTCCTTGCGGGGAGAATCTATGTCTGCATGGTCAAGGTCTGACTCCTGCAGCACTGGTGATACCTTATTCCCCTTCATCTGCCTCTTGACTTTATCATCTGTAATGGAAACCAAGGAATAAGAATTAATGTTCAGTGTACCAACCCTAAAAAACAAGTATTAAAAGAAACATGCATTCATTTCGTAGTCATGAAGTAAGCCTAAAAATGTTAGTGCATGGATGATCCTTTGGTTATTCCGTTTAGAATCGTTTGTATACATGCTTTTCTGATTCATAAACATGCACCCACGTTCGTAAATTCGGAAGCGTAAATTGCTCCGTAATGATCGGGCGCTCAAGCGATATCGAAGCGATCTCTCTGGTTTTCTTCCTTTGTTTTTAATTTACAGTATTTTAATGGATCATTGTGATATCTATGGTGACTTTATATCATCAGTATGCATTGTGTGATGTGATCATTTTCTGCTGTAACCCATGTTGTGCTTACTTTGTGATTTTATGTAAATTAAATGGCAGATGTTGGCTCGTGATGTTATAGTTTCATCATGGCTGACCAATAAGTTGAAGGGGTGAACTATGACGTCATGAATATGGCTACCATGGCAAAAGGGTAGTAAAAAATATCCACAGCCTGTTTCCAGTTATTCAGCCGGGTCAGGAATGGAATGAATGAAGTCCCCATCTAGCGGCGAGGATAGGAATTGTGCCAGGTGCCGCAGCCTGTCGCACTCCTCTGGGGCAATGATTAATGAATGAAAGATGAAATGAAATGATATTGGAGAGTGTTGCTGGAATTAAATATGACAGGGAAAACCGGAGTACCTGGAGAGTAGCGCTTGGCAAATATTTGCATTTAATAATTACTTACAAATGGCAAAAAATCATAATTTTCGCATTTGTGTTCCTTCTTTGGACATGGTAGAATTCTCCCTTCAGTTAAAAAAAATTCTGAGACCCTAATTGGAGATAGTCAGCTTGTGTACCAGACCCTAAATCTTGAGAAACACTACTAGAGTTGAAACACACAAAGCATTGAGCTGAAAATATCACCACTACCACCACATGCCTCTATTCTATGAGCACTGAGCTGAGACTTGGCATTCAAGTAGGCCTATGTGTATGTCCACACTCATCCACAACAAAATTTCATTACATATATCTCCATTTCAAGTATTCTATTGCAGACCACTTGTTAGAATGTTCTCATCTGATGAAATAAATCCAAGTAACTGTTTGACTTAATTTCAGAAACAAGCTGATTACTAATCTAAAAGCTGACTAAGAATACAAATCAGATTTTGATATAGCAGTCTTTAATGTGCAAGAGAATAGGAAAAGCAATGAAATACTTAAAATATATCTAGAAATGAAACATTATAGCAGAGAAATAAATAACCTTGTTCATCCGGATGTCCAATGCAGCTTCGCTTCCTTTTCCCCATAGCCAGTATTGGGCTGCAATCAGCTGTAAGAGATATATGTATAAAGCTTAACAACTTAATAGGATTTTTCTACTTCTAACATGAAATTCATTATAATTAGCCCAGATAATTTGAGTAATATTAATTTAAGAGCAGGGTATTGTCACAGCAATAGTGATGTCACGCTCTCTTCCCACTGTACCATTCTCCACCCAGGGCGTTAACTGACAATGGTTGAACATGGTTGGCAGTAAAACAAGTGCATAGAGCACTAACCATGGTGTAATCAAATATTATTGTTAGTCACAACGTCCCCTAGGTGGCCATAGTAGGCTCCCCTAATGCCCTCCCCCAGGAGGTAAGTTCCTTTGTTCCTTTTAGTGATTGAAAACTGCGATCGCATTTCATTGTAGCATTTATAGGCCATTAATTTATGTATTGGAGCAAGCTGTTTTTTCGCAGTACTGTATTAGTCATGAACTTTCAATAATTTATATTGCTAAAATGTAAATAATTTTTTACTAAATGAGGAGTTTGAACGCCAGTGGTCTCTTGTGACAGAGTGGATGAAAATTAAAAGTCAGTATTTTGAACTGTGATTAATTTCCTGTGAAAATAGATATTTACAACTGAAATGCGGTTTTTAAAATATCGTAACTTTCACCAGCGCTATGTGTAGACTCTAGTGAACTCTACGAGATTACGCTTCTGCTAAGCCTTCAAAAAACATAGGTTGCAGATCCAATGTGGCGCAACTAAGACATCACAGAGGCTAGACATACAACATGGCACGGCTCGGACGATGTCACAGCATTTTACAAAGCTGCCAAGACTATCTTTACAAGACGAGGCCAATGAAAAGACTATTGGTCTGGATTGGTGCTTGCTGATGATGCTTGTTGTTTTAAGGGGCCTAACATAGGTCTGGATTGGTGAGGTCTGGTTATTAACCATTATGCTGGAGAGATAGAGGGATATTATAATAATGGTATTGTTTTTACGTCCCACTAAGTACTTTTTGGGCTTGGTTTTCGGAGACATTGAGAGGTCATAATTTCGTCCCACTGGAGTTCTTTTACGTGCCAGTGACACAAGGCTGACATATTTGAGCACATTCAAATACCACCAGACTGAGCCAGGACCAAACCTGCCAAGTTGGGCTCAGAAGGCCAGCACTCTACTGTCTGAGACACTGAGCCCAGCAGGGATATTATATATTTGCCCTACAGGTATATAAGTTATACAACAACTGCGCATTAAGTATTTGAAACCCAGTATTAATTCCAATTTTCCTCTTCTGACACAAAAAGTTACTCTTAAATACCCCGATGGACCACTGGATGCTGAATTCAATGTCTGACGTTAATGCAAAGAACTGAGTGGATTTAGTTTGGAGAGAAGCCTATTGCTGCCTCTCTAACAGCTCATTTGAATCAAAAATACATTCAGGAATGAGAAAGCTAATCCTGTTAAAACAAAACATCCAGAGCAGTAATACAAGCATCAATAACCCACTAGTCATTCCAACATTTTTAGACAAGGCTACATTACATTCTCTCACCCTTAATAAAAAGTTGTCCGTTGAAGTTAATAAAGGAAATCACAGTACGGATAAAAATGAAATGACCATAGTTCCTGCTCCTTCTGAAGTACAATGAAACTTGCTGTCAGTGGGAGACAGCTGGGAATCTTCTCCCTGTGTGAAACTGGCATCGAGAACAGCAAATCCAGTAAGATGTGAGGCAGATCGATGTCCTATAAAGATAACATCACATCAAACAAACTTCAGTACAAAAACAAAGAATCTAGATGAAATTACACTGCTGAATCATAAATAACCTGCAGCCTTTTCTGCATATCGGAGGACCACTTCATTGAATGATTTCTCCCTACATTCAGAAGAAAGTTGAAGATGACAATGTTCTCCCTCACTCACACTGACATCAAGGACAGCAAATCCCGGAAGGTGTGAGGAAGCTGAATGTCCTATAAAATAAAGGTAACATCACAACATACAAGATTCAGAATAAAAGGAAGGGAAATGAATTACATTCCTGATTAAAGGAGTTAGGAATACTTACCCTGCAGTTTTTTTCTGCAGATTGGAGGGCCGTGGAGGTGAAAAATTCACTTTGTTGAATGGTTTCTCTGTACTCTCAGCAGGAAGTCGACATTGATAACAATGTTCAATATCATTCAAACTGGCATCCATGACAGTAGATAGATGTCCTATAAAATTTAAAGTAACATGACATCAAACAAAAAAAATACAAATTTAATTACCTTGTTGAATAAAATAGCTTACCATACATTTTCTTCAGTCTACTGAGTAAAGGTTACATCACATCAACCAACATCTGGTAGAAAAAGAATTAAAATGCAATTACAATACACTGCTGATTAAAATTCCTCATCATACATACCCTGCTGGCTTTGGATCATACTAGAGGATCCAGGAGTGGAAGAAACCACTCCACTGAATGGTTCTATCCCACGTGGCGATTGCTTTCCTGAAATGTACGGAATTTATCTTCATCTTCAAATACCTGCCATGCTTTCACCATTCAACCTTATCATGCAACTATTATACATACACGAGAACACTTACCACTGTCGACAGGTGATTCCTGTCCAGCATCACACTCATATGCCATGCGGTCAAACACAAGCATTTCCTCTGCGCTAATAGCACTTCCACTGAATACAGTACAGTAGGTACAGCATTTCTGTGCAGCCTTCGATGAAATTTATCAAAGAAATACTGTGGCTCGAAATGCTTTCCACAGAGATATCTTATGTCATAAAGCTTCTTCACAGGGAGCTGCAATAATTGTCTATTTCCACAATTTTGGACCCATGCGCGGCACCTAAGCAAAGTAGACTTCAAGATAGTACCGGTACATATTTTCTTCAGACAATTTATCAGTATTATTTTCAATTCAATGAATGAAATAACTTGACCCCTGAATGTTGTAATCGACTTTAAAATTCTTCTTAAATTGTATAAAACTCACTTACCTAGCAAAGTCCTTTGGAAACCTAAAAAGTGCTGGACTTTTAAACTTGTCAGCGTATTCCTGACATCCTGGCGCAGCACACCGTTTATGATGCGGCATATTGGATAAAAACCTCGTTCAATGCGAAAGAATCTCAACAAATTTTCGTTTAACAAGCACTATTACTCGCCGTACGACCAAGTTCTCATTGAAAGCAACGATAACGGTATTATGTTATGAATTTTCTGTACCGCGCGCAACTGCATGTGTATTGCCAATCATTGCTCTCTAAATTAATCCTCCAAAAGGGAATTTTAGTTTCCCCTAGTTGGCGGAGATTGAGGGACCATCTCGGAACTGGCATAGGACGCTCTCTATGAAGTGTCACCCCCCTGGCCTAGTATCCAATCCCACACCGGAAATTGTGCTGGCCATCTCGGACTACTTAAATCAATGTAACATTTGTCTTTGAATACTCTCACACAATTGAAATTACTAAATGTGATGTATCTAGTTCTTCGTAATTTCAACTTACATTCTCCTGATAATAATGACCAATCATTCTATACGGATACATGTAACATTCACATAATAAGAAATTAGAGACTACGGTGTTCAAGCGAGTATACATTTGGTGACTGGGTAAATTGTGTGTGTGCAGCGCCCAACACGAGAGGAGAGGAAGTAGAAGAAAAAGAGTGCGCAGATAGTAGCTGGCACCGCCGTCTCGATCCTCTTATACTACCTGCTCTATGCCACTAGTTTAACACAGGAGGGCGCGACTACCAATAGTTCTCCAAATCGCCGTAAGAGTGCAGCAGTAGACGCACAATCTTCGCTGTCAGTGTGGGTGTAGCACTGTATTATTGGTGCATGAATGTGTGTGAAAACCTGAGTTATTTTGTACAATGAGTAAACGTGTCTGGTCACTTTCGTTCGTACAAGATATATTTTGAATAGAACTGTGAAATTAATTAATTATGTTATGTTTATAGATATTTCAAAAGTGATTTTAAGGTGTTGGTACTTGTTTCTTTCCGTTCGTGCAAGGTATATTTTTCGTAGAACTGAAACTTCAGATTCTTTCCCCGAAATATTCAACTGTTGTATACCATGTTGCCAATCGCGGCAAGGTTGTTCGCAGCCAGAAAATATACGACTCCATGAAATACCGTCTAGAAGAGAATTGAGAGAAAAGCGACTGTCGGCTTTATCTAAGCAAGGACCTAATGAAGGTAGTAATTGGATATCCTCAGATTACTCTCGCATCTGTGCCTTCACACCTTATTTCAGATTTTGATGGAGCCTCCGCGGCTCAGGCGGTAGACGCCGGCCTCTCACCGCTGGGTTCTGTGGTTCAAATCCCGGTCACTCCATGTAAGATTTGTGCTGGAAAAAGCGGAGGCGGGAGAGGTTTTTCTCCGGATACTCCGATTTTCCCTGTCATATTTAATTCCAGAAACACTCTCGAATATCATTTCATTTCATCTGTCATTCATTAGTCATTGCCCCGGAGGGGTGCGACAGGCTTCGCCATCCGGCACAATTCCTATCCTCCCTGCTAGATGGGGGCTTCATTCAGTCCATTCCCGGCCCGGTCGAATGACTGGAAAAAGGTTGCGGATTCTTTCCAGAAGGTGATTAAAGCCGTGGAGGATAGTGGATTCCTTGTGATAAAAATTGTGACGGACAATCACGAAACGCCTTCATGTTTAGACATTTTGGACAACCTCAGATATCCAGACGATAATATTCCAATCAAACTAGAAACAGAAAATCACATCCTAACTTGCGGGTACTAGGTTCGTGTTGTTGAAGAGAGGCTGGAGTGTGACATTTGTGTCAGCAACATCTCACTGCCTAGAGCTTCGACACCTCTAAATGGAACTGATTATACATCAGGGCAGAGGAGGAGTTCGATACCCAAAACCTAGTTTTGTTGCCCTGATGAAGCATTTCCAGGAGTTCGTTTAAACTGATGTGTCCTATTGTCGAAGTCGTTCAAGCGTATGAGCGTAATACGAGGACTTGCGACGTCTTCCCTTTCAGAATACCGGGCGAGTTGGCCGTGCGGTTAGGAGCGCGCAGCTATGAGCTTGCATCCGGGAGATAGTGGGTTCGAACCCCACGGTCGGCAGCCCTGAAGTTGGTTTTCTGTGGTTTCCCATTTTCACACCAGGCAAATTCTGGGCTGTACCTTTATTAAGGCCACGGCCTCTTCCTTCCCATTCCTAGGCCTTTCCTATCCCATCATCGCCATGAGACCCACTTGTATCGGTGCGACGTAAAACAAATATTTAAAAAAACTTTCAGAATGTGTTTTGTTACAGTGTGAGGACAAAGAACGTCAGAAAAATGTTAGTGATATTATCCTAACCAAGTTCGTAAGACCTATATTATTTGATATTGCGTTGGCAAGAACACAAAAAGTACGGTAGCACTCCAAGCCTTCGTCCAGGAAAATCTTTAAATTGTGCATGAAGAGGCCAACTGTGACTTCGTGCAGGTAATATTGCCGATATTTAATATTACTGATGTAATTTACGAGTTTCAGTGAACATATGACCATACTGCATAGTGTTTTGTAGGCTGTCGTCATTAGAATAAGTTTAGACCATTGTGCGTCTATGTCTGCCATCTAGCGGAGAAATTTTGTCGCAGCGTAGTCGCAAAAAGGCTCGCATAGAGCAGGCAGTATAGGAGGATCGAGACGGCGGTGGTAGCTGGTCATGTATTGTGTCTGGGTGAAATAACGAGCCCACATCAACTTCAAGAACAAGTAATAGTTGGTCTTGGCCCAATTCAAGGTATTGTGAAAGTCTCGTCTGCGACATCGTACTGTACGGTTCGTTGTGTTCGAGGTTTCGTGTTCGGTGTCTGAAGTTTCTAGAACTTACTCCTGCGTTCGAGTGCTAGCTTGCGTGTGATTGTGCAGTGGTGGCATGAGTTCTGATAGTGGAGGTACTCGGGACTTTCATCCCGCATCAAATAGTAATGTTGAACGGGAAGAAGAAGTGAAAATGGATACAAACGTGAATGATAGTTCTACTCCTACCCCTTCGTTGCAAACTTCGACCCACTGCAATACTAACCCTCCCCCTCCTGCTCAACCTCCTAATACTAGTGCATGTAATTTATACCCATTAAACCACCCAGGACCGTATCTTGTTTTTGTTTCATCCAAACAAGGTAATAACATTGGCAACCGACACCCTATGGCTATAGGGCGTTTACTCCATGAAAGGAACTTTCTTGTTAAATCCATCCAGTATAAAGGCCGTAACAGGATTCAGGTAAAATTTCACTCTCCTAATCATGCTAATGACTTTCTGTAGAATAAGTTCCTTGATACACACAAGTTGCATGCCTTTATTCCTCACTCCAATATCTTCCGCGTAGGCATTATACGCGGTGTTGAGAAAGATCTAACTGAATCCGATATTCTTACTTTACTTCAGAGTGACGTCAAAGTTCATTCTGTTCATCGCCTACGCCGTAAATCCCTCCAAGATGGTCAGGCCGTATTTCTACCTACCGGCTCCGTAAAGATTGTTTTTTGCTCCAAAACGTTGCCCAAATATGTTTCAATCTATCATGTAATGTTAGAAGTCAATCCCTTTATATTTTACCCCATTATTTGTTCCAAATGCCAGCGTTATGGACACACCATACGCAATTGCCAGTCGCAACTGTGGTTTGAATCATCCTACCTCAGACTGCCTTGCTAATGTCAAATTATGTGTACATTGCAATCGGGAACGCAGATTGTGCTGTTCATCAGAAGCAAGTGGAAATCAAAAAACTCATGTGCACTGATAACATCTCCTTCTCAGAAGCTTCTGCTCGACTATTTCCACCTACTTATTCTGAGTATAATAACATTCAACAATTTCCTCCCCTACCCTCTCAACATCCTTCTCCTATACCAGACGCCCCTCGCAAACGCAAATTCACAGAAGTGATTGTTAAGGATTTGCCACCTAAACCTTCTCCCGGCTATGATAGAGCTGCGTATCTCCAGCTAGTGCAATCCACTACATCCTCTCGCCCCTCTCAGTCTCTGAGTTATCACTACCCCATTCAACCCAGTCAGCCCACTCCCTCAACATCGAGCCCGTCAGTGCCTCTGCAACCCGCACAGCATCCTCAAACAGGTACTACACTCCCCCAGCGAGAACATGTTCATCAGTGTGTTCTCAATCTTCTCATGCAGCTTACTCAACTAATTGGCGATCACCCCAATATCTTACCAGTTATTAGTCAACTTCGCGAAAGTTTACACCTTATCTTTAATAATGGTAGTACGCATCCTTCAATGGAATGCTAGGAGCCTACAAAATAAACAATACGAATTCAAATTCTCATGCACGAAACATCTCCTCATATAGTCGCTTTGCAAGAAACTTGGTTTTCTCATACAACTCACTTTTATTTTCCAGGATATTCTATCGAACGCCATGACGGACCAGGATTTGATGGTGTCGCACTTATGATACATACTTCGTTATCATACACTCCATTACATCTACAATACATAATACCAAATACCTATTCCCTAGGTCTTATATATCAGAACACATATGTTATAAACTTGTATAATCCCCCTGATAACTACATCTCTTTTGCCCAATGGTTCAAATTTTTTAATCAGTTTCCACCTGATACCCAACTGTTGTTTTTGGGAGATGTCATTATTCATCATACTCAGTGGGGAGCCCCGCTCAACACCTCCAAAGGCACACAGTTCTTACATGCTGTAACTCAACATAATCTCTTGCTTCTGAACGATGGATCCCCTACCAGGCTTACTCCTCCTGGTTCGTTGCCTAGTGCAGTCGATCTATCACTTTGCCGCAACTCCATTGCCTCTATAACCACGTGGCGGGTACTCAGTGACACTCATACAAGTGATCACTTTCCTATCCTCATTACTTATGGCCACGGGTATATTACTAAAAACCCACTTAACGACCAGTATATCGCTCCGCTACGTTCCATGACACAGTTCAATGCTTCGTGCTTTAACTCCTACATGGTAACCCAATTGGAGAACTTCCCTGTAACAGAATTATCCTATCACTCACTGCTCAAAATAATAACACAGTATCTGGACCTATACCATCCTTTTACACCACCATCAAACTCCATGACAACTGGTGCCTCTCAATTAAAGTGGTGGGACAGTGAATGTCACCAATTAATCCTTAAACGCAAGAGACTCTTCAAAATTTATCGTAAAACTCTAACCCCTTCACACTACTTTCACCTCAAACATCATATTGCTCATATCAAACGTGTATTCAATCAAAAACGATGACAGGCCTGGAAAACTTTTATATCCTCTTTCCATAACCATATTTCTGCATCTCAATTATGGAATGCTATCCGTGCTCTTACCCGGGCTTCCACTCACGTCCCACGCCCTCAAATCCCGCCGACTATTCTGAATGACTTTCTAAGGTCCCTCACTCCATATCATGCATTTCCACCTTATACTCCAGCTATCTCTGCTTCCACTCGTCAGTGTTCAGTCCTTTCACGTCCCATCACTCTCCCTGAGCTCACGTCCGTTCTTAATTCCTGCAAATCATCCACTCCCGGTCCTGATTATATCTCTTATGCTATGTTACAACAGTTGCCGACCAAAGCCCTACAAGTGCTTGTTCAGTACTTTAATTTTGTGTTACATACTACGACTCCTCCTCCCGAGTGGACCACTTTTTTCCTCGTTCCGGTTCCAAAGCCTCGACGTCCAATGACCTCCCCTCACAATATTAGGGGAATAATTTTGCCGTCTTGTATACGCAAACTATTTCTTAAACTCCTGCTCCAAAGGTTCCTCTGGTACTTAGAATATTATTCCCTCCTTCCCAAGTATCAGTATGCTTACTGTAAGGGTCGAAATGCTCAGGATGCGATCAATATGCTTATAATAGACATCTTATTAGCTAAATCTAGAAAAGAACACACCATTGCTGTCTTCCTCGATATACGAGGTGCCTTTGATTCCGTCCCCCTGAATATGTTATGGGATGTGTTATCACAGAAAGGCATCCCAACCACTTTCATAACTCTTCTACGACATCTGTTAACGTCTCGCACTCTAATCTTCAAACCTCCTCTCACTACGCCATCCCCTCGTCAAGCTACTGTCGGCGTCCCTCAAGGTGATATCTTCAGTGGAATACTGTTTGATTTATATTTATCCGGCCTCGAGCAACTTGCCCTCCAATCTGCCCGAATTCTTATGTATGCCGACGACATAGTTCTCTACTTTTCCCATAAAGACGTAGATGTTGCTCCCAAATGCATAACACGGCTGCTCATTCAAGTTCAGTCCTGGTTACACACTCATGGGTTCTCTTTATCACCCGATAAATGCTCTGCAGTAATCTTTACTACCAAGCGGGTTTACAACTCCGAGCCTTTACTGTTCGATACTTATGAAATTCCCATACGCTCGCACCATACACATCTTGGCATTATCCTTGACCGTAAATTACAATTTTCCCAACATATACAACACCTACGCAACTGTACTGCCACGTATATTAACCTCCTAAAAGCCATTACACGTCGTTCGTGGGGAGCTGATCCTGCTAAAGCAAAATTAGTCTACTGCTCCACCATCCGTGCTCGTTTCGACTACTGTGCACATATAATTGATCTTGCATCACCATCTGCCCTTCAATCCCTCAACACAATTCAAAATCAAGCACTACGAGTTTGTTTTGGTGCGTTGTCTACGACACCTACTAATGCCTTATTAGTTGAAACTGGTGACCCTCCTCTTCTCTTTCGACGCAGATTTCTAGCATCTATGTATCTCCTCAAACGACTTCTCGTGCTCTCCAATAACCTTCTACCCAAAATACAATTACTCGCTCAATCATTCTCAACACCTATCATACCTCCTTGCCGAGCCCCTGCCTTAATTTGGGCATTTGAGTCTGTCTCCCCTTTTAAATCTACTATTATTCGTAGTAATAATATAATAATTTCGTGTGGCTATTTCTAGCCGAGTGCAGCCCTTGTAAGGCAGACCCTCCGATGAGGGTGGGCTGCATCTGCAATGTGTAGGTAACTGCGTGTTATTGTGGTGGAGGACAGTGTTATGTGTGGTGTGTGAGTTGGGATGTTGGGGACAGCACAAACACCCAGTCCCCGGACCATTGGAATTAACCAATGAAGGTTAAAATCCCCGACCCGGCCGGGAATCGAACCCGGGACCCTCTGAACCGAAGGCCAGTGCGTTGACCATTCAGCCAACGAGTCGGACATTATTCGTAGTCATGTGCTACCATACTATTCTGTGGCATACGACGTGATTCAATGTACTCCTACTATTATTCATTCTAAAGAATCTTCTTTTGATATGCTCCCTTACCGGCTTTCATATTTTCCTCTACATTCTAAAAAAGTTCGCATTTCATCCACTAATGCCTGTCCCAATTTTTATACCGATGGATCGAAAAATTCTTGTGGTGTCGGCGCTGCTTTTTATTACGAACAGACTCAGTATACTGAATTGTTTCACTTATCGTCCCACTTTTCTATTTTTTCGGTTGAACTCCTTGCCATACGACAAACATTACTGTACATCAAACATTCATCCATACACTCTGCTAATATATTCACTGACTCTCTCTCCGTGCTCCAAACACTAAAATCTAACAAGTTTACGCTGAACTGGTATATTTATAATGTCAAACACATCCTGTTCAATTTACACCAATCAGGTATCCAAATAACCCTCATTTGGATACCTGCACATAAGAACATACCAGGCAATGAACGAGCCGATCGCTTAGCGAAAGAGGCTTCCCTCTTACCTACAACCCCAGCTACATTTTCTGTTCCAGCCACAGATTTCATATCTCTCCTCAAATCACAACAACGACAAATATGGCAAAACACATGGACAACATCTGCATGTCAGAAGGGCAAATTCTATCATAGTCTCCAACCCATACTACCTACTACTTTCTGGTATCAACACGCCACCTACACTCGTCGTCATATCATCAATATCATACGTCTTCGCTTTAATCATTCCGTTACACCTCTCTATAAATTTCGATTTCGCTTACAACCGCATCCCCTATGCCATTGTGGATCTGTAGATGCTGATATCAATCATCTCTTTTTTCAACGCCCATTGTACAACTCTCCTCGCCGATGCCTGTACTCCAACTTAATACAATACAATTATCCACTCCCCTCGTCAATTGCATGTCTCGTCTACAAGCCCTCTCCCATAATCATACGTATCTTAAATCAGTTCTTAGATCACTCTAATTTACAACTCTAACCCCACTTTCCCACAATACATTGACACTACTTACATATTTCATCATATTCTCATTTGCCTCCCGCCCTCCCTAACGCCTCCTCTTCAAACAAGACACATAGCTACCGTTTATTCTCATCTCCCCCTCCACCGATCGCGTGTACATTTTCATTGATGTTCATATCAACACACTGTCGCCCCTCTTCATCTTTTGTTTACGATTTCACTGACACTTTGCCCTCTCTACATCCCCCATATACGTTGCTCAGATATTTCTTTCCATCTGTCCAAAGTCCTACACTCTCACATATATCCACCCCTCCGTCGTTCCCCTGCCCTCTCCTGCTTGTCCCTTATATGTTGGCCCGGTGTGTATGTTTTGTAGAAGTCGCTGAGACGGCCACTCTAGCGTGAAGATTAGTATACCTTGTGTTCCTGTGCTTTTCCTATATCTCCTAGTCTTGTATACGTATTTCCTCACTCTCAATTGTCTAGGTGATACGTCTTTTCACGAACTACTTCAAGTGCTTTGAACCCATTTTGTGAGTCTGCTGCATGGTCTACTTCCCTCAATCTTCAAGTACTTCGTACTTAGAAAACACTGTCAACTGCATAGGGTTATCCTATGCAAACTTTTGCCGCTAGATGGCATGAGTGTACTACTCGGACTAGAATGAGATTAGGCCTAGGTTATGCATAGTAAAGTTATGAATGAGAATATGGATGATGCGAATAGTGCCGTATTTAATATTTATCCGAACATAGATAAAATTAATATGAACACTTTAAAAGAAGAGTTGAGGAAGCGAGGAGGGAGAGTTGGTGGTAATAAACAAGAGCTTTGTCAAAGGTACGATAGAGATGTTTTACACGCTGTCTGTGCGAAAGTATTTTAAATAATAAATACAGGGATATAATCAGTACCGTACACACTGGCACTATAATTATTTATGAATGTTTGTTCTATTTAGATTGCGGGCTTATATGAAAATGGGAATACATCGGACAACGGAGACACCAACAGAAAGTAGGGTTACCAGTAGGCCTATATTTCCAAATGACATGAACTTTAAAGATTTATCAGTCTCCTTTCTTTCTCATGTGAAATTATCACATATTCACTTGATGGACTACTTCATTTTCAGAAAATCCGAGATCGATGGAGCTCCAGTGAAGAATTACAAGTCGTTATGTGATGCCGGATATAATTTATTTAATGAAAAGTTCATTAAAATCATTAAGTGTGTGTTTGAGAGTGATAGGGGTATTTGTACTGTCTTCTGTGAGATCACAATTCACCAAAAACAGAGAGTACACTGTTAAGTTGATACTAGATCGCTGTGGTTCTGGCATTCTAGCAGCAAGTTGTGAGTGTGTAGCAGGTATTGGACCCAAAGCCTGTTGTAAGCATACTGCTGCCCTTTGTTATGCCCTTGAATACTTCAGCAAAACTGGTTTGATAAAATGTTCAGAAACACCAACTGACGTTTTACAAACATTTCACCAGCCTGCACGAAAAAGGAAAGTACATGGAAGTCCCGTTAAAGTGTCAAATCTGCCCATAGCAACAGGTTCACGGTTATGTTTTGATCCAAGACCAGCCTCACTCAGAAACGAGGAAGGTTATAAATCATACGTGAGACATTTAATTGAAAATTCAGGAATGAAACTGTCTTATTTGTCATCACTTCCCAAATCAAATGTTAACATCTTGTCTGTTGCACATGATCATTTTTATGGAACAGACACAAACTCAAATTATTTATCTGAGTTAGTGTCTGTCTCTGAGGATGCCATAAAAGATATAGAAAGGGAAACAAGAGGGCAATCCAGATGTGCACTATGGTACAAGGAAAGGAAGTACAGGCTAACTGCAAGTTATTTTGGTAGAATATGCCACACTAAAGATGCCAAAACTTTGGCCCATACAATAATTGCAGGTAGTCAATACCAAAATAAATTTATGAAGTGGGGTTTGGATAAGGAATGTCTGGCAAGGAGGAGGTATGAAGAAATTACAGATCATAGTGTATCCAAATGTGGGTTGATTATTCATCGCACCAAAAACTATCTAGCAGCAAGTTGTGATGGACTCATTGGGAATGACAGAGTGCTGGAACTGAAAGGTGTGCCAAGCCATGAATATGGCAAAGTATCTGCCAGTATTGCACCTTATTTAATTGAGGACAAAGATGGCATACATTTAAAGCAGTCACACAACTATTATTTTCAAGTGCAAGGACAGTTGTTTATCACTGATAGACAGTCCTGTAGTTTTGCTGTCTACACAGCTGTTGATATGGTAATCATAAACATTGAGAGGAATGAGGAGTTTATTCAAGAAATGCTACCACAGCTTGAGAAATTTTACTATGAGTACTTTATTCCAGCTTTAATGGAGAACTAGGTCCATGAGCCTTTGGTATAAATGAACACTAAATGAACAATTATATCATGCTTCCAGCAATTGCTCACTTGTAACGTAATATAGTCTACCTACCATATTTTGCTTTAGTAGGCTTCATTTTATTGTAAATAAATACATACTACCTATCACATGATTGATCTGAAATTGCACAACATGTAACATACAAAAATAATCCTACCTGACAGAGGAACTTTGATTATGTGAAGCTTTGTTTGTAGAATTTTGTATGTTTTCCCTAAGCCTATAGCCCTTTCAATGTGTATTCTTTTGGAAGCAATTCTCCTTGTCATGGTATTTTCCATGGTGGAGAACTGCCTTTTCCCTTTCAAGAAGGGTGGAATATTTACACTTACTCCCTTTGAGCAAAGTAGGTCTTGAATTTGAAATCCTCGGTCAACCATTACTGAGTCACCTTCTTCCAACAAGTCAATAATATTAGATTTTATGAACAACTGCCTGTCTGAAACTGATCCACCATACGCATCTGATATAAAACACACAAATCCTGATGGATTTATTCCAATCAGTACCTTCACAGTGTTACAGTTTTTGTACGTAGAAAATGTTTCCTGTTGGGCACTAGAACTCTTAGGCTTCATTATTGGAATTTCAGTACAGTCTAAAATTACTCTTGTGTTAGGATATTGCTACTTAAATTCCATAGGGGAGTTTTCCCTCACAGTCTTCTGATCAACCCAAATATTTAATTCTTTGAACTGGCAATACATAAAATTTATCCATACAGAAAAAAATAGCCCTACCGTTGTTACATTTAAACCAAAATCATAAGCAAGTTCCTTATCTGTTTTGGCCATTCTCAATTTCATCATTGTTAAAAAGAAACAGTATTCTGGTGAAATTAGAAATACCTGCAGACTAAATCTACCCCTTCCCAGGGCTTGAAACACTAAATAAAAATGATCTCTGTTGTCAAAACCTGTGAAGAGTTGCACTGCACCAGATATTGTTAGAAGTCTTTGAATATCAAGTACACCCTCACTGTCTTTGGTTTGGCATGCAACATCCCTAAATAAGTTACCAGTTCCGCTTGATAATGGAAGGTTCATATTTTCATTAACACTAGATGACTGACACTCTTCAAATGCTGCACCGGGCGAGTTGGCCGTGCGCGTAGAGGCGCGCGGCTGTGAGCTTGCATCCGGGAGATAGTAGGTTCGAATCCCACTATCGGCAGCCCTGAAAATGGTTTTCCGTGGTTTCCCATTTTCACACCAGGCAAATGCTGGGGCTGTACCTTACTTAAGGCCACGGCCGCTTCCTTCCAACTCCTAGTCCTTTCCTATCCCATCGTCGCCATAAGACCTATCTGTGTCGGTGCGACGTAAAGCCCCTAGCAAATGCTGCTATAGGTAAGTCATTGGTGTCGAGAATCACAGCTGTGTCTTGCCTTGTCATCAGATCATCCTCCTTTCCTCTGTTACGTGCCCTAACCTCTCTCATCTTTACATCTGAGCCGGTGTCAGGAGTCCAGGGAAATACAGATGGCACTGCATGTACTTTCAACCGCGACCTTTCACCTACAAAATCAAAATATTCATAGTCATTCGAACGATAATATAATTGCAAGTGGCATGTACCTCTCTGCTGTACCTCTACACACGCTTTAACACATTTAATTTTAAATAGACTATAGGCGTACTAGTAATCATTTATATACTTATCTACCTACCTAACAACGTCGTTCTATAATCATCGCTCCTAAAATGTGCTGAACAGACTCTATCATTCTTCGTAATCTGGCTCAGTTTAAGATTCTTCCTTCTGATAGAATGTATCCACTGTTTTCTAAGTTTTACATCCTTCGGAAACTGATGGAACGAAAATGGCATGTCTCGGTTTTTGCACAATGGCACACAACAGTAATCCGGCATTTTTATTGAATCTCAGGATACCACAATAATACTTATGAGTCAATTAAATGACAGCGATATTCTAACCTTCAAGCCCTGAAACAAATGAAGGTGGAATGGCGTAGTCCGAGTAGTACACGCGCGCTACCTATTGGTACTAGTTCAGCCAACGAGCTAGAATAACATAGAGGGGCTGTATGCCTGTCATCAGTGCTCCCTGCTTGAAGCAAGTTGATAAGGGGCAGCCATGTTAACGGTTGTCAAAACAAAGTGAATTGGCGCGAGAGCATATGTTGAGGTGACAGGGAGATCGTGCATGCCAATTTAATTCCCTAAGTTTTAAGAAGTAAAAACATAGATTCTCGCTTTCAAGAATGCCAGCCGTAAGCCCAGCGTATGGTTGTACTAATCGGAGTAATAGAACCAAGGATATATCGTACTTTAAGTAAGTATTACTGAATTATAGCCGAAATTCCTTTTTGTAATTTCTGTTTGTAATTAAATCCATTTTATTGTTTACTTAGCGAAAGTACGGATAGCCACGGTAATTGTTTATCGAATTTTGTTTCAGATTTCGTTTAAAGAACAAGGAATTAACGGAACAATGCGTTGTGAGAGCGAAAAGAGATAAATGGTATCCCACTCAATTCAGTTGCTTATGCTCTGTACATTTCCAGCCCTATTTAATTTTCATTCACATTTACAAATAAAGGAAATGGAGCGCCCACCACCAAGAAAACGTAACCACAAAAAAACCCACTTATTTCGTTCAAACGTACACCAAGTATGGTAAATACAGTATTTTACTGCTATTTTTGAAATGTGTACAGCCTTTATTGTAGATGCCTGTTGCCTTGGTTTTTAAAACTATGCCACACTTCATAATGGACAACTTTCAAGCTTACCTTTCAGCTAGTAATCCCAATATGATATGGTAATGGGAAAAACATGATATCCCCCCTATATTATAATAAATAATTACACTAAACGATTATTGTGGTAAAGTATTCATGGGCCGCCTCTGTGGTGTACTGGTTAGCGTGAGCAGCTGCCACTCCTGGAAGCCCGGGTTCGATTCCCGGCTCCGCCACGAAATTTGAAAAGGGGCACGAGGGCTGGAACGGGATTCTATCAGCCTGAGGAGGTCAACTGAGTAGAAGTGGGTTCGACTCCCACCTCAGCCATCCTCGAAGTGATTTTCCGTGGTTTCCCACTTCTCCTCCAGGCAAATGCCGGGATGGTACCTAACTTAAGGCCACGGCCGCTTCCTTCCCCCCCACAAGGTCCCTGTTCAGCATAGTAGGTGTAGCCCTCCCTCAGAGTTGTATCCCCCGACCCAATGTCTCACGCTCCAGAACACTGTCCTTGAGGTGGTAGAGGTGGGATCCGTCGCTGAGTCCGTAGGAAAAACCAAGGATAAACAGGGTAAACAGATTAAGAAAGGAACACAGTACTCATGAGGATGCAATAATTTTAAAAATATGACCAGAATGAGGTTGTAACCTATTGTAGGTCCCTATGATTTTAAGGCTTCCTGTCATAAATATTTATGTCCATCGTTTTTATTCTAATTTACGCTTAACCACAACAGCCAAGCAGGGTAACGCTCTTGTTCCGATTTCGAGGCCTATTCGTATGTCACAGTGCGATGATTTCGAACTACCCTACAATCAACTGATCGTGATGTTGGCCTCGTGCCGCAATATGATGAAGTGGCGGTATTCGCTTTAATGCTTCAAGCTTTCGGCAACGGTCTTTAATTCTCCCCCAGTGATTCTAAAATGCGTATTTTCTACACTTTTCGTCATTTAAAGGCCATGCCCCCTTGCTTGTGTGACAACAGGAAACATGGCGGACGTTCGTTCTATTAGCTTCACCCAGGCAGCGCTTCCGCCACTCTATGTTATTCTAGCTCGTTGAGTTCAGCATAACCCTATTGGTGTACTACTTTATTGAAATTGTGTGCGTGTGTAGAACTAGTAGAAATATATTACAGTATTGTGTCTGGGTGAAATAACGAGCCCAAATCAACTTCACGAACAGAACAGAAGGTATTGTGAAGGGGAAGAAGAAGAATGTTTATTATTTGTATTAAAAGCGACTAATTAAAGGAATTTTGAGATCGACATTCTCCTGTATTGTAGATTCTGAATTGAAATAACTTTACAGTTGTGTTGAAATTACAATTGAAAAATGGCTTTAAGGCTGTGGAACCCATTTCTATACCGCAGTCGTTGGATTGCATGTCAGCAGTTGGTAGGTTATGAACTTTACAAGTTGTTTACATGGGGTAATCATGTTACTGCAATTTTTGTGTGTGTGTGTTTTTTTTTCTCTCCGTTTAATGCAGTAATTATTGTGCACCAAACTCGGGTTCTAGCTCATTTTGTTGGAGTTATATCAGTGCATGTTCCATACACCAAAGGTTAGCACATATGTAGCGCATCTTGTAATCAAGGTTACGAAATCGAATCTGGCAAAGTTGTTCGATATTTGTTGTGCTGGGATGTTTCAGAACTTCTTGGTAAATATTATTATAATTATAACCTCTTGGTAATTATTATTAGCCTACTATATTATTATGGTAAGACTGTAGGAACAAAGACAAAAGGATAATTAACATGAAGAGTCGTAGGTTAATATGCGTTGGTAAGTTTTTTCCAAGTGTCTTCTCGGTTTCCTTGTTTTCAGACTGACTTTGTGCTGCAGCTGTTCAACTTAGGCACACAACATCGTGGGATTGAATTTTTACTTCTTGGTTATAAGGAAAAGTACATGGAATGTCATAGAGCCAATTGAGTTGGTGACTGGATGTTGTGTCTTTGATGCATGTTTTTAAATTTATTCAGTATTCTTGGTTTTTGATGTCTTCTGTTTCATTCAGTTATATTACGTACATATAAGATTAGAAGGGGCTAGGATTTGACAATATATGATAGTCCTTCTGTTGGCAAAACCAGTTAAATTTTACTAGCTCTTGGTAATTTGTTTAGGAAGGAGAAAATCCTGCAAAAATGATGTGAAATGATACTGTAAGTAGCAGAAAGGAGAAATCTTTACTTTATGATTGCCAGTGACCCACCAACCTGCCCCTAGAAGTATTCTGACATATTGAATTTAAAAGTGAGTATGTTAGTTTATGAAATTCAATCATTTAATGTGTTCGTATATGCTGGAGAGCAGTTTGCTATTGTCTATGATAGGGCTCGCATCATGTGTAACCCACATCTGCTGCATTCCATAACAATAATGAACCACGAAGTTTGAAAGTGATGTCGTGGTTTGAGCAACAGCAGTATCAGGGACGTTAATATATTAAAGTTCACTGACTTAGGTAGACATGGGTTAATTAACAGATTGAATGGTCATGGAGTTTGTGGCAGAGATTTGGGAGTTTTAAGTGTGGGGAAGTAAATTTAATTGTCGTGTGCCCAAAACGTGCTTGCAAGTTCAAGCACTCAGTCAAGGAGTGTATATTTTTGGAGGGGCACATTTCTCCCATAACTGTTATATGTTTTGTAGTCTATCAGTTACTGGGGAACAGGCTTTGTCAAATTTCTACTAGCAGCAAGCACTTTGTATCCTCCACCATAGTGCGGAAGGAGGTATTCATTGTGTGAAGTTTTGTCCATTGTCAAATATAGAATGCGCTGATCTCATGTTCTTGTCATTAGCTTATGGTCTTTTCACAAGCCAGTACTGTTGCAGGAATACTAGAGGACTGTAGGCCGCTTTGCATCTCTAACCTAGGGTGTTTTGCCCCTAGACCAATCGTCTTGTCACTAGCCAAACCTATCTTAATCAGTGGTCTTGTCACTAGCCACAACTAATGTAAGTTGGCAGCCGTGTGTGTAACGTGTTATGATGTTGTGTGAGCCTCGCCATGTTGGATTCTTAACCTCTCTTTTGTCCCTTCGCTAGTAAAGTTTTACCACATGGCCTACGTTCTGCAACATGTTCTGTAAATCATTATCTACTGTTATTTGTATGAACCAGGCTGAGTGGCTCAGACAGTTGAGGTGCTGGCCTTCTGATTCCAACTTGGCAGCTTCGAACCTGACCCAGTCCGGTGGATATTGGAAGGTGCTTAAATACATCAGATTCATATTGGTAAATTTACTGGTACTTTAAGAACTCCTTAGAACAAAAATCCGGCACATCGCCATCTCCGAACACCGTAAAAGTGGGACATAAACGAAATATTATTATTATTATTATTATTATTATTATTATTATTATTATTATTATTACAAGCTTTTATAATAAAATAGAGAGTCATAAATTTTATGAGGGTTTGTGTTCTAGAGTTAAAATTTATTGCCACTTTTGTACTGTTAGAATCGGTCCAGCTATTTCTTGTTTAGGTTTCTTTGTTGAGGTTTATTCAGGTTAGCATTTGTTATCAGTCCAAGCATCCTATCCTGGTGGGGGCTGCCCCTTTCCGCTTCTAGGCAAGCGGGAGTTTTCTCTAGGGGTTCTCTTCCTTAGCCTTTAGGGATCCCTCCCGTTCCCTGCAAGGCAGTGGTTGCTAATTCTAATTACCCCGGAAAGCTGGGTTGCCTCTTCTTCCAGTTCCACTGTTCCCCAACTTGGCAGGTTTGATTCTGGCTCAGTCTGGTGGTATTTGAAGGTGCTCAAATACATCACCTTCGTGTCAGTAGGATAATTGGTACCCAAAAGAAGTCGTGTGGGACAAAATTCTGGCACCTCGGCATCTCCGAAAACTTCTGAAAGTAGTTAGTGGGACATAAAAACAATACGGAACATTATTATAGTGACTGTTGACTGCTGTTTCATGACTCTGATTTGTCTGTTGGACTGAAAGTTCAGAAGCATCCCCAAGAGAAAGACAATCCATCGCTTGCAACAATATAATGGAATGCTGCTGTAGAGTAGTTTGAAGACTGTAGAGTGCATTATTATATTTGGCTGGGCAGGCTTATCGTATCCACTATTCTGCCCTTGTTCGACACCTTGTGATTGCATATATTTGGACTGGTGAAGGATGGGCTAGGTTTTCCTGTCAGCAATACTATCATAGTTGTGAAAAATGAATTCCTTCAAGTTTCAGACATGATTAGAATTTCTTGTGATATATCATATAATACTTGGAAATCTTGTTCAGAATTTTGTAGTGGTCTAGTTTGGTTCTCTTATAAATTTAAAGAATGTAATTGACAACTGCTGGTTTTCATGTACCACGTAAGATCCCACATTAAAACTTCAGGTCTTCTTGCCCTTTCATGTTGTGTCTGCTGGCTGTACAGTAACGCGATAATATAATAGGTCACAACCGTCCAGAAACTATTAGGAGTTTAGGTACACAGTTCCTGGCACGTACAGTAGTTTAAAACAACATTCACACTCATTTTGTTTTCATTGTAGACTTTATGCCTTCATGCCTGCAACCCATTTGAGAAAAGTAGGCGTTTACGTATTCCTCTATTTGTAAATTGAATTATAGTCTGCTGTATAGCCCTGAAATTAATAAAACATTGAAGTGTAACATTCTTCTAAAATTACCTATATTTTCATTATTCTCTGTAGCTGGTTATTTCCCAAATTATCCCTCAGAGTCCTTTTGCATCACAGTCCTGTATACTTTAATTTATTATGATTGTTTCCTCTAGCTATATGGAAGACATCAATATTCAACGCAAACTCAAGGTGATGATCAGCCAATCTTCCCAGGTGCAAGAACTTGCTGGACAAATGAACTAAAGTTAATGGAATTTGGCAAAGATAATAATATTCCTGTTTATCGAGTGATGGATCATCATGGCCAGATTCTTAATCCATCTGAAGATCCTCAGGTTTGTATATACAAGCATTCAATTTGTGTACCACTTTGTTCAGAAATAAATGGTCAAAATCTGAATTGTCCATCCTCCATGTCTCCTATTTGATGGGACCAAAGATACTGCAAGTAATACCTGTGAGAAAGTCACTGCAGCTGCTAGCCTTTATGCAGTACGAACTGTTGTTACAGGAGTCATAGTGTGGTACAGTGTTCTGTGTAATAAGTTGGGGCAGCATGATTTCTGAATAATTTTACTGCATGATCTCAAATGTAAGGGCATGGACCCTGTGTATCTGGTATGAAAAATTTCAAGCTGCTGACCAGTGTGTCAAGGGTACACAGTGGCACTTTAAAGGCATGGATGGAGGCGAATCAAATACTACAGCCAGGGAACTCTTCCAACAATTCGACATTTCCATTTCAACCATTTCTGATCATCGGCAACAAATAGGTAAATTAAAACCAATGTAAATCTAGGTACCGTAGAATATTACTGAGCATCACAAAATCCTATTTGTTTGTCACCAGAAAGAACCCCTGCTTGATCATATTGTGATATGTGTTATAAAGACCTTAAGCAGTGATTGGACATTGGTGAAACTTCCAAGCTCGTGTCTAAGCGCATAAGATTTTATTGTTCGTGATGTGGGCAGCACTGGGTGTTGTCCATTACAAGTTATTTCCTCCTGGTGAAACTATTACCATGATGAATAGAATACCTAGCTCACCGAGATCAAGTGCACTGCTGCAGAGCGGCACTAGTATAGCCTAACACCAGTGCTACACGTTCAGCTGTTTTAATGGAGGTTACGCTGATACACAAATATCCAAATATAACATCCAGTTGTTTAAACTTATGATTATTACTGTCAGAGAGTTTTAATTAATATTTTCAGTCCCCATGTAGAAGTATCGTAGGACTTAAATAAGAAAACACAAGATAAAATGGAACATTACAAAAAGCGAAAGCAATATTGTGCTTTACACAATTTTTAGAAAGACAGCGCACATAAAATATTAAAAGTCAAACCAAACCCCATGGCACAATAACCCCGAAGGGCCTTGGCCTACCAAGCGCCCGCTGCTCAGCCCGAAGATCTGTAGACTGTGAGGTAACGTGTGGTCAGCACGATGATTCCCTACGGCCATTATTGTTGGCTCTCTAGACCGCGATTAAAACATACACCAGATGGGATATAAAACTGACACTTTTCTCAAAGTAAATGACTCGCCAAAACTTGTTTGAAGCCACTTTTGATAGTTTACCAGTAGACTTTGCAGATTGTCGAGCTTGAAGATCACTCCGGATTTCTCTTGCTCTGAAGAAGAATCTGCTCTTTAAATAGTTGTAGACCCATTTAGAAATAATGTCCAAAGTATGTGCTATACAACAGCCAGCTCCTAACGACACAATTGAAATCGCCTCAATGGAGTCCATAAACTCGTAGAAAGTATTGCCACATATCAACCTGGAGAAGCTTACTCATTAATTTTCCTTTCAGTCTGGAAAAGAATGTAAAACATCCCTTTAGAAGGACATGTTCGAAACCTCATGCTACTGCTGTATCTGTAATCTTTTTATTTCCGTAAGAACTGAAAAACGACTTCCACTATCGTGACGTAGAGAACGGACACAGGATGTACACTTGATAAATTTTGAGGACTGCCTATTAACATACCCGGACACATGATAAACTAAACACTTCTCGATCGAAGGATCGGGAATTAGGCTCAACACCGGCACATCACTTTCCCACTCTTCAGTATTTAAGCAGTCCTGAAAAACAATTTTATTTTATTTTATGGAAGTTTTCACTGACTTCTTATACAGCCTTGTCGCACACTTTCACATCAATCAATCAATCAATACTGATCTGCATTTAGGGCAGTCGCCCAGGTGGCAGATTCCCTATCTGTTGCTTTCCTAGCCTTTTCCTAAATGATTTCAAAGAAATTGGAAAATTATTGAACGTCTCCCTTGGTAAGTTATTCCAATCCCTAACTCCCCTTCCTATAAATGAATATTTGCCCCAGTTTGTCCTCTTGAATTCCAACTTTATCTTCATATTGTGATCTTTCCTACTTTTATAAATGCCATTCAAACTTATTCGTCTACTAATGTCATTCCACGCCATCTCTCAGCTGACAGCTCGGAACATACCACATACCTTCCCTCCCACCAATAGCAGCCCCCCTCCAATAGTTACGTCAGCGCAAACAGATCCCCCTCCAGCACAAACCTTCAGCTATAACACACGTAGCAAGAAGTCTACTGTTGCAAATACTTCTAACTCATAAGGTTACAAGCTATCTTTGTCACCGTCAAATGGTAAGTGCACACGATTCTACTTCAATATTTTCAAATATCTTTTCACACAATTAACTCTATGTTTCTTGCTTCCTTTTACAGATTCCACTATTATATGATTTTTCAACTAGAATATCTACAAACTCACAATTTACAACATTTGAGCATTACTTCAAATTTTGAGATGGTCCATAGAGATCCTATTTGAAACTTCTTCAACTTCTATTCTACAACTTCATATCCTCAACGTGTTCTACAACTTCACCATATGCCTCTGACTTTTGTCTTTTATCTTCAAGATCATGATTAACTTCGGATCTCTCGACTAACTTTGACTTTTATTCTCTCTTTACTTTGATTATATACGATTTTTTGCCATCGTCTAATTATAACCGCCAGACTATCAACTTTATTTTTATGCAATCTTACTACTTGTTATATAACAATCTGTTGTTTTATCCATTGCACTTATTTTAGCAGCCTTCTAATGTTAATTTTGTTAATACTTCCACTATTATATCTCATCACATTGTATTTTTAAACCATCATTGTTATTTTTTGTTACGGAGTTTTCCGTGGTAGTTAGAGGTGAAAGAAGGTGCGGGGTGGTGAATAGGTCTCAGGCTACGACATTAAAGTGAATTTAAAATTTAACAAGGTTATATTTTCTTTTCAAAATCAAGAAATAACAAACATGGCAGGTACAGAGTAGCAAGGCAACAAAAGTACAATTACAGTATTTACAGGATTTGGGCTTCGAGCCCCGCGATCACAATCCTTGAGCAATCAGCTCAGTTTTACCACAAACACAAGTGTCAACAGAGGGGCGGAGAACCCCATTCATGCCTAGGAGCACTTGTTCCAAAATACACAGTAAGGCCTCCTTGAGGCGCGCAGAAAACAAAATTTTCGGGAAAAGAGCAACTTGCTCTCAAAATTCAGGCTTGTCAAAGGCCACACCTAATTCCACTTTCAAGCTGTCCTCTCAGGACATATACACAGGGGTAAAATACCCAACCTACTGAGGTCTGTTAAATGACAAGAAGGTTAATTACATGACCTCTAAATCAACAATTTGAGAGGAGGCGATTAGCACTCCTAATGTATTTGTTTCAAAACCTAATTTGGCTCTAGGCCACTGATGCAAGGGCTAATCCCATACTAAAGAGGTGACTTTAGAAATTGACAAATTTACATAATGTTAAGGAAGAATAGGTTGAGAAAACAAGTTCACCTCAAAACAATATGAGTGGGAGCTCGAGAGGGTTAAGCACTCTCTATCCCAATATGTAGTTTAAAAGATAGAATAGATACAAGTTCCTTTACATTTAAGGAAGGTTACATAATGGAAAAACTTCGGACCCGCCCCGAGAGTTAAACTGCTGAGCAAGCAAGAAAAGAAGTAATTAATCGGCCATTACCTGGTTGTTGACTGCCGCCGAAGAAAGAGGCGCTTCCCGCCCCCTGCTATGTACTTTACACACGAAAAGATGGAACAGAAGTGGCCCGGAGACCCTAAAATCAGCAGTTTATATACTCTCGCGGAAAGTTTGAGGCGTTAGGGGAATGAGAACACCCTCCCACAAACTCTTTATTGGGTAGGATACAGCAACATATTCAAGTTGGGGGAAGATACATCCGATTGGTCAGAAATTAATAAAAGATATTCGGGATTGGCTAAATACAAAACAAGGGGAAAGAGAGGGGTATACAGCCAACTTAAACAATAACAGAAAGAAATTTAACAAGAAACAAACTTTTGAAATAAAAATTTCTCCAAAAAAATAGTTCTTTCATGTCGCACTAGGGTGCACCATTGTAGTTTTTCAGTAGTGTCCTCTAGAAGAGAAAGTTCACACTTCTTACTACAAGCAAAACAAAAATACGTCGAAAATGACACAGTTCAAAAACTCCAAAATTTCCAGGTAGTGACATCTTCTGATAAAGTAGAAAATTAATACCGTAGATAAAGTTCAGACTTCCTCCAGCAGAGGAGTTTCAAGTGGCGCACATTTTTAAACTAGCGGCGTGGAGGTGTACCGCCCGGTACATTTTTAATGTTATTTTACTTCAAAACTCTTCAAGATTTTAAAATTCATTTCATTATTACATGTTATTTAGACGCTTATTTTTAATTTAAGGTTAAGACTATGGCTCATGAGGTCTTCAGGGAAGGCGAAACATGTACCACTATTAGTTAACAAATTTATGTATATTATCCAAGACGATTTTGTATTGATTAGGTGGTCTAATAAATAACTTAATGTTATTATTTCAATCACATACCACTTAGTCGAGCAGCTCTTCTTCTTTCTCTCAATTCTTCCCAACCCAAACTTTGCAACATTTTTGTAATGCTACTCTTTTGTCGGAAATCACCCAGAACAAATCGAGCTGCTTTTCTTTGGATTTTTTTCCAGTTCTTGAATCGGGTAATCCTGGTGAGGGTCCCATACACTGGAACCATACTCTAGTTGGGGTCTTACCAGAGATTTATATGCCCTCTCCTTTACATCCTTACTACAACCCCTAAACACCCTCATAACCATGTGCAGAGATCTGTACCCTTTATTTACAATCATATTTATGTGATTACCCCAATGAAGATCTTTCCTTATATTAACACCTAGATACTTACAATGATCCCCAAAAGGAACTTTCACCCCATCAATGCAGTAATTAAAACTGAGAGGACTTTTCCTATTTGTAAAACTCACAACCTGACTTTTAACCCCGTTTATCAACATACCATTGCCTGCTGTCTATCTCACAACATTTTCAAGGTCACGTTGCAGTTGCTCACAATCTTGTAACTTATTTATCACTCTATAGAGAATAACATCATCCGCAAAAAGCCTTACCTCCGATTCCACTCCTTAAAGGTCTGATAATACTGCCTTGAGGAATTCCCGTCTTAATTATTACAGGGTCAGATAGAGCTTCATCTACTCTAATTCTCTGAGATCTATTTTCTAGAAATATAGCAACCCATTCAGTCACTCTTTTGTCTAGCCCAATTGCACTCATTTTTGCCAGTAGTCTCCTGTGATCCACCCTATCAAATGCTTTAGACAGGTCAATCGCGATACAGTCCATTTGACCTCCAGAATCCAAGATATCTGCTATATCTTGCTGGAATCCTACAAGTTGAGCTTCAGTGGAATAACCTTTCCTAAAACCGAATTGCCTTCTATCGAACCAGTTATTAATTTCACAAACATGTCTAATATAATCAGAAAGAATGCCTTCCCAAAGCTTACATACAATGCATGTCAAACTTACTGGCCTGTCATTTTCAGCTTTATGTCTATCACCCTTTCCTTTATACACAGGGGCTACTATAGCAACTCTCCATTCACATACCGGCCAACATTCGCATCTGGTTTACAAAGGACATCGGCACGAATTCCTGCTTTACAGGAACATAGATATATTGTAGAAAATGCTAATTAAGAAAATCTATCGTTAAAGGAGGGTCATCCGAACTGAGTGAATGCATGATGCCAAAGTATCATTCCAATTGATCCTGAGTGAGTTATCCTGTTAATACATGTGCATAACCTCTTTCCCATACCCACTTGCTCATCTCTTATGTAGGCCTATTTTGAAGTATTACCATTAAGGATTCCATGGTCTTTAGGTTGTGACAGCACAGAAACTACTGAGTGGTATTGATTAATAACTGTTGGATTCAGAAGTTTGAATAAGTCAGTTTAAACTTTAATAAAGAGTGAATGGGTGCACCAATCTCAAATCTAATTGTACCACATTATAGCTCCATTCTTTCTCCATTTAACAGTGATATACAACCTTTTTTTCCCCTGTTTGTATCTGCAACTGTTGTAATCGGAACGAAAAAAGAATGTGCGCTTTGGCATTCTATTGACAAACCTCAAATTTAAAATTATGCAACATCAAAATGCATCATCTGAATGTGATAATATTTCTTTTTGTATCATAGCCTTAATTGTCCCAGAACAAGATTTCAAACTTGCAAGAGTTTATCACTGTAGCTTAAAGTTATCAGTTTAATTTGTAATGGTTTTCTCACTTCTGCAGAGTCTGTCAAAATTGTGGTTTACATGGTTAAGAGTGCTGCAGTTACTGTTTTCCTAATCTACGTTTATAGAAAACCTACTCGTATCCATAGAGCCCAGATTTTTATGCAAATAGATTTTTTTCCTTAGTGTGTGTCCATCTCAAAAATCAATATATACGTGAATCAAACTAATATAATATTACATTTTAACAATATATTTTACACAAATCTATGTACTTTAAAGATAATAACACATTTATATCCACTACAAAATTATTTTAAATAAATGCCTTGTACAGAGAATTATAATTTTTAAAAACTATAATATCAGTGAGGGATGCACAAAATTCTTAGTCCCCATTTGCATTGGCAATGTGTTGAATGTGTAGAATGCATGCCTGCCCAACTGAAATGTCTGCTTTCTCCCTTTCAACATGCTGTTAATACAAGTTTCTTCTGTTTCCAAACCGCAGGGAGAACCAAAGTGATCCGACCCAACCCATTGTGACCTTAATATTGTCATTGCCACACGGTACTTCGTAGCTGACTGTCAAGTCAAGTCAGCAAGTCTGTGTGCAACAATCTCAAGTACTTAAGCTAGCAGAGTTATATGAGTTATTTTCCTGCCTGTTTAGGAGTAAAGAGTATCATAATAGGGTAAAACGAGTGGGTATTCTAAGTAATATATGTCTCTCTCCATAATATTCAGCGTAACACCACCCATGCTGAAATAAAAAGCATAAATGGCATGCAGTTGGGGGAGAAAGCATCAGCGAAAAAATCCAATGGAAGTGGCATTGGGACAAATAATAATAATAATAATAATAATAATGGCGCGTGGCCTCCGGAGAGGCCTGGTCCAGGTCTTTTGATTTGACCCCCGTAGGCGACCTGCGCATCGTGGTGAGGATGAAATGATGAACAAGACAGCATATACACGCAGTCCCTGTGTCAGGGGAATTAACCAATTATGGTTAAAATTCCCAACTCTGCCGGGAATCGACCTGGGACCCCTGTGACCAAAGGCCAGCACGCTAACCATGTAGCCATGGAGCCAGACATTGGGACAAATGATATCTACATACCAAAGTTGTTACATATCTGTGACACACTTCAGGAAACCATGCCTTAAGTCGAGTGACAAAATTTTATGCTACAAAAGAAAAAGGCGGAAAGGGCAAGAAGTATCAATTTTTAGATTTGAGTGCCATCTGTTAGTTTGATCCTTGAACTGTGTGATGAAAGGAGTGACACTGATGTGACCATACAGAAAAGTCTTCAAAATGACCGTGGAAGTAAGCTGTGCAGTCTAACAAAACCATATCTTGAGTAGCAGTGGGAATTTAACATTGGCAGCTTAAGGTATGGTTTCTCAATAAAGTTCTTGGCTTTTGAGACCGGGCCAGGGTAATTAGAACATTATCATATAAATACCATATGTAGGAAAATAAATTACAAAATTGATAGGGCAGTTAGAAAAAACTCTTGCACAAAGTGAGTGACACTTTATAATGTGTGGGAATGCAGAAATATCATTAATTTTTTTTTGGAATTTATAGTGTTCTAATTACCCCATGTTCTAATTACCCCTGTTCGCCTACAGGTAAAGACATTTACTTGACTGCATATTTTGTAACTGGTAATTTTAACACAGGAGGCTGGTCATAGGTGTTGTGGTTTATTTCTTCATGCTGACAAGTGTGTCGTACAAAATAAATATAACATTACTACGTGAAGAGTTATGTCAGGTTTACATGAAGAAATAATGATTTCATTTCTGTCAGTGGATCATACAAATATTTTTTTGTGGCTGGACATTTGGTCTTATGAAAAGGAAGTACGAAACATGTCATTCTTTGTTTAATGCTGTGTTTTTCTATTCCGTGTTTAATGTGCTTTTTTACAGGTATGTTATAGTGTAATATTTATATTTAACTTGTGTGTTCGACAGACTGAAAAGCTTTTAAGTTACATTTAGGGTACATTATCAGAAGCCTTTTCTTAATAAAGTAATGTCATCACCTATCTTTTCTCTATTCCTAAAGTTTTCCCATTAACAGCCTCATGCTAATGATGGGGGTCTCATTCTCTTTTCTAGTACACTTTCAATTATTTTTACTATCTGAGATATGTGTATAATTCCTCGATATTTATCACATATCTTCTTGTACCCTTTCTTAAATATAGATATTATTACTCCTCTACTCTTGTCATTTGGTACAGATTTTTCCCTACAAATACAACTAAATAGCCTATACAACCATTGTAGACCAACAGGTCCTGCTACTTTTATCATTTACATGTGCAGTTCATTCAGTCCCATTGCTTTTCCCACTTTCATTCGTTTGACAGCAGTTTTCACTTATTCCATTATGATTTCACTCTTAGATTCTGTCTCCTCACGCTGTGCCTCCATCATCTAATCTACACCCCTTCTCACATTCAGGAGTTCATCAAAGTGATTTCATCTTTTCTTGATCCCTTCTGTTTGTGTTATTATCTCTCCTTCATTCCCCTTTTACATGCTTTGTGTAGAATATTCCTTTTCTCTTCCTTCTTACAAGTCTGTACAGCATCCTTTTACTGCTATACACATAATCTTCCAACTCTCGTATAAATCCTTATCAGCTTTTATTCACTTATTACTTTCTTACACCTTTTTTCATTTTCTGATATTTTCTTCTACTGTCTCCCGTTTTATCCCTATTCCATAATTGCCAAGCTTTCTTATATTTCACTGCTTCCTTTACTCTCTCATTCTATCATGGAGGACTCTTTCAACTATTCTGCCACAAGCATTCTCTGCACAGCTTCCAAATGCCTTCTTGTACATACCTCATTCCACTTCCACAATCTCCACCTCAGTTCTAGGTATGTGTTTTCATTTACTTCCATATCTTTGATTTTCTATACTTTTTTCTTATCCGTTATTTCTTTAATTTTCACTTTTTTTCTACTGTTTTTTTGCTACCACTACTCTGTGGTCTCCATCAGTGGCTATTTCTTGCAAGGCTGTTACAGCTAATGTCTGTCTACAATTTGCTCTTTCCACCAAGAAGTAATCAATTTTTGTCTTTGTCCTTCTGTTTCTCTGTCCATATCTTGTAATCTTTTTACTATTCTTCTTCCTGAACCACGTATTGCCCACTCTTGACCCATTTCTCACACAAAAATCCACCAAATGTCCATATCTAAAGTATCCAGTTACTTCTTTCATTCCTTTTCTGTCACATCACACCATTGCATTAAAAATCTTCCATGACAGTCACTTCCATATATATCTTTCTCCTATTGAGCTCGATAGCTGCAGTCACTTAACTGTGGCCAGTATCCAGTATTTGGGAGATAGTGTGTTTGAACCCCACTGTCGGCAGCCCTGAAGATGGTTTTCCGAGGTTTCCCATTTTCACACCACGCAAATGCTGGGGCTATACCTTAATTAAGGCCACGGCCGCCTCCTTCCCAGTCCAAGCCCTTTCCTGTCCCATTGTCGCCGTAGCTCCAGTGTCTCCGGAATTTATACACTTGGTTGAAATCCTTTACTCCATTCTCTGTCCTTAACTGTATCAAGTCATCATTCTATCACTTATGTAGTCCACTTTATCTACATACTCATCTAAGATCTTGTTTATTATCCCCACTCGATTCTTTGTCATATGTCCTACACTCCAGTAGAGAGTGTATCCTCACTCATTCCCATCATATCATTAATCTCCTTCTCCATAAAATCAGTCACTTCTTCTGACCTTCCAGTCAGTGACACTAGGTTGATTATTTGACAATATGGACTAATTAATATTGTTCAGTTATGTTATTCAGCGTGCTGCTATGTCATGCAGTCAGAATCTTTAAAAGAAAATCAACTCTATCATACACTAAAAAATATTTATGATGGAAAGAACATGAAGAGTCTACTGCAAAAATGATGGATGTCACTTTTTCATTGAAAATGAGCTAAGGGTACCATTATATTCTTTATATGGCATAGAATATGTTGTTAAAAGGCGAAGTCAAAATCGTGGATAGTGCATGAAATATGAGGAAAAGAAAATTTGGTATTCACTGCAAGAATGGTATATGTCATTAGTATACAATGCAAGAATAATGGTAGTCATTTTATTCCCACGATTCATTGTGTCTTTTCCAGTGTTGTTATTGATAATGAAGTCTGTTGGTTTGTGACACATTCTTCTGCATAGTGGACATTTCCTGTGTTTTGCTTATTATTTTGTTAAGTGCAAAATATATTATTACTATGAGCGATAATCCTGAAACTGATTCTGATGTGGTGTGTGGGACAAACAGTGAAAACAACACAAAGAAGAGGTTAAAGCATGGCAGAATGCCTGATGTCATGAAGAAGATGATGATGTTATGTACACATGAATCTGGGCCTGACTGTGAATGCAAAAGACTTGAGTGATTTGAAACCGTATCTGAAGTGGAAAGAAATCATATAATTAAAGGGTTTAATGAAATGGCGTCCTATGATGAACAACATGCCTTCTTTTGGTTATTGGTGAGTTCTTTGAAACCTGATGAAAAGACTGATTTGGAATCACAACTACAAAAGCTTGAAATAGATCAGAATGTTTACAATCTAACAGCTGACACGTTCTGTGTAAGGAAAAGAGATGCGAGAAAATCAAGCATGAAAAAGGAAGATCACGACTCAATCACAATGGATTTTCAGAAAAACCTACACATGCCAAATATCTCTAATAATGATGTTTACTGCAGGAGACAGCTGTCATGGTATTCCTTCAACATCCATGTTTTATCAGTATCTGAATCATTTTTCTGCTGTTACCCTGAGACTGTAGGAGGGAAGGATTCTTATTAGGTTGTGTTAATGCTCCATAACTTCATTTTTACAAAACTTGATACTAAGGTTAAACACCTGGAAATTTTTTGTGACTCATGCAGGGAGCAGAATAAGAACTACACAGTGTTCAGGTTTTTACATTATGTAGTATCAGTTGCAAAAAGACTGGAAGCAATCAAAGTCACTTTCCAAACACAGGGACATTCTTACCTCGAATGTTATCGTAACATGACCCTAATATACACAAAATCATACGCAGAATTGCCAGAAGACTGGATTCACGTGTTTCAATCTTCCCTAGTGAAACCATCGCCTTTTCAAGTTATCGATGTAGACCAGGTACTCCTGCAAAGCTGGACCTTATTTTAGCAGCTTATGTTCAAAAAGATATATCCCTTTCCCTCAAACTATCAGGCAGATACTGTTTGAAGCAGGTCACACTCACCTAGTACGGCAACGGTGCCTGGCAATCAAGTGTAGTAAGGTCTGTCAATCCCATAAGGAGCCAGGAATTTGTAGCAGGCGAATTTCTCCTTCCTGGTCTCCTATATAAAGGACAGCGACCAATTTCTCAGGAGAAATACAGAGACCAGTAACATTTGGCTCAATTCTGTGGTCCAAAAGGCAGAGATTTCTTCATCTCACTTCCACATAACTAAGTTCTAAAAGACTTTACACCATGTGATTTTTTTAAATTATATCGTCCAAGAATAGAACATAGCCTTATAAAAGCTAATTCATTTATTGTAAACTTGATAACTAATTTAACACCATTAAATTACTTGTGAAAATGTAATGAGAGTTACAAATGGACACACTTACTTCTTCAATGAGATGTAACATTCAGCGTTTTTGTGCTTTTCATTTTGCACTTAATCCAAAAATATCACTCTATGTGAGGTTCATTTTTACTGGATTCATTGTGTACCCTGTTTATATACTCAGTATTAGTTTATGAATGGAATTATGAGTCTTCGCTTTTATATTTTCATTTTCTGGGAAAGTGCATCCAAATGACATCCATCATTTTTGCAGTGGACTCTTCGCATGTAAAATTCTCAGTATATTCAAACTTTGTCATGTACAGATTGATACATAATTTGATGGGCTTAGAAGATAAGTATTATATGCAATTAAGGGGTACAGTTTGATTGGCTGTATTGCTTGAGATATTTTGAACTTTAAGCATGAAGGAGATCTCCTAGTCAAGATAAATTTTTGTCAGTGGAGTCAATATTTTAATGGTTTTTGTTTCAACACATACGGTAATTCTATCAAAAGAAAACTGTTTTACAGGAATTATTTTGCAAAAACTAATAATTTTAAGCCAAATTGGTTACTCCTGCAATGGCCACAGAACATGAAGACACTCGTAGTGTTTTTGAGATGCTTTCCATTTATCACAAATGCTAAAAGCTAGGCACTTAAGTTAAAATGGGTTTGAACATTTATTTTAGAAATTCTGACAGTGATCTCTGGGTATTCAGTGCATTTTGCTTAGCAGTATTTAGTGTATTATAAAAACATAAAACTCACTTGAGGTCTGTCATTTGTAAAGACCTGTATAAAATTTACCTCCAATAAATAGAAATGAAATACTTCATGGTTAATGTCTTTTGTGTGATGTAATTAAAGAATAAAAGGATCATGACAGTCAAATATTACTATCCCCTGGTAATTGATTTCAAAAATTGTGATGTGTAATTTGACTAAAATAATCTGAATTATAACCAAAACAGTAAATGGTGTCTAGTTGCCACGCATAATACCATAGTGTACAAGCTGGACAATAATTGATTATATTGTATTTGTCAAATATATATATATTTAATGAATATTGAATTTTCACGACCACATTGTAATCGAAAGCGACTTTCAACCTATTAGGTCGTGTTACGTACATTTAGTACGTGTTGAAGAGATGTTGAGTACAGAACAAAAATGGCCAACCAGACACCAGTGGGATCTGAACCCACAACCTCCCGATTTTGCGTCGGTTGCTCTACCAATTGAGCTATGGTGGCCTAGGCCATCTTCGTTCTGTTGGAAAGGATCTAAGCTACAGGTATGGTACACTACCATCACACTGTAGAGTGCGTTTAAGTTGCCCGTTGAGGGCCAAGTCAATGAATATTGAATTTTCACGACCACATTGTAATCGAAAGCGACTTTCAACCTATTAGGTCGTGTTACGTACATTTAGTACGTGTTGAAGAGATGTTAAGTACAGAACAAAAATGGCAAGTCGCTTTCGATTACAATGTGGTCGTGAAAATTCAATATTCATTGACTTGGCCCTCAACGGGCAACTTAAACGCACTCTACAGTGTGATGGTAGTGTACCATACCTGTAGCTTAGATCCTTTCCAACAGAACAAAGATGGCCTAGGCCACCATAGCTCAATTGGTAGAGCAGGCGACGCAAAATCGGGAGGTTGTGGGTTCGGATCCCACTGGTGTCTGGTTGGCCATTTTTGTTCTGTACCTAACATCTCTTCAACACGTACTAAATGTACGTAACACGACCTAATAGGTTGAAAGTCGCTTTCGATTATATATATTTACTTTTTTAAATGTTTATACTAGATGTTCTTGTATTACAGTGAGTCCACCTATAATTGGGGTTATCTTGCTTGGTGGTTTTACTTGTGTCCTTGGTTCATCGACTGGTGTGATTCAGTTCTCCTAACTGATGCAACCTTAATCTACTCTAATCTGTTTGTTGTGCCATTCATATGTTTGCCTACTGCTACCATTCTTGCCCTGTATACTTTCTTCTAAATCTAATTGAACAAGTCCTAGGTGTCTCTAGATTGTCGTATGAACGTGCTGTATATCTTCTGTCACATCACACCATTGCATTGAAGTCTTCCATGACAGTCACTTCCATATATTTCTATCTCCAGTATCACCAGAATTTATACACTTGGTTGAAATCCTTTACTCAATTCTCTGTCCTTAACTGTATCAAGTCATCATTCTATCACTTACGTAGTCCACCTCATCTATATACTCATCCACCAGATTATTCTCCTCTCACGAACTTGATTGCATCTCTTAATTAGTGATCCATTTTGCTTTTAACATTCTCGTATAGCACCAAATTTCAAAGACTTTGTTCTCTTTCTCTTCCAAGTATTATCCATATTTCCCTTCCATACAATGGCACACACCACATTGTCCTCAGAATCATCTTGATAGTATGCATCTCAATGTTTGATGTGAACAAGTTGTTCTTTTTTTTTTTTTTTTTTTTTTTTTTCCTTGCTTGGGCTAGTCTGCATTTTTATCATTCTTACTTCTGCCATCGTTGGATAATTGGTTATTTTAGTACCCAGATAACTATATACACTTCTTCTGATTTTTTGACCAATAAACTCATCGCTAAGCCTGTTAAAACAACTTTTTACATTTCAGTTCCTAGTCTGATGTTTCCTGTATCACTTGGCATCATTCAGCTGCATTCCATTACTTTTGTTCTAGATTTATTTATTTTTAATCTTGTATTGCTTTCTGACCGTGCTTGTACCTTTCAGCAATTTCTCCAGCACCTTGTAGACGCTGATAAAATGGCATTTTCATTCACAGATCTTGGAGTTTTGATTTTGTTTACTGCCTCTTCTAGACAAACATTAAAAATTAATGGGACAAACTGTAACCCTGTCTTACACCTTTCTGGTTCGTTGCTGTGTCATTGATACCTTTTTAAATGAAAATCCTCAGCCTGCTTTCCAGTCATTTGACCGTGTCAGGAATGGAATGAATGAAGCCTCCATCTAGCGGCGAGGATAGAAATTGTGCTGGCTGCCGAAGCCTGTTGCACTCCTCTGGGGGAATGATTGACAAATGAAATGATATTGGAGAGTGTTGCTGGAATGAAAGATGACAGGGAAAACCGGAGTACCCGGAGAAAACCTGTCCCGTCTCCGCTTTGTCCAGCACAAATTTCACATGGAATGACCGGGATTTGAACCACGGTATCCAGCGATGAGAGACCGGCATGCTGCCGCCTGAGCCACGGAGGCTTTTTACATAAAGATTAAATACATTAAATGTACTATTTTTATTAACTCATTTGTTTTTTTCTCGGACATGGCAGCGGAGCAGTCAAAGGCAAAGCATAGACCAAAATGTATTCCACAGTTAAACTATGTTATTGTAGAACTGTTTGTTTTGACATTGTGACATGTAGCACTCAGAAGTTGAGGAAATATCCTTTTTTTCTCGACTGTCCGAAGACGAGGCCCACCATAATATATGTTCTTTTGTGGTCATTGTAGGCCAGAAAATGGAGGGGTTTGTTTGTCTTTTTTTCTTTTTTGGCTTATTGTCCTGTTTAGCCTTTTTTAGGTCTTAACACTTTTTTTTTTTTTTTTTTTTTTTTGCAACTCCACCTTCTTTCAACTACATTTTTACTGCCCATTCTCAATTCAAATCGTCATCAGTTCATCCGTTATCTCTTCAACATCTTTTCCCTAGTATATAATAATAATAATAATAATAATAATAATAATAATAATAATAATGGCCCCCGAAGAGACCTGGTGTAGGTCTCTTGAGTTGACACCAAATAGGCGACCTGCGTGTCTATGAGGATGGGACCTTATCTGTTGTGAATTCTAATGCTGAAGATGAGAGAGAGAGAGACAATTACACAGTCTCTGAGCCATTGGAATTAACCAATGAAGGTTAAAATCCGCAATCCAGACGGGAATTGAATCCAGGACCCCCTGGTACAAAGGCCTGCATGCTAACCATTTAGCTGTGAGGACTGTTTTTCACTAGTAATTACATATAAATGAAATGGCGTATGACTTTTAGTGCTGGGAGTGTCCGAGGACATGTTTGGTCCGCCAGGTGCAGGTCTTTTGATTTGACTCCCGTAGGCGACCTGCACGTCGTGATGAGGATGAATTGATGATGAAGACGACGCATACACCCAGCCCTCGAGCCAGTGAAATTAACCAATGATGGTTAAAATTCCCAACCCTGCCGGGAATCAAACCTGGGACCCCTATGAACAAATGCCAACACGCTAACCATTTAGCCATGGAGCCAGACAGTAAATACATGTATTTGAACCGTCTCTGAAAAGGAGAGAAAATGAAATGAAAAAGTGAAACTAGTGCTTGAAAAAAACAGGGGTATCAAATTATGTGCAAGATATGTGAAATAAAGAAAGGAGAAAATTTTGATGTGAGTGTTTTTGAAGTCGAAGATCCCACTTGCTTCAAGTGTGATGTAGAGGGAAGTTTCTCAATGTTTTGCAACATACTGGATGATCCTTTACACCTAAGAACCTGGAGATGACTATTGTGATATACTGCAAAGCCAACTAAGATTCCGAATTCCAATTTTGTAACCCTAGTTTGGTTAAATAAGCCAAATATGATTCCAGCTGTACTAATTTAAATTTCTTTCTCCAGGATGTTCATTGCGGGTTTGCCGAATTCATTCTGGGTGGAAGAAGAAAATGTTTCATTTTAAATTCTGCAAATGCTATTTTTTGACAAACACAGAATTCTTTTTTAGATTATGTTAATCTTAAAATATACAGTAGAACCCTGTTTATCTGAAATAAAGGGGGCAGAGCCACTTTGGTTGACGCGTTTTTTCGGATGACACATGGTAAATATTTTCGGAAGTTTAATGTCAAAATAAAAATACATAAACTCCGTTAAGCAAAGGTGCATACTGTATATTAACATTACATTTTTTACATAATATCACTTTTTGTATAAAATCAGTGATATTCTTCTGAATTTTCTTGGTGCAGCGCTGTCGTGCAGCTATATCACGTCACCGTTTAATCAGCAATACATCAGCTGGTGTACGTTCATTGCTTTGTTCAACAAAGCGCTAAGCAATCTGATACAATGAAACATTTTTTGTTACTACTGAACTAAATACTGTATATAGTAATTTTATTACAGTACTGTAATTAAAGCGTATGGTGCTGCATTTTAATAAAAAATTCGAAATCAATCTTACCTCCAGTGCATTAAAATTCATCATCTAATGCAGTTCGATTCTCAGAACTGCTATTGTTAAGGTCGGAGTCGTCTGCATAATCTTAATTTTTCTTGCTACATGCTTTACGTCGCACCGACACACATAGATCTTATGGTGACGATGGGACAGGAAAGGCCTAGGAATGGGAAGGAAGCGGCCATGGCCTTAATTAAGGTACAGCCCCAGCATTTACCTGGTGTGAAAATGGGAAACCACGGAAAACCATCTTCAGGGCTGCCGACAGTGGGGTTCAAACCCACTATCTCCCGGATACGAGCTCACAGCTGCGCGTTCCTAACCACACGGCCAACTTGCCCGGTGCATAATCTTCATGATGATTAATACAGTAATATGTAATAATAATAATAATAATCACTCCTCTTGTTCAAGAAAAAATGTATCATGGAATGAACTAGAGGGTAAGAAACAGTTTTGTTTTATGCTACACGTGCATTCTGGCATAAGTCATAATACAGTATAAAAATAGGGTTTGCGTAGTAGCTCACAGCATATATAGCAAGATAATTACTAATATCGATGGCTAAGAACAAGAGGGTAAAAACAAAATATTAAAATACAATTTTTCCAGAGCATTTCGATTAAGCTGGGTTCCGGTTAAGCGGGGTTCTACTGTATAATATATATTTCACTCATATTTTTGTACTGAATGTTGCATACCACCAGAATTTTGCATTTTAAAATATTATATTCATTAAATGTGTATCTAAAAATATGAATGAATTTGGATTGCATTTCTACATTCTTTTTGCCCATTTTAAGGACCTTTTTATTTTTTGGTCGTTTTATAGGCCTTTTTAGGCAATTTATAGGTTTCCAACTTTCTAGCCCTATTGATATGTTGTGTGTATTAATACTACTTGAGTATAAGAAGATTCTTTTCTATTTATACTTTGCACCAATACAGACAGTTCTTATGGTGACAGTGTAATAGGAAATTGCTAGGAATGGGAAGGAAGCGACCAGGAACTTTATTAAGGTACATCCCTAGCATTTTCCTGGTGTGAAAAGGGGAAACAATGGAAAACCAGCTTCAGGGCTGCAGACAGTGGGGCAGTATAAATAAGATCAGTTTAAGTTGTTGATGTGGTGTTATTTTGTTCTTCTCATGCTGCGAATGTATTAATCATTTTAGATCATTGACTGCGGGTTTTGCTGTGACTGGTTTTGTACAGATATTGGAGATTTATATATATATATTTTGCTAGTGATACATTCTCATACCTGTACATCTTTTGTTTCATGTGTACTATCGGGAATTGAAGTAGTTAGTCCCTACTACAAGTACTTACGTGTTGAGGGAACCAAAATGCTAAGTTCCATCCTTAAATTGGAAGCTTTTATCAAATCTGGAATACATTCTTAGTGGCCCAGATAAAAATGTCTATAGAATTCATGACTCTCTCCTATTGGCAGTTACTTGCATTATGTAGTTGTACACAGCTTAAATAAGGTGGAACATTACACCACCCTCCAAAGAAAGTAGATTGGACTTTGGAATAAGATGCTCTGTGTTTTAAATTCATGAGAGTCAAAATTTTACCTTGACCTCATTGATATGTTATAGTGAGAGACTATTTACCTGTCTGGGCTCTCAGGAACATTGCAGCAAATGAGTTGTTTGAAGCAGAATGCACATGCTCTTTTCTGGGAATAAGTACTTGTTTTTATGTACCATGTTTCATGGTTCATTCTTTGGCACTGTTTCCCAGTTGTAGGAAATGTTTTATTTTGAAGTTAAACCAATTAAAAAATGAACTGTCTCTGGTGTTTTGAATAATTATTTCTTTCAGTGGTTTACTGGAAGAGAAAAGTTGCCCTGTTGTTTAAAATTTCCAGTACTAATTTATCAACAAATGATACAACATTTTTCTGTACCTGACTGTTTGATGCATGAGGTGACACAGGTGGACCGTTTTTTCACCTTATGTCAATAGCTTCCTTTTATTTTCATTTAAAATAATATTCAAACTAGTTGTTTTTTATTTTTATGAACATTGCAATTAACAAAATAATAGTATCGTCTGAAAGAAAGAAAGAACGATATACAAATGGGTTGTGAATATATGTAGATCATTTTAAGTATGGTCTTAAGTATTTTGATGAAGCTGGAAAGAAGAAACTAGATCATGGGGGACTGAGTAGAGGTAGGTTTGGAAGAAAAAGAGACTGATGAGAGGAGAGCCTATTTGTGAAAGTGTTGTCCTTATCTTTATTTGTGTTAATTTTTGTTATTTTCATTCTTTTCTTTTTCACTCTCCACCCACATTAGCATCCAAAATTGCTTGGTGAATCCAGGCACAGCTGTAAATGAGTAGCTTTGTGTTCAGTAATTGAAATGTGTTACATTGTCTGCTTATCGTGAATGGTGCTGGTGTTCAGGGCTGTATAAATGTTGGAATAAGTGTTTGAACTGGACACAGTAATATAAACTTAATGAGAAACTGTCGTGGTGTTTGTCTGTGAGAAATGTCTTATCGATTATGTTGCTTGTTATGGTTTTACTCAGTGTGTGCAGTCAACTGTTCTTGTAATGATAGATTTAAAAATATTAAGGTTGTTGCATGTGTTATTGTGTTTAAGCATACTGCATATTTGTATGTTTGAGACACTTACATATTGTTTTCTATATAACAAATTTTGATGGATGTTTACTTGAAAGTTTGATCTTGTATTTGCTGTTCTAGGCAAGATTGTTGTGGAAAATGGAAATTGTCTCTAAGAGTGAATAAACGTAATTATGACTCTGTGTTTGAAAATACAAAGAGTAAAGGAATACATTTGGGTAGACATTTGTTATTTGTGCGATAGGTAGTAAAATTGGATCCATGTCCTTGAATTGGTATTTGAGGGTGCATCTTTGAAGAAACCCGGCAGTAATTTACCAACGCATTACCAGGCTCCTTTCATTGCTAAATCTATCAGCACCAAATCGATAGCTGTAGTCACTTAATTGCGGCCAGTATCAAATATTCAGGAGATAGTGGGTTCGAACCGCACTGTCGGCAGCTCTGAAGATGGTTTTCTGTGATTTTCCATTTTCACACCAGGCAAATGCTGGGGCTCTACCTTAATTAAGGCTACGGCCGCTTCCTTCCCACTCCTAGCTCCTTCCTGTCCCAGCGTCGCCATAAGACTTGCCTGTGTCGGTGCGATGTAAAGCAACTTGAAAAGAAAAAGTCTTATCAGCCTGGCTTTTGCAAAGACTTTGTCATTAAAGGAATGTTCAAAATTATTACTCATTATGAATTGGGTGAAGGCAAGTTGATTTATATTAAGACAGCCTAGTAATCACTTCTAAACATTTAGTGATGAATCTTTTCAAGAAGCACAGATTCATGTAGATTTTGGAAATTTTGCCTAAGTTAAGGGGGATACTAGAGAATAATGAAAAAAGAACTCTTATCAGTCCAAAAGAAAATTAATAATGGGTTAAAAATACCCTCACTGTTGTTAATCCAGTAAGTTGAACATACTACAGTACTTCGTAGTTAGATTACCAATGTGACTGATCCGCTTACAGATTGGAACCACCCTAAAGGAAGCCATGAAAATTGCATATATTGACTGGAGAAGAACATTCTTTTCTATTATTTTCACCTTAATACTGTTCATTGATCTTTTAAGAAAAATTCCATTAAAGACAGTTACACTTTTCATTTACAATGTTCCAACATAGAAACATTAAGAGTGTAAGTAACCGTATGCACAAAACAAACCAACAAAAATTATACGTAAAATCATCATCTGGAGAGGGACTGAAATGGTGCTACATTAACACAGTCACTCCCAGCTCCCCCATGGGTATTTAATCATGCAGCCCAGCGATCTTTATATGCCACCCTGGGTTGCTAGGTAACTTGTAACACATGGATTTAACTTACTATCACTCCTATACTATAAACCACCGGGCAAGTTGGCCGTAAAAGTAAAAAGTTGATGCAGATTCAAATCCTTCTAAGGTTGGATATGTCATTTTGCACATGTGAAACCTAATTCGACCACGGTCGGATGTGGGAATGAATGTGTTAAAATTACATGTAAAATCAAAATTACATGTTTAATAAAATGTAACATATTTTAGTATTGACTGGGTGAACAATAAAAGAACAAGAATTTTATGACAACAACAATTAGACTCTATTATACCTGCTTAAAATGGTAATAGTTGAGGGACTGAAACAATTAGCCTATTCATTATTTTGGACGTTTTTCAGATACACTATTAGCTCTGTTTAAATTTGGCTCTCTTGCATTCGGGAGATAGTGGGTTTGAGTCTCACTGTCGGCAGCTCAGAAGATGGTATTCCGTGGTTTCCCATTTTCACATCAGGTAAATGCTGGGGCTGTACCTTAATTACGGCCATGGCTGCTTCCTTCCCACTCCTAGGCCTTCTGTATCCCATCGTCGCCATAAGACCTATCTGTGTCGGTGCGACGTAACCACATAGCAAAATAAATTTGGCTCTGACATCTAAAGGTTTCTTCATTTTTGTATATTTAGTGATGAAATGTTGAGAATTCTGTACTGCGTTATGTCCTAGCAGCTCTTTTCAGGTTTCTTTTTAACACTGTACTAGCCCCCTGTTAATCTTGTGTCTCTGACAAAGTTCTGGAGGTGGATGTGTACTACAAATATTTCACAGAATTTTGGTGAAATAGAATATTGCATAGTGACTACAGTTAAGAATGCTTTGGTGAAAGTTGCTAGATTAGTTGTTAGAGAAGATTTAGGAAAATATTATTTCTCATTCATGTAGTCAAAAAGAAAATGCAGGGAAGGTGAAGAGGATGCAGAGTTATCAAAATACTCTGCAAAATACAGACCTGACTGATTTCCTGAGTGAAGACCATCATTTGTGTTCTGTGTGGGACTGAAGTTAGGAAGAATAATGTCTACCCTGAGTGGTGAGGCTTAATATAAAAGATCGTTTTATGATATAGACATAAAAACTATCATAATGTTTGTACCTTTTACGTATTACTTTTAATAATGTATATTTGTTATGTATGAAAATGTCTTCTGCCCCTTTTGAGTGGAGAAAAACTTATGAGATCCAACAAGGTTGTGGGGAGATTTGGAGGCAAGAATATACCCTTAAATTTCCCTATGAAGAGTTTGTTCCACAATAGGGAATTTGCCGGGCAAGTTGGCCGTGCGATTAAGGGCGTGCAGCTGTGAGCTTGCATCTGGGAGATAGTGGGTTCGAACCCCACTGTTGGCAACCCTGAAGATGGTTTTCCGTGGTTTCCCATTTTCACATCAGGCAAATGCTTGGGCTGTACCTTAATTAAGGGCATGGCCGCTTCCTTCCCATTCCTAGCCCTTTCCTATCCCATCGTCGCCATAGGACCTATCTGTGTCGGTGCAACGTAAAACCAATAGCAAAAAAGAAAAGGAGAAAGAAAGAATTTTGCCATCCAGGTAGGCTACGTTTTTGTACAGTGTAGAGTTGAGAGTCTGAACTGTTATATCCAGTTTTTTATTTTTTAAATTTTTTTTTATTTTTCAGGATAAAGGTTAACCGGTACTCACAAGATCCATCTCATTATAGAATACTAAAGTCACAGGCTACAGTTTCTGTGGTGTCATATAATCATATTATACTACCAGGTAGCCGGTTGCAGTAAATTAATTAAAAATTGATTTAAAACACATGGTGCACCATTATGTCTAACCCAATCTATAGGACAAAATACAACTTAACCTATTCTTTCCTTTTCTATTACAATAACTTTGAAATTGCTCTTTATGTCTGTCACAAGGTGTCTTCTTATCAAGTACCAGGAGTTAACATATGGTAGAGGTTGAAAATCTCATAGAGGACGACTTACTGCTTTGATAAACATCAATGAAATCACAATTGTTGGTGTCAATATTAAGTTCATTTTTGTGAGAAATCATGTTCATTCAAAGGTATGGGAATGCTGCTGATGGTATTTACAAGTGGTAATAGTAGTAGTAGTGACGCTGGCATTTTTTCAGAACTTGCCTGTAACCCCTGTGGGTGGGGGATGCAGATGAATACACCCACAGTATCCCCTGCCTGTCGTAAGAGGCGACTAAAAGGGGCGACCAAGGGATGATCCAATTAGAACCATGATACTACTTGTAATTAGTTCCACCACACAGGGAACACCATGGGTCGCCTTTACTTGCGCGTAGTACCACTATGTTGGGTACATAATAGGTTTGCGTTTAGTAGTGACAGTGTGTGCTCAGGATGCATTTTAACGTACCTGTGATTTGTACCACTATACGAGCGACACTGTGGTTCTGCCTTGCCTATGATTCGTACCCACTATGTGAGGAACATCACGGGTTAGTGCGAGTCCCTGTGGTTAGTCCACTTATGTGCGTTGCCTGTAAATAGCGACACAATATGCGAAACACCCTAGGTCTGTGTTACATGTGCGCATTACATTACCTGTTAGTAATACCATAAAATATGGAGTACTGCAAGTCTACGCTACTTTGTTCCTCGCGGTAAGTACCATTATGAGGGGCCGATGACCTGGATTTTGGACCTGTTTAGACTACAAGCATCATTGCTTCAGTATTGTGCTTTAGAAGCACTCCCTCGGTCAGTAATACTATTGTTTAACGCTAGTTTCTGAGAATGTGGGGCATTGCGGGTCGGATCCACTGGTTGTTTTAACTTCATATCCATCCATTCATTTTTCGTCCTCAGGTTTGGAATTTTGGTCAGTGGAGGATTATGGATTTTTAATTGTTCTTACATTTCATCTCATTTCATACCATTAGGGGCTGATGACCTAGATGTTAGGCCCCTTTAAACAACATGCATCATCATCATCATTGTTGTAACCAAGGTTGAGATTTACAAAACACAACTTTATTATTCGCTTCAAATGCAAAATACACTATTTACACAAATAAAAATGAAATTTAACTTGAAGCAAATGAATTAGGAATCTTGAGAAAGAGTCTATCTTTTGTACACTATACACAAGTTTGCAGTATTTACATCCACTTCTATCTCGAAAACATAGTCCTTGTGATATGAAAAGTTGATAGTCGAAAACTATCCGAAGTACTGACATAAATGTTTTGGAAAGTCCTTCCTTGCTCAGTTCATAAAAGCAAGTTCAATGTTGGAAGAATTCTTACTTGGTGAAACCAAGGGAGCTTGCATTAATTAGGGAAATATGACGGTATGTAATAGTATGACTGGATATGGGCAGCGGAATAAGAGGAGCGGTGACCAGAGGTGATACCTCGTACTGCCAGAAATTCAGTCCACCTGGCCGAAGCACATTTTCAAGAGGAGTAGCCTCCGTGCTTGACGTAGGGTGTATTCTGGAGCTGGACACCGGGGCAAGTGGGCATCAGGACAGGCTGGGAGTTCCTCTTTATAGTACACACACGACTGTTCAGGCATGCGCACTGAGGGCTGCGCGTCGAAGCTAGAAGAATGACACCTGGCGCGCGTGTAGCTGGCTGGCGGAGCGAGAAGGGAGCGCCGGACATACAACACCCTCCCCTCCTAAATACGCCGGTACGGCGTGAAACGGCGGCGGCGCTGGCGGCGGCTGCGATGCTGGGCCGGAGCTGCTGATGTCTCTGTTGGATTGTCCGGAGCTGGGACCGGGCGGAGTGGCGCTGGCTCGTCCTGAAAGGAACCCATGGTTATTAAATGGTCTAAAGCTCGTTCAGCAATAGATTAATCTGGCTGAGCAATAGAATCAATAGTTGGACATGGGCGGTAGCGCAGACATATCTGGTCGTGATGGCGGCAGATACGTTTCTCCGTAGTCTGTATTTCGTAGAGACGATGACCCAAAGATCTGCAGATGACTCCAGGTATCCAGAGTGGGTTTGACCTGAATGTCCAGGTGTAGACCTTGTCGTTGACTGAGAACTTCGTTGGTGAGGTCTGAGACTGGGCCGGAAGAGGCTGCAACAGAGAAAGTAAAGTTCTGTGAGGTCGTCCATGGAGCTTCTGTGCAGGAGTGACATTATCAGCGCCGGGCAGAGTTCTGTAGTTGCTTAAGAGTTGGAGCAATGCTTGGTCTTTAGTTAAGCCTGAAGAGACAGCTTTTTTCATACTTCTCTTAAATGTTTGTACAAAGCGTTCAGCTTCACCATTAGATTGAGGGTGAAAAGGCGGTGCTAGGATATGACGAATGCCATTATATGTACAAAATTTCTTAAAAGCAGTAGCTGTAAATTGAGGTCCGTTGTCCGAAATGAGTACTTGAGGTAAGCCTTCTGTAGTAAATATTTTCTGTAGAGCACGAATGGTAGCTTCGGTCGTAGTAGTCGAATGCATATCCACTACATATGGAAAGTGCGATAGTGAATCGATGACTATTAACCACATGGAATTGAGGAAAGGACCTGCGAAATCGATGTGAACTCGTTCCCATGGAGTAGTAGCAGGAGGCCATGAAGCTAGATCAGAAGACGGGGCGTTCTGATTCAGTTGACATTGTTCACAATGACGGATGAGCTTTTCGATGGCGGCATCAATACCGGGCCAGTAGCAGTGTTGACGTGCTAGTTGCTTCGTTTGGGATATACCCCAATGGCTTTGGTGTAATAATTCGAGAACTTGTTTCTGTAGGCTAAGTGGGATAACCACTCGGAAGATGGTGCCTGCTCCTAGGAGTACGACTCCAGCACGAGTCGTGAGACGATGCTGCATACGATGATAAGGTGCAAGGTGGGCGGGAAGATTGCTCTGAAGAGGCCAACCGTTGCGGATGTAAGTACGCACAGTAGCAAGTGTACTGTCCTTATCCGTAGCTTTAGCTATGCAGGTAGCATCAATAGGAAAACTGGATACAGTATCTTCAAGTTCTATGTCCAACTGAAGACATTCAGATTCTTGAGAATCGAAGGCAGTATCAGGACCAACTGGTAAGCGTGAGAGGGCATCAGCATTACAATGCTGGGATGTGGCTCGATAGACAATCTGATAGGAATAATCAGAAAGGAACATGGACCATCTTTGAAGCTTTCTGAGGGAATTCTCAGGGATCTTATTACCAGGATGGAATAAGTGTACGAGAGGCTTATGATCAGTAATGATCAGGAAATGGTTGCCATAGAGATATTCATTGAAACGGCGAATACCAAAGATGATGGCTAAAGCTTCTTTCTCTATCTGTGAGTATCGACGTTGATGGTCATTAAGTGTTTTCGAAGCGAAAGCGATGGGGCGTTCCCATCCATGACGATCCTTCTGGGAGAGAACGGCACCGACACCATAGTCTGAAGCGTCAGTAGCTAGCGTGATGAGCTTGTCGGGCTGAAAATGAGTGAGTTGTATAGCTTGAATTAAGGCGTTGTTGATGGTTTTCCATGCCTGTTGGCATTGCGGAGTCCATTGAACGTTAACACCTTTTTTACGTAGAGCGTTTAATGGAGCTGCCACTGTAGCGAAGCGGGGAATGAACTTATTATAGTAGTTCGCTTTGCCTATGAATGACTGGAGCTGCTTGAGGTTCTGAGGTGCTGGCATGTTGACGATAGCTGAGACATTCTGTGCACTAGGGCGAATTCCAGTCTTATCAAGTATATGTCCTAGGTAGTGAACTTGAGGCTGAAAGAATGTACATTTAGCGAGATTCGCTCGTAGGCCATTGTCTTTCAATTTCTGGAGAAGGAGGCGTAGATTGTTTAGATGTTCCTGATGATCTTTTCCAGTAACAATAATATCATCCAGGTAGTTAGCACAACCGGGAATGGAGGCAGTGAGTTGAGCTAAATAGCGCTGAAAAATAGCCGCTGAGGATGAAACACCGAATGGGAGCCGCTGGAGCTGGAGCAGTCCGAGAGGAGTGTTGAGTGTTAGAAATTTGTTAGAGTCTTCGTCTAAAAGTAGCTGGAGATATGCTTCTTTAAGATCAACTCGAGAGAAGAATTGTCCACCAGCGAGACGACGGAATAAGTCTTCTGGACGTGGAATAGGAAAGATATCTGTGTCGAGTTGTGCGTTGACTGTAGATCGAAAATCGCCACAAAGTCGAACATTACCATCAGGTTTCTTGATTACCACTAGTGGAGTAGCCCATTGACTAGAAGTAACTGGTACCACAATGCCAGTTTGTATCCATCTTTCTAATTCTTTCGTGACCGGGTCTTGAAGTGCTAGGGGTACTGGACGTGCTTTGAGGAAGCGAGGCTTAGCTCCGGATTTCAGCTGTATGTGAGCTGTATAGTCTTTTGCTGTTCCGAGCTGAGAGTCGAAGACTTCAGGAAACTGCTTTAGGAGATCGGTAACGTCAGAAGTAGGATGCAATGTAGATACAACGTTAATGTTGTCATGTATCTGGAAACCAAATAAGTTAAATCGATCCATGCCCATAATGTTGGATGCAGTGTAGTTGTTAACTACGAGAAGAGGAATGGCCTTCTGAATTCCTTTATAACTAGCCTGAAGCTGGATTGGACCTTTAATGTCAATTTTCCTTTTGTTAAACGTCACAAGCTGGATGTCAGCTGGCGAGCATGAAGGGGAACCTAAGTCATGGTAGGTAGCTAGGTTAATAATAGAGACAGGTGATCCAGTGTCTAATTGAAAATCGACAGATCGAGTAGAGAATGAGAGAGGAACGATGATCTTGTGAGAATTCCTTGTGGGAAGAATAAGATTGATCTGATCAACTTCCATGTCTTGGCGGGGCTGTATATGCTTCGGGCGTGCTGCAGGAGTCTTAGCAGGGCGGAGCGAACTCCGACATACAGTCTTAATGTGTCCCAGTTTATTACATCGTTCACAAGTGGCTTTGAAAAAACGACAGTCACGACGTTCATGATGCTTGAAACAGCCTCGGCAGGAAGGCAGGAGTTTCGAGGTGCTTTTAGAATTGGGCTTCCGTGTAGCATTACGAGAGGGAACCTGGCGAGAATGCTTGGTAGAGAGCGCCTTATCTGGACGGTTCACTGTAGCAGAGGACTTGCGGGCCGGAGTCGAGACTTGAGCAACTTCGTGTGGAGAAGCTATGGCTGCGGCAGTCTTGGTAGTAAGCTCATAAACCGTAGCAATACGCTGGACGTCTTCTAAAGAAGGGTTACTCTGCTTGACAGCGTCAAAACGTATCTTGTCCTCAGGAGTATGTAAAATTACCATGTCCCGAATGAGAGAATCAGTGTAGGGTGAACCACAACCGTCCTTGGAGCATATGAACTGGCAGGGTTTAGCTAGACCACGCAATTCAGTTATCCATTCAGTATGTGTCTGATGGGGTTGCTTTCTGCTCTGAAAAAATTTATAGCGAGCAGCCACTATGTGAGGAGCTTTGGCATAATGTTCAGTGAGACGGGCCAGGAGCTGTGCGAATGGTACCTCAGAAAGGTTTTCTTCTGGACCTAATTTACGTAGTAATTCACACGTAGCATTGCCAACCGAACTAAGAAATAGTGCTCGGCGGCGTTGATCATCTGTGACAGAATGGCAGATGAAATGCTGTTGTAAGCGTGCTAAATAAACTGACCATTCTTCCTTAGCCGGATCAAAAGCAGAGAACGGAGGAATAGCTGATGGCGGTGTAGAGACAGAAATAGCTTGAATAGCCTGAATTAATGCTGCCTGTTGTTGTTGCATAAACTGTTGTTGTTGCTGCTGTAAGGCTTGGAATACCGTAGCGAGTTGCTCAGCTGTAGCCATTGCGAGATGCGTGCAATAAAGAGCAAGGAGAGCTGGGTGTCAGAACTGGTTGTAGGCGCGACCTTGACTGGTATATGCTGGGAGTGAGAGAGAGAGCAAGCAAACACGCTGGAGCGTGCCACACAGGTGGAGCGCACGACAGAGAGCTGTGGAATGTCTGTTGAGTGGGCGACACACTGAGCACTGATTGACTTCGTCGCCAATGTCTAAGTGTAGGAGGGCACTGAGTTTGCTGTACCTCGTTGTGAAGGAGTGGATGAATAGCAAGTTATTATCCTGTCGCCACAGAGTTGGTTGACTGGGGCTGATGAATTGGAGTGTTTGTTGCGTTCTTTTTTTTTTTTTTACCTCGTCGCCATAGAGTTGTGTTGTAACCAAGGTTGAGATTTACAAAACACAACTTTATTATTCGCTTCAAATGCAAAATACACTATTTACACAAATAAAACTGAAATTTAACTTGAAGCAAAATGAATTAGGAATCTTGAGAAAGAGTCTATCTTTTGTACACTATACACAAGTTTGCAGTATTTACATCCACTTCTATCTCGAAAAGATAGTCCTTGTGATATGAAAAGTTGATAGTCGAAAACTATCCGAAGTACTGACATAAATGTTTTGGAAAGTCCTTCCTTGCTGAGTTCATAAAAGCAAGTTCAATGTTGGAAGAATTCTTACTTGGTGAAACCAAGGGAGCTTGCATTAATTAGGGAAATATGACGGTATGTAATAGTATAACTGGATATGGGCAGCGGAATAAGAGGAGCGGTGACCAGAGGTGATACCTCGTACTGCCAGAAATTCAGTCCACCTGGCCGAAGCACATTTTCAAGAGGAGTAGCCTCCGTGCTCGATGTAGGGTGTATTCTGGAGCTGGACACCGGGGCAAGTGGGCATCAGGACAGGCTGGGAGTTCCTCTTTATAGTACACACACGACTGTTCAGGCACGCGCACTGAGGGCTGCGCGTCGAAGCTAGAAGAATGACAGCTGGCTGGCGGAGCGAGAAGGGAGCGCCGGACATACACCAATCATCATCATCATCATCATCATTGAACTTGCCTGTCTTGAATCCTTAATCACCTACAGAAATCTTGTACCTCAGCTTCACCAAAAGTAACATTCTGTTCAACGTTATCTGGCCAACATTCAGGATACAGTTCTTTTGTCCATTCTAGTATTTGTGTGCCCTCTTTTGTCGCCTTAAGCTGTCATGAAACATTTTAGAATATGTTCCACGAGTGTAAGGAATGTGATTGAAGACGGTGACGACTCGTACATAAAGAGGGCCCATTCAGATAAGAAATGAGCATTTAGCTGCTCAGTATGAAGAAGTGGGAAATATGCTTCAGCAGGATAGCGAGCAGGGAAGTATGACTTACCAACGATACTTGACATGCGAAGCTGGACGTCATGTGTCTGTGATGCAATCCCAGTGTTTTCCCACACACTTGGGAATCAGTGTTGCCAATCTTGCTGTTTTACACTAAAACAAGCAGTTTTTAGTTATTCTTTAGCTACAAGAAATTGAAAGACATGTAGTTAAAAAAATCATTTATCATTATTGGTATAGGTATTTAGTTACTTTTCCTTGGCTGAGCAGGGACTTCCTCTTTATAGATGTTGACAACACTGTTGGGAATCACAGTGTGAGGGCTTCACGTGTCAGATCAGTCTTTCACAATAGTAGTGGCGCAGCTTCAGTATTGGCTGGTAGGATACTTTGTTTAGCCCAGTCGTCTTAACTGTGCTGAGTGCATTACATGTGAGTTTTGGAATGTGACTGTTAGGTGTGTGTATACATTGTTATTTAATATTCATATATTTCATATAATGTACATCATGCCGAAAACTAAATTAAGGCTTAAAGCAGGGCCTCTCAGGGTGCATGCACCCGTGCACTGCAAGGTGCAGGAGACGACTTCAGTAGGTTGACCAGGGTGCAAACTCCCACTCCTCTTTCCTTACACCTTTCTCACCCGTTTGGCCTGTCTCCGCTTTTCTCACCTTCCCCGCTCTTTCACTCCTCACTGCGAATTGTTTACGTCCAGTGAGCGGATACATTCGGTTGTATGGGACAAGGTTACCGGTGTTAAAAAAAACCTCTTCTTTCAATTTGGTTTGAGGGTCCCATTTTCTAAAGGAGTTGGTTTAACTCTCTTGGAGCCAGGCGGTACTGCGAGCACCCGTCCTTAAATTGCCAGAGCCGATGAGATCGGCCTTTAAATATCCGTTTGGAAGTTGCCAGAGCCGATTACATCGGCCGGCTGGAAATTCTATGATATACATAATTTTGTGGCAGTCTATAGTGACGTGCATACTTTTGTGACAATCTGTAGTAAAGGGGCTACAAGTTATTGTGTGCCTGACCTTGCTTTGGAATTTCTAAGAGGATGTTCTAGCTTTCACAAGAGTTGTTTCCTGTGTTTACAAATACCGCTAACCGGTCAGTACAAGATTGCTCCTTGCAGTGAGTGGATTCTTGACAGCAGAATGGCAAGTGGTTCACGTGATATATTTTCAGCTGGTATTGATGACGATAAATTAATGGAATATTTGGAACAATGCGAAGTGAACGCGGATGATTTATCGGATAGCGATAGTGAAGTTAGTTCAGAGAACAGTGATGAAATTATACCAGATGCCCCTGGGGTCACCATAACTAAAGAAGAGGCGTTTCTTTGTTTCTAATGGCAGTAAAGCTACTGTGAATACTGTTGTTGATGAAACTAGTGATGACGAAGATGATGATGATGTCTCTGGAGAACATTTTGTGGAAATTTCTCCCAATGAACCTGACAATGTTCCTCAGTCTCCTGTTTCGTTCATGGAAATTCCTGGACCTAAACATGTCCCTCCGCCTGATTCTCCGCCCATATCATACTTCAATTTATTTTTCACTTTTTCTCTGCTAAACCTTATAGTCACAGAGACCAATCGCTACGCTGACCAACTCCTTACTTGTAACGAACTGTCACCCAATTCCCGCTCTCGATGTTGGAGACGCACTACGATTGACGAAATAAGGGCATTCATTGCTGTCATCATGAATATGGGACTGATAAGAAAACCTACGATTGTTTCGTACTGAAGTACTGTAGACCATTTCATTACCCCTTGGTTTGGTGAAATGTTCTCAAGGAATAGGTTTCAGCTTCTTTTGAAAATTTTCATTTGGTTGACAACAGTAAACTTAATCCTCCTGGCTCTCCAAACTATGATCCCTGTGCTCGATTCCAGCCTCTTGTAGATCATGCTAGTAGGCTATTTAGACATCATTATACTCCTCATCAGCAACTTTCCATAGACGAAAGTTTAGTTGGAACTAAATGCCATACACAACTACTCCAATACATGCCGAATAAGCACCATCACAAGTGGGGGATAAAATTTGGGATGTTGTGTGATGCAGTTAGTAAGTATTTTGTTGGTTTTTATACCTACCGAGGAGCAAGATCCACTGAAGACAGAAACGTAATCGGAATTAATGGACTGGCCTACACTGTAGTGACCAAACTCATGTCCCTAGGGAATTATTTTATGAAAGGTTTTCACGTTTACGCAGATAATTATTTTACGTCAATCCCCCTTGCAAAACATTTATATTCACTTGGAACTTCTATTACCGGCACTATACGAAGAAACAGGAAGGGACTACCAGATGCTGTGAAAAAGCCATTTAAATTAGTTTGTAGTAAATATTTCAGACAGGGGCCAATTTTACTAGTGGGATCCAAACAGAAAAAATCTCAGAAAAATCAGGTGGTGGTTATAAGTACACGCGGAGCTGCAATAGAAACAGAAGTGCCTGCAACTGCTAGAAACATTAATCAACCCAAGAGGAAACCTAATGTGATCTTAGACTATAATCGTTATATGGGTGGCATTGATACAAATGACATGATGGTTATTTTTATTTAGATGAACGTAGAACTTTGAAATTCTGAAAAAAAGTTGCATTCAATATAATTTCGAGAATGGTTTTAAATGCTTATTTGGTGTATTTAGAAAACTGTAACGGAAAGAAAATGACTAGGCTCCAGTTCTACTCCAGTATAATTGAATCTCTGAGTGCTGAATGGTTTGAGAATAGACAAAAGATTATCACGAATATTCCTGTGTGTGTCATAAAACTTTTGTCAGGTAAATTAGAAAGACGGTGCGTTGTATGTAGCTCTCCGCAACAGAGAAAGAGGTCGCGAACTGTGTGCATCAAGTGCGATAAAGGCCTGCATACTAAATGTGCAGCTCTTCATAAGTGCCCTAAATAAACAAAATATATTTAAAGTTCTATTTGAACAAAAACACAGATTTTATATGACGTTGCGTTGCGCTTTTTATTGTTCCTATTAGTGATAAGTGATTAGTGTTAGTGTAAATACCCTTAAGTGCTTCAACAGTGGTCTCAAACTTTGAACAACATTATATAGCGGTGACGAATCTTCTTCTCAAAAATTTTCGGTGAGTAAATTTATTTTGTCATTTTCCTTCTTTTTTACTAGTGACATAATAAATTTGTGTTTGCATTTTTTTCTCGTTTTTCTTTTTCTCATTCAAAGCAATTATTCTGTTCATAAATGAATTTTCTATCATTACGTAAATGCCGGTCCCTGCGGGTCAAGTGTAGTGTGCCTGCCTCTCACTTGGAGGTCATGGGTTCGATTCCCGGACAGGTGAACGGTTTTTTACCTGGGTCTGAGTGTTGGTTCGAGGTCCACTCAAACTAAGTGACCCTAAGTGATGACAATCGAGGAGAGATCTTAGGCTGAGAGAGCTACCTTGGTCTAGAAAACCATTAATAATGAACTAGAGTGTTCGTCTCACTTACCATGCGTCACCTCGTAAACTGCAGGTCTTCGGACTGAGCAGCGGTCGCTTAGTAGACCAAGGCCCATCAGGGCTTTAGTGCCATAGATGTTTTAATTACACATATTGTATTGTATTGTAAAATGTTTTTTTAAATAGATACTGGAACAGAAAACTAGAAAAGGGGATTTCCGTTAAAATAAAAACTATAATCTCAACTATTATTTTTTACTTTCTAATAACTCTGAACTATTTTTATACAATCTAGTCCACACATATAAAATTTATCTTAAGTGTTTGCCATACATCGATATATACATGAATGTTATCGGTGAGTAAAATTGTCTTATCTTCATTAGGGACATATGTTTGAATTTTAATTTTTTATATTTTTATTTTTCGCGTTCAAAGTAATTATTTTATATAATTTTATTTAGAAATAAATTCTACATTATCACGTATATTCTTTTGTATCGTAGATGGTATTTTCAAAGTAGATATTGAGAGAGAAAGTGCAAAAATGTTTTTCTCTTCCTAAAAGTAAACGTTATCGACAACCATAATATCAACAATAATATTTAATTCTTTATATCACTCTAAATCAGTTGTTTATTTGATATAGTCAACGTGTAGAAAATTTCTTGCCGGTATTTGACATCCACCGGTAGATATACACAAATGTTAAAATGCACGTAATTCTACTAAAAACGGCCTGGCACTTTACAGTAGTAGAGTGCAGGCGGAGCTCTGGCCTCTTCCAGCTGCTAGTGAGTGGCTGACCAGATCGGCTCCTGGCTCCAAGAGGGTTAATAATGAATAAGAAAATAGGGCAGCCGGTAAGCTACTACAACCAGCATGGTGAAAGGATTAAATTTGTCAAGATAGACACTAAGCCAATGCCCACCACAAAATTGCAGGTTATACGCCTACTAGCTCAGTGGGGGATAAAGAAATCGAAAGAATATATGGAGAGAAGATTTAATACAGTATGTAAAAGTTGACGAGAATCTAATTGTGATGGGAGACTGGAATGCATTGCTAGGCCAAGGAAGAGAAGGTAATACAGTAGGAAAATTCGGATTGGGAATAAGGAATGGAGGAGGAAGATGGCTGGTTGAATTCTGCACTGATCATAATTTAGTCATTGCTAATACTTGGTTCAAACACCACAAATGATGGCTGTATAAGCAGAGGAGACCTGCAGACATGGGAAGGTATCAAATAGACTTCCCTATGATTAGGCAAAACTTTCCCAAGGGCAGATGTGGACTCTGACCACAACTTGTCGGTCATGAAATGCCATTTGAAGTTAAAGAAATTTAAGAAAAGAAGGAATGCAAGGAGATGGGATCGAGACAAGTTGAAAGAAAAGAGTGTGAGGGATTGTTTCAAGGAACAAATTGCAGAATGACTAAATGAAAAGGCTGAAGGAAACACAATAGATGAAGAATGGACAGTCATGAAAAATGAGGTCAGTAGGGCTGCTGAAGAAATGTTAGGAAGGAAGTAAAGATCAACTAAGAATCAATGGATAACTCAGGAGATAGCAGACCTGATTGATGAACAACAAAAATACAAGAATTGAAGAGGGCAGAAAACAATACAGACAATTAAAGAATGACGTAGATAAAAAGTGCACGATAGCTAAGGAAGAATGGCTGAAAGAGAAGTGCAAGGATGTTGAAGGTTGTATTGTCCTAGGAAAGGTAGATGCTGCATACAGGAAAATCAGGAAACCTTTGGAGAAAAGAAATCTAGCTGTATGAATATTAAGAGCTCGGATGGAAAACCACTTCTAGGTAAAGAAGACAAAGCAGAAAGATGGCAGGAACATATCCAACAGATATATCAAGGTAAAGATGTAGATGATTTGGTTCTGGGACAAGAAGAGCTGTTGAAGCTGACAAAATGGGAGACCCAATGTTGAGATCAGAGTTCAACAGAGCTGTGAAAGACCTAAATAGAAACAAGGCACCTGGAATTGATGACATTTCCTCTGAATTACTGACTGCCTTAGGAGAAACCGGCATGGCAAGGTTATTCCATCTAGTGTGTAAGATGTACGAGACAGGGGGAGAAGTTCCATCCGATTTTCGACAAAATGATGTTATACCTATTCCCAAGAAAGCCGGTGCTGAAAAGTGTGAAAACTACTGCATCATAAGTTTAGTATCCCATGCCTGCAAACCTTTAACACATATTATTTACAGGAGAATGGAAAGACGAGTTGAAGCTGAGTGGGAGACTTCTGACTTTTAACCCCGTTTATCACCATACCATTGCCTACAGTCCATCTCACAACATTATCGAGATCACATTGCAGTTGCTCACAATCCTGTTACTTATTTATTACTCTATAGAGAATAACATCATCTGCAAAAAGCCTTTCCTCTGATTCCACTTCTTTACTCATATCGTTTATATATATAAGAAAACATAAAGGTCCAATAATACTGCCTTGAAGAATTCCCCTCTTAATTATTACAGGGTCAGATAAAGCTTCGCCTACTCTAATTCTCTGAGATTTATTTTCTAGAAATATAGCAACCCATTCAGTCACTCTTTTGTTGAGTCCAATTGCAATCATTTTTGCTAGTAGTCTCCCATGATCCACCCTATCAAATGCTTTAGACAGGTCAATCGCGATACAGTCCAATTATAATGCCAATATAATAGTCCGTTATTGGACATTATAAATTTTCCGGCCAACTCATTCTTGGTTGCCTGCGTTTCGCCCTCGTGTGCTAAGTTAGGCTCGTCAGTTGGGACTTAACACACCACCCAAGACGCAAGGCTAGTGCATGCCGTGGAGGCCACTGCATAGGCTATTTGAAGCCACCAGCAGTGCCAATGCACTATGAGAGCTATGTCTCATTTCCAAAAATAGATGCCTGCCTGGCCATCAAATGATGTAGATGTTGATTCCCATAGGGAACCTAAAATATTTGTCCCGAATGAGCAAATTTATAATACCAATATAATAGTCCGTTATTGGACATTATAAATTTTCCAGCCAACTCATTCTTGGTTGCCTGCGTTTCGCCCTCGTGTGCTAAGTTAGGCTCGTCAGTTGTGACTTAACACACCACCCAAGACGCAAGGCTAGTGCATACCGTGGAGGCCACTGCATAGGCTATTTGAAGCCACCAGCAGTGCCAATGCACTATGAGAGCTATGTCTCATTTCCAAAAATAGATGCCTGCTTGGCCATCAAATGATGTAGATGTTGATTCCCATAGGGTATGCACTAGCCTTGCGTCTTGGGTGGTGTGTTAAATCCCAACTGACAAGCCTAACTTAGCACACGAGGGCGAAACGCAGGCAACCAAGAATGAGTTGGCTGGAAAATTTATAATGTCCAATAACGGACTATTATATTGGTATTATAAATTTGCTCATTCGGGACAAATATTTTAGGTTCCCTATGGGAATCAACATCCACATCATACAGTCCAATTGACCTCCTGAATCCAAGATATCTGCTGTATCTTGCTGGAATCCTACAAGTTGAGCTTCAGTGGAATAATCTTTCCTATTTGCAAACATGTCTAATATAATCAGAAAGAATGCCTTCCCAAAGCTTACATGCAACACATGTCAATGCATTAATAGAACCATTCAGCTTCCAGTCCCTAAGGTGTATTTAAACAGAAAATACGGGATTTTAGGAGGACTGGTGAAGATATAATTCTAATAAATAAGCACAAGGAACAAAGATTTACAGCTCAAGGACACTTGGAATTCAAACAAAAATACTGTAGCAAACTATCACTTAAAATCGATATTAGTTCGAACAAGGTGGGTAAAGTCGGATCAGTGCAATCCAGCATTATTATCTCCATAATACTTGACGTGATATGACTAATTCTGTACCAGAAGGGCTCACTGATTGAGGTTAGACTTGAAATACTTCACTTCGACACAAACTGCCTTTAATTTTAATATCGCTCATTTCATGCCTACTTGCCTGCCATCTGCAGAACCTGTCTACAACTATCTACACATTGTGAATGACTTCTAGCACCAACTAAAATTTCTGTTGGGAACTACCTGAAGCTAGCTACAGATTGGAACCATAATCCCCATTAAACTTTCACCCCGGTGGTCCAGACAGATTTCCCCATACACGCCATGCATGTCCCTGTGAATTTCACTCAGTGTATGCCCTTTGGCCAACAAACATTGAACTATACTTCGCTGCTCTTCACACGTGGACAACAGTAATATGCGCGCCATGTTTGTTTGGTAGTTCAGGCTTCTCTCACTGGAGCTGCACATGAAAAAGATATACCCTCTGTAGCACAAACTTCAAACTATATAATCGTGAAATTTCTACATTCCAGCTGTAATACCAAGGGAGAAAAAAAAAAAAATTGTGCGTTACTTTCTGATCTGCTCTCGTAGTAGTTTGCGCCCATAGTAAAGAACAGCCAATTATGCCATATTACCTTAATGTAGGACAGCTAGAGGTCACAAACTATACAACAGTAACTCAATTTTTCATTGATTCAGTAACATTATTTTGACCCAATGGTATTAGATACAAAAATGTACTCCTCATGGTAACAGATGCAGTTAGTTATGTAATTAAATCGGGGACAACGTTAAACGCTATTTTTCCCCTATACATGTCCTGCACATGGACTCCATCCAGAGACTATTTGTTGATGCTATGCATCAGTGGGCAAGTTAGTCGTCAGTTAAGAAACTATTTGTAGAAACTCCAATCATGGGTTCAGGTATTCAGAACAATAACACCTGATACTCCCTTACCACCATAACCTATTTTGACACACACTGGGGATAATGGCTTGAAGTTATGCTTTATTATTCTGAACATTTACTGAAAATTAGAGAAGTTGTAAAAGCATTAGATCCTAACGAAGCAGCATGTATTGAGCTGTCTCAGCAAACATTGCCAAGCAAAAAATTAGGAAGTAACCTTGTGTTTAAAACAGCTCATTTTCATTGGATTCCTAATGGTATTTTGTCATTGGAAGCAGTTGGGATTCCTTTATGCCAGTCATTTGCAAAATTTGACAAAACCGTTCCAGAAGTTGTAGGAGAAACGGTGAAACAGAAAGTAGCAAACATTCTGTCCAAAAACCAATGTGAAGCAGCATCTATTGAGCTGGCTCAGCAAACGTTGCCAATTGCTGGAAATACTTAGGGTTTACAGTGCACTATGTCGTCTGGTGTAGGCTAGAACAAATTTGTTACTTTCATTGACTTGTCTGTCTCATCCCTGCTTGAAATTGTAGATGTTCTAGAAGGCAAAGCGCACCACAACACCAGCAGAGCAGTCATTATCTACTTAACAGTTAGCAGCATTTATGAATGCCCGTGTCACTTTGTGCGACAATGAAAAGCAACCGTCACTCCCTAGTTGTTAACTGCAATAGTGAAGAATTCACCGATAATGAGGCTGGCACTTCAAAATCCATTGAATAACAATGTAAGTTACAGATAATACAGTTTGGCAAAATTAAAATAACAAGAAATTTTGAAGTAATTTACTGTGTGCTTCAAGCTGATCCGATATACTAAGTGTAATTGTCTTTCTTAGTATGATTTGAGTGGGATGACCGTGGGGAACCTAGCTTTAGTTTGCACAGAGGAGAAGTGTTTATATCTTTGTGCTTTCCCGTGTGGCGTCTCTGTCGAGAACATACGAAGTAGCATTCAGAGAAGAAGACCTTTTGAAGACTGACGGTGAGATAGAGTGCATCACAAGGTTGCAGCAGTTAAACAAAGCAAGTGGTATAATAGACTGTGTTGGTTAGCTTCATTTTGAGTAGCTTGTGAACTACAGTAGTTACACAGTGTTAGGAAGAATGTTTGAATAAACTTTGATTGAGAAATTAGTGCGCAGATTTGGGTAGCAGTTCGTAATAAATAACTTCTTCATGTGAGGGCAACGTACCAGTAATTAGGAGGTATACGGGACAGACTATAAGCTTGGATAGAGGAAATATACTCAATAGATTTCGGAGTCCTAACACGCGAGATATTAAACTAGGATTTTCGGGGTGCGCAAACAGTTATATAAATTGTGTGTGTAAATTGCAGTTACCGGCGGTACGCGAATCTAATGACAAGTACTGATTAGGCACGAAACCGCCCTACAACTACCAGTATGAGCAGATGATCAGCTTTACAAACGAGACCTTACTACATTTACCAGTATGAGCAGGTGATCAGGTTTACAAACAAGACCTTCATACAAACCAGGTGATCAAGTAGACGGCATCACAATGGATCATATCAGGGAGCTGACCCACTGCCGTTAGCGCAAGAATGAGCAGGGTCCATATACCCAGCCCACATGAAGGAGCCATGAGGTCGCAGTGTCACAGATAAGTCTGAATAGATGTTTTTCTCAGCATGAGAGAGGAATAGGCAACTTCGTTTTGTTTCATTGTATATAAATGTTTGACATGCCTAAAGGGCGGTAGTGTAAATATGTTACGACCAATGCATGTCTTATACAATGCTATTAGCTTTGTGTGAATTTATGGGGTCACGAGGATAAAATATTCAATTAGGATCATTTAATGTTACATTATCCAGTGATAAACTCATCTTAGTGTGATGTAGGGTAACTTTGAGATGCTAAGGTCTTCCGAGTATGAATGAAGCACAATTGTACCATCTACGACGTCGAACGGGGAGCTTTAACTATGAGATAGTGGCAACGTAAGGAATAGGTTTGCATGGAATGTTAGGATAAGGCATGTAAATTTCAGCTTCGCAGTGGGGTAATGATGATTCTACCCAACGTTGCACTTATTAGGATTTTTAAAGTTTTTCTGGCAAGGTAACACAGGCGTGAGCATAAGACATGAGCCTGGATCTATGGCATATTGAGATGAGAGGCAAGAATCTGATGTGAATAAACATTGATTATTTGTCGAGAGCATGTGTCTGGGAATCATTAGCCCAGGCACAAGATATATAGTATAACGAGTGATTTTTCTGGCAGGCAAAATTGAGCCCGTATGAGATGTTATCTCATCGAGTGAATGGGGAGAGTTTTTTGTAGGCTCAGCTGAGCACTGCCGTGTATTGTGTCCACCAGACAGGGTTCTGCATGAGAAGAGAGATATGCCAGACTTGTGAAGCTTAGCCATGCATAGCAAAGGGTTTTGTTTTGTTTATCAGCAGATAGCCTAGTCTTTTCTGCCAGCATATGGAGGTCATTGATATCGGTGGAGCCAGCTGGTCGAGTGCTCGAAACCAGCTCTCATTACTCAGGAACCGTGTTTATTATGTGTTAATTTTCAGGTCCTGTTGGATATTGAGTGGATGTATTTATTGATGTTGTTTTCAGTGTTTGTTTTTGTTTTGTCATTGTTGTCGATAGCTCATGGGTTGAAGCCTAAAAGCTTCTAGGGGAAGAGAGGTTTTATCCCTCATTTGTTCTTATGTGACTGTTCCTCATAGTAGAGACAGTGAACTTTTGGCAGTAACAGTATGGTCCTAAACAAGCCTGTAGTGTATACTTGTGGCCCTAATGATTTGGAGAATAATTTTTACATTACTTTTACCTAATACGAAGTTGCTATATTTTAATCTTACGCTCATAGATGTTAAATTTAAACTCAAATTCTTAACCTATTCAGATTTATCGAAATATACAGTGTAGTGTTTATCTAACTGGCACACGGATTCCATTGAAGATTTTAGACTTGTTTAGACGGGCAAGGTCCTGTTGCCACTTGATGGCAAACAACACTAAGTGGTATCAGAAATTACGTTAATTTATTCAAGGGAATTTATTTTCTTATGCAATTTTTATGTTTTAGTGTATTAACATATTTCAAACCTCTTTTATTTCACTTGAATCCTCATTCACTCATACAAATGCAATTCCTGTCCTACTTAACATCTTTAAGAGATCTTATTTAGTGGTTCTTGGAGACCAAATTATGGACATTCTGTGGGCGATGCTGCTGAACTAGCCAGGGCAAAGGAGGACAGGAAAAATGGTAAATTGTGGCTTATTACGTGGTGTCTTCACTTTGTTTTTATCTATTTGTTTGCCGACCCAGTAAGGAACAGTATATAGATACATATTGGAATATTTAGTAAAGACAGTTTAATACTAACCATAAAGAAACTTCACAAATCAGGTATATGTAAGTTAATGTGAAATATGCTGGCAATACCTAGTGTTTACAGTGCATTATGTCTTCTGGTGTAGGCTAGTACAAATTTGTTACCTTCATTGACCTAATACCAATATAAATGATCCGTTATTGGACATTATAAATTTTCCAGCTAACTCATTCCTGTATGCCAGTGTTTCGCCCTCATGTGCTAGGTTGGGCTCATCAGTTGGTACCTAGCACACCTACCAAGACGCTGGCTAGTGCATGCTGTGGAGGCCACTGCGTAGGCTACTTGGAGCCACCAGCATTGCCAATCCCCTATGAGAGACTTTGTCTCTTTACCAAAAATTGATGCCTCTCATAGGGCATTGGCACTGCCGGTGGCTCCAAGTAGCCTACGCAGTGGCCTCCACGGTATGCACCAGTCAGCGTCTTGGTAGGTGTGCTAGGTACCAACTGATGAGCCCAACCTAGCACACGAGGGCGAAACGCTGGCAACCAGGAATGAGTTAGCTGGAAAATTTATAATGTCCAATAACGGATCATTTATATTGGTATTATAAATTTACTCATTTGGGACAAATATTTCAGATTCCGTATGGGAATCAACATCTATATCATTCATTGACCTATCTGTCTCATCCTTGGCTTTGACAACAGTAAAGCGACCAAGGTATGAGTGATGCTAGTAATGCCATTCCTTATGCAGCCAGTCTCTGTTATGAGAGGTGTGTAAATGTTGCTCCTGTGGTCTGTTGATGTGGGCATTTGAGTGGACTTAGCAGACTGAGATATAATAACTTTTGGCTCAGTGAGGAAAGCAATAGGAACATACCTCGCTCCTCATTTCCCTAGTATGCCTCTTCAGTGACGCCTGGGCCATATAACGGCTGATGGCTGAGCTGTTAAGATTCAAATCAGGCTCCGAGCTGAGCACTCAACATACATAATGTGAAGCAGAAATTTGCAAATTGGTATTGCAAAATCAATAGTATTAATATTTAAGGCTGTTTGATTAAACTGTTCACATGTTCTAACCAGTGGTGAATTTCTTTGACTAACGGACATGGAACGTCTACAGTAGAATGGTTGCCGTGTCCTCAGATTAGTTATCTTTACAGTGAAGTTAACCCTAGCAAGTAAATCTATCATCTATTATACCATTTATTACTTTATACAGAAATACTTGCTGATTAATTTCTCTTTGATTAATAACAGTGGAGAATATAAATTCCCGGGGTAAGTTTTTCTTTTAGAGCCGAACTTTTATGACTTTTATAGTAGAGAATTCTAAGAAATTTCTTCTGAACCTTTTCAATATAAGTTTTGTAAGATTGGTAACACGGATTCCACACAGCACATCTGCTTTAAACAAATTCAGTGCATAGTGTGGTAAAATTACGTATGTATTTCAGCTCTCTATAGAGTTTCTTATTATGAAACCTAAGGACTTGTATGCTTCATTAATGACCTTTTCAATGTGCATTTTGAAAAACACACTGTGCGTTATGAGCCCTGGATACTTTACTGAGTTTGTCTTCTGAAGGGTTATATTATTCATATTATAATCAAATAAAATTTCAGTGTTTTTTCTGATAAACATCATACTTTAGCATATTAAGCTGCATTTTATTGTTGATACTTCAAACATAAATATTGTCATTGCCTTTCTGCAGTACAAATGAATCTTCGTAAGTAGTAATGGTTTTGTATAATTTTAAATCATCAGCATATGAGAGACAATTTGTGTGTTTAATAACCTGTGTGAGGTCGTTAATGAAGATTGTGAAAAAAAAAAAAAGAAAAGAGGTTGGAACCGTGTAGTACACAGGAATTAACAACATACACAAAGGATTTGGTTTGAAAGTACGTTACAAACTGGTGCCTACCAGACAGGTAACAAGAAATTAGAGTCAAGAAGTATGATAACCTATAATTTGAGTTTGCATAACAGTATATTATGATCCAGTTTGTCAAAGCATTTTGAAAGATCTGTATAGATTGCATCTACCTGTCTTTGACTGTTCTGAGCGTTAAAAATGTTTTGAGTTAAGTTTGTAAGGTTAGCTGCAGTGGACCTTCCTGGATAAAATCCATATTGTTGAGGGGAAATGTAGTTTTTAATCTGTTTGAAATTCCTACAGGATATTACTTGCTCAAAAACCTTTGCTGGAGTGTTACTTATAGAAATTGGTCTATAATTCTCCACTTTGATGTTATCTCCTGAATTGAGGACCAGGCTAACCCTGCTTAGTTTCCAAATGTCTGGAAAGATTTGAGTATTTATAATTAAATTATAGATGATACGTAAAGGTTTCCTTAGTACTTCAGCACAACCCTTCAATACATATGGTGGTATACCGTCCGAGGCACTTGATTTACTAGGTTTTGGTTTCTAAACTCTTTTTAAATATTCATTTTCATCAATATTAAAAATTGGTAAAATATGAGTGGTGTTTCTAGTATGTCTGTTTCTGTAATAGAGTAAGAAGGTACCTGTTGAGAATACACTCCTCTAAAATATGAAGGAAAGCCATTTACAATCTCTCTACTGTTATTCAAAATAGCTCCGTTGAAGGTCATTGGGTTTGAAAGTTTATTGGTTTTGTTTCTACATTTAATAAAGTTCCAAAATGCTTTAGGGTTACTGCAAATACTTCGTTGTTGCATCCGGGAGATAGTAGGTTCGAATCCCACTATCGGCAGCCCTGAAAATGGTTTTCCGTGGTTTCCCATTTTCACACCAGGCAAATGCTGGGGCTGTACCTTAATTAAGGCCACGGCTGCTTCCTTCCAACTCCTAGGCCTTTCCTATCCCATCATCGCCATAAGACCTATCTGTGTCGGTGCGACGTAAAGCCCATAGCAAAAAAAAAAAAAAACTTCGTTGAGATTCAGAAGGATAGGATATATATGCCTTACTTATTAAAGCTAGAGTTTCTGTTCTACTATCTTTGTATTTATTTAGAATAAATTTGAAAATTTTGAGCATTTTCTATGATACTCCTTTTGTTTTCCTAAGGAAATAATTTCTTCTGTAAACCAGCATAGATACTGTACCAGGAATCAGGAATGCGGGTACATACAGTATTTCTTGTGGTAATTGTAAATTGTACGCGACATGAATGAACAACACCCTTCAGCTTGCCTCAACATGTGTTTCTACAAGTCTGACAGGGGATAGATAGACTACCCGTCTTAGCCAAGCGACTCGCTGAGAACTGGACATAGTCAAGTTTAAATTGCATCACCTGTTCCAGAACATTCCATGCTAGAAAAATCAAAAACTCTTAAAATAATTGTCTTACCGACAAAAGAAGTAGGCTATATCATCATGCTCGTCATAACTGAAATGTTTTCTTGCTTGAGTTTCAAGGAAATCTGCCATGGGAAACTCATGTTATTCCACAATAAAGTAATCACATTATAATATGCCTCCAGAAGCCGTTTGATTGACATCACTCCCCATATTCTCACGTCTGGCTTTGATACACTTATCACATTTCCATAGTGTGGCTGAACTTTTCAAGAACTTAATGTCTTCCTCCTTTAGATTGACACAAGAAGTGTGGAACCATTTACTGCACACTGCATACTGAATTTATGACTGCCAATGAGACTGACTTTGAACAAAGCACACACACTCTCTCATTGTAAGACAACCATAGTGCTTTTCTTCAGAAGTATTGTTATTAGAAACTAATAATGGGTTGGCACTATTTGAAGGTTATCGATCTTTGAAATATCCGATATTTAAAATTGGTAACATTGTTTCAAAGCTACTCACAAGTACATGAATAAAATGACTTATTAGGTCAAATTTAGGATACTTTCATTTATTTATATATATATATATTGTAGACAGTCATGATGTAGAAGTTCTTTTATCAGTTGAACTATGAGAAATACATGATTTTACTGCTTCTTTTTTTTCCCTGTTTCATTGATATGATCTTGTTTGATGTAACACATCCTGACTACCGAAGATGGAGTTTATTCATTTCTACAGTTTACTAACCTTGTTTGTAATTGTTATATATAATTGTTTGTACAAAATAATATCAAATTGCCATTAATTTTCCAAAGCTATGCTGAGTTAAACTTGTTGGAGAATGTAGGGTTGTAATGAAGAAGTGTGTAGATTTATTTTTGTGAAACATTATCATTATATGATGAGGTCTCTAGTAATAGATAAAATTGAATTTGTTCATTTCTCCAATGTACTAACCTTGTTTATAATTGTTATGCTGTATGGAATCTTCTGATTATTTCAAAGACATAGGCTATCTGATCTAGATAAACTTGTGAATTGAGTATCATATTTCCCTAGCGTCTTGTTTATTCATAGTTGTGGATAATATCCTTGATTTTCCATTAATTTGAACGCAGGTGAATTCAGTTGCAAAAGTGAAGCAAATTTCGGCATGTGAATTTGAAATTGCTTGTTTACCTTAGTTCTAGTCTGAAAAAGTAAATGCAAAGGTGAATTGATATTTAAAATAATATAATGATTTTAATTCCAGTAATTTATTTTAATTGATAGCTGAAACCGGAAGTGGTCCAGAAGATGTACCGTGATATGACACTCTTGAACTCCATGGATCGGATTTTGTATGAGTCTCAGCGGCAAGGCCGTATATCTTTTTACATGACTAACTATGGAGAAGAAGCTACTCATATTGGAAGTGCAGCGGCCCTGGCTGATAATGATCTAGTCTATGGGCAGTATAGAGAAGCAGGTAACTGAATTATATCTCCCTCCACAACTAGATATGCACCCAATCTTGCATGTCGGTGTTATTATATGAAAAATATTTAAGACACTGGAGATTCTTTGCTATTTAATGTGAAAATAACTCCTTTGGCTTGTCCTTAAAATTATTTGAAGAGAGAAAGACAAAGATACTACCACCTTTTTCATAGTCTCATAGCTAAGAAAGAGGAGGAGTGAGATGGTATTCAAATCAATAACAAAAAATGAAATTACAACAGTACTATCAATAAATTGTAGAATGTTCATACCAGGTAAAGGAGTTCCTATTTTGTTAGTCTGAATTTGTGCTGATTGTAACACAGAGGGTGGCTTTGCTGTATTATAGCTCATCATAGGCTACATTTCTTGCCATAATGCTATGCAGGTACGAGTTGTAATGAAATTTACTCTGGAATTGTTTTCTTTTATGTAGGAATTTGACATACAGTCCTAGAATTTTTTAATGCATTGAAATAAGCACATACTAGTCGACTCATTCCTTGGATTGTTGTTATTAGGTCCCTTAAGGCATATCTTACCACATCACCTCTACCCTTCCGTCAGTCGCAACTGATCTGACAGGCACAGGCTGTAGTCATCGGTCGCTACCGCTTCAATGCACGGACCTACAATTCTCATCCTCTGACTAGCCTCACTCCTTGTCATGTTCATTAGTCATGTGACAGGCAGTCTATGTTCGCTCACTCCATAAGTCGGAAGTGTTCCATCTGATCTGGTAGATCATTGCAACTGTTCCCGTTGCGATTGGTGTTTCAAAGTGATGCAAACAATTGCTGTTCTGCGGGTAGTTAAATTATTTGTTTACCCTAAATTTGGTGTAATTTCCCACGTAAGCATGTAGATAGTGCAATATAAGCCTGGTGCCTCACAGGCACATTGCGACTACTGGCCTACATTATGGCCAGTAGGAAGCAACATTTTAACTCAGACAGAGCAAAAGATGTGGAAGATGTCCAACGACTGTTGCTGGATGAAAATGATAATGCGTAACATGAGAATTTTGAAGACGAAAGTGTCACAAACAGTGACAATCTTCTGGAATCAAGAGATGGTGACTCGGAAACAGAACAAGATGACAACAGTGATACTGATGAACAAGGAGCATTAGAGGTCAGTGCTAATTATTATGAAGGGAAAGACAAGACAAAATGGTGTACGATGCCGCCATCCCAACGGGTCCGCGCCAGGAAGCACAATCTCGTACGACATCTACCTGGAGTTATAGGACAAGCAAGGCAAGCTAAATCACCGCTAGACTCCTGGTAGTGTTTATTTACGGAGGAAATAATAGATACTATTATAACTTACACAAATCAATATGTAGACTACATGAAATAAAATTTTACTCGTGAAAGGGATGCTGAGCTTACAGACCAGATAGACATTAACCCTCTTAGTGCCAGGCCAGAGTGCTCACAGTATGCCAAGAGTGCCAGACAGATTTAGAGTATTTTGCAGGTTCTCACTCTCTGGACTAAATAGTTCACAAATGTCATAACTATCACTTGAAATTTTGATTGAATGTTAACAAGAATACACTCTTACTACTGAACTAAATTAAAACACTAAAATGCCCTTGGGTATATTGAAAAAAAAAATATTTTCCAAACAATTTTTAAACACCAAAATTTAAAAACAGGAAACAAAACAAAAACAAAACAACAGAAAATTTAACTCAACGATATATATTGATGACTACTTTGCAATGTCCCATTTCAGATGAATAAACATGTAAAGTTTCACATTTTTATCTTGAGTATTTTAAGAGTTATGTGCAGTGGTATCGTAATATACTATTGGCATGGCCAACAATGGGATCGAACCTGGCACATGGGTTGTAGTCAGGGTGACCAGATGGTGATAGATTATCATTGCTCACAAGATGAAAGAATCTCAAGATCAATTGGAATCTGTTTCTTGAGAACATATTTCCAAACCATGGAATATAACGGGAGTTTTTTACCCAATACGAAAATATGCTCGGCCTGCTAGCTATACCCTTTTTCAACAAAACAGCAATGAAAGCCTTCATTTCAATCAGTGTACCCAGGCGCCACTGCTGTGCTCTGGCATGTGGTGACAAGACATGATTTCTCATATCTGTTTGTGTCTGCAGTTATACGCTATAGGTTTGCGTCTGACGAAGGGGTGTGTCTCGGGCCAGGAGTATCATAATAATCACGTGAGGGTTGGTATTTTGCATCTTGACCTAATTGAATTTCACGGAAAACATGAAATTTTTGCTGTTGGGTATTGTTACAGTCGTCATCATCAGTACTGTCATTCAGACGGTCATTACCACTTTCAACGTTTACACTAGGACAATGAGCACGTGGTTGAGTGTTTACAGAAAACTCGCCGTTATCACTCCAAATAACTCTTTCAATTTTCCCTTCCTCACTTGTTGGAGGAGTGAATTCCTTATCTGAGTCTCATCATCCCCTTCTTTACTAAAAATTATTAAGAAATACAGCCAGTTCGTCATCGTTAACAAAAATAACTTCTCCTGCTAGTCGCCATTTTACTCACGCGGCATGGAGATCATACGTTGTAGATGAACACGGACTTCAGAAATTCATTGCATGATAATGAATGAATTTACGCTCTATCTAGCGACGTTAAAATCTGATGACAATTCTCTATAGACTGGACACACAAAATATTGCAATCTGATGACCCAAGTTGTACAAACTCGTATAGAATTGCGCGCTATCCAAACAACGATATATCGTGGTTGGCACTTTACGTGTATATACGAAACAACGATATATCGTTGTCTGGCTCTCTACGGGTTAAAGCATTCTTTGGCCTATTGTACTTGGCAGGATCTTACAGAGGGAATAGACAGAGCCTTGAAGATCTCTGGGGCACTGATGGAGATGGTATAGAAAAGTTTGCACTGGTAATGAGCCTCAGGAGATTTAAGTTCTTGATTCGTTGTTTAAGATTGAATGACCGCCAAACCCATGAAGAAAGAAAGGAACATGATCGGCTAGTGCCTGTGCGAATTATTAGTGTTCTTGTAGAATCCTTACTGAAGAACATATGACCTGTTTAGCCCTGTTTATGATATTTCTCATGTTTGTTGTAATTGCTGAGACATATGAACATAGTTTCCGCCAGCATAAGATTTTCTCTGCGATTAAAATTGTAAATACTGCAAAGATACCTAAAATTTTGAAGAAAATATATGGTCATAAAATGCGGCTTATTTTGGGATCAGAATTTTGCTAAACCATTTTAACTGACTCAAACACACCTATATAACATAAGGAGTACATCATAGCTGCCCTCTTGAACTTCCTGAAACTTATATGTGGGGGGGATCTCTCAGGCTCATTGCGACCTGCCTTGAAACTTTATATATTGCGACTGACGGAAGGCTACAGGGTGTCCTTGGAAAAGGTTACAGTATTTATGGAGGAGGCAGCACATGACAAACAAGCGAAGAAATGTCGTATAAACATTAGTTGCAAACCCATTATCTTCAGAGTTATGGTACTGTCATGTCCAAGGACACGAACCTTCGTCAAGTAGCAGTACATAAGTAATACATAGTGATTATTTTGGTAACTCAATTCATTGGCTGTGCTGTCTGAGCAGCCATGTGTTGGGGGTGATATAGAATGACAGTTGAAAACAGAGTTGTGTGAGGTCAAGAGGTCTCACGAGGAAGTCGATATGGACAAATCTAAATAGTCACGTCCTGTCGTCTGGAGATGGCAAGAAAAGGGGGTAGTTTGAAGGATACCATACTTAAAATTAATGGGCGACCCAATTAAGTGAAACGGGACGCAGAGTCATGTTTATGATGACAAGTATTAGAAATGGGGGAGTGATTTTATGAGCATAGGTTTAAGGGCGAGAAGTCAAGTTCATGTTAATAAATATTGCCACGTGCATAGCTTGGAATTTTGTGATGCATGCGGGAGGCGGTAGCACCAATGGTAAGCCAGTAAGGTTTTATCTGAGAGGATGGGAGACCCTCATATCATATTGCTAGTCCCTTTAAATACGTATGTAATTGAAGGAACAAGGGTCTTAATGCATTAGTCTTCGCTTTGGAAGCCTTGCCTTCCGCTCACGTCAGGGAATTGCGATCAATTCTCCAAGCGGTCTCGCTACTTAGAATATTTCTTAGTAGATCAGGTTGAACGGTGGTGCTAACACTTGGTATTCACCATTCATACTTTGATTCTCGACTTAAGCCCTAGTTCTTCTGGGTTTTATCGTAGTTGGCAACTTAAAGCTTGAGGAATCTGTGAGACTCCACGATACTCTGTTTTTAACGTCGCTTAGCATTTCAGTGGTACTCTAATGCTTTAGAGTCCACTTGCATTTACTTGGAGTAGCCGTTCTGAGGAAGGCTAGTTCCAGTATGTCACATTATGTGACCGACTTAAAATTGTACGTGTATATTCTTTGTACATCATCTGTCAATATACGCACATATATAGGAAATCATATGAGTTTCAACTCTTAACAATCAACTTACCTAACGCCTATAAATTACCATCTTATATCCCTTTCGTTTTTAGTACTGTCGTTAGCCATCAGGTGATTCTACTCGCCGCTCGGCGTCTCACCTGTTGGCCGGGATACGACAGTACGCTACCACTACTATCAATGATTACGATGTTCCAATAATTTACGGAGGGTCATGTACAATAAGATACGGAAATACTTTCCTACCTAAACATCATCATAATTTCCTATTGTCCAGCTATAGCTGGGTAGGGGCAAATATGTTTCCTCTCCACTTTCTTCGGTCTTTCCAGCACTCCTCCTCCAACACTTTGTCCCAGTCCAGGTTTCTTTCTCTAATACTGCATTGAATTGTGTCCTTCCATCTCAGTCGTGGTCGTTCACGGCCTCTCCTTCCTTGCATTTGCATTTCCATCACATTTTTTGGCATTCTTTCATCACCCTTTAATTTTGTGTGCTCAAACCATCTTAATCGGCTCTTCTCTCTTCTATCATTAATTTTTTCCATTCCAATTTCCCCCCGAATTTTCTCATTCCTTATTTTGTCACTTCTACTCTTCTGTATCATACTCCTCAAGAACTTCATTTCGGCTGCCTGTATTGGACTCTCATCCTTCTTTGTCATTGTCTAAGTTTCTGCTCCGTAAGTTGTTATGGGTATGTACTACATCTTGTACATAGTTTTCTTTGCTTCCATTGGCACACCTTTGTCCCATACCATGTTTCTAACACTATGATAGAAAGAGCTTCCAGCTCGAATCCTCGTACTGATTTCAGCATCCAGTCGAGCATTCTCCATTAATTCACTCCCCAGGTATTTGAACGTCTCCACCACTTCCAGGGGTTGTCTGCAAGTCTAATCTGACCTTTCCCTTCTTTCTCCCCTCTAGTCATAACAAGAGTTTTACTCTTTTCTACACTTATTTTCAATCCACATTCTTCTATCTTCCCATTCACCACATCCAACTGTTCTTGAGCATTCATGTCCTCGTCTCCCCAAATCACAATATCATCTGCAAATAACATGATGTTCATTTCTCTTCCTCCATATGCTGCTCTTGCAGTTCTCATGATGTCATCCATTACTATTGTAAACAGGATTGACAATGGAACACTTCCCTGGCTCAGCCCACTAGTGATTTTGAACCAATTTGTCCTGCCAACTTGTGTTTGAACGCAACTACAACATTCCTTGTATATTGCCATGATCATTTTTATTAATCCCTGTCCAATTCCTTTTTGCACCAGACTGTCCCAAACTTTAGTCCTGGGGACACTGTCATATACCTTTTCAGTGTCAATGAATGTAATCACCATATCATTCCTGTACTCCCATTGCTTTTCCATTAGTTGTCTCATAATGAAAATGGGCTCTATTGTTGACCTTCCACTTCTGAAACCAAACTGATTTTCCTGTATCTGATTTTCAACCCTCAACCTTATCCTACTTTCTAGTATCCTCTCCATTATGTTAGCAACATGCGATATCAGAGTAATTCCCCTGTAGTTCTTCAATACTTTCTTATTGCCTTTCTTGAAAATTGGGGTGATTATTCCTTCTAGAATTGTTTCCTTTTATATAAAATAATTTTTTAAATATAAAATCCTCTGGGACCTCCTTATTCTTCCAGACAATCCTGAGAATTCGATAAATCCACTGCAGGCCTACAGCTCCAGCTGCCTTTATCATCTCCACTGAAATGTCATCTATTCCAGCAGTTTTTTCATTCTTCATTTTTCTTACTGCCATTTCAATTTCATTCATTGTAATTTCTTTATCCATTTCTTCATCAACTAATTGCCTTTTCTGGTAGTCCATTGAATGACTGTCATTAGTTCTCCTGTTCGCCAACTTCTGAAAATACTCTCTCCATCTATTTCTTATTTCTTCTGGCTTTCTTAATATTATGCCGTCTTCATCCTTCACAAATCTGGTTTTACTTGATCTCTCTTTTTATTTCTTAAGATGCCATACAATAATTTATTGCTGCCCTGCATATCATCTCTCAATTTCTGTGTGAATAAGGCCCTGCTTTTCCTCTTTTCTTCCTCCACTACTTTCTTGGCCAAATTCTTTGCCTCCACATATTTTCTTCCACTTTCTTCAGTCTTAGATGCTTTCCATGCCATTTCCGTTTCCTTCACTTTAATCTTTACCCTATCATTCCACCAGTGTGTCTCTTTGTCTTTCACATTTCCTGATGTTCTGCCACATACCTTTTATGCACAGCCAACCAGTGCTTCCTTAAATCTTTTCCATTCATCTTCAACATTCCCCATCTCCCTCCTGGGTACCAAAGGTATTATTTCCCTTTGAAATTCTTCTTTTATGCTTTTCTCATTCAACTTCCATACTTTAATTATTTTCTCTCTTCTTAATAGGGGTTTTTCAATCCTTCCCACTTTCAATTTTCTTATCACCACTTTATGATCTCCACTAAAGGCTTCTTCGGGCATGGCTGTAACATCTAAAAGGTTCTTCCGGTGTTCTTTCTCGATTGATTATATCGTCTGTCTCCCCAACCATACCTTTTAATTTTCTGACTGTTCTTCTTCCTAAACCAGGTGTTTCCAACAATCATTCGGTTCCTCATGCAAAAATCCGCCAGCAAATTGCCTTCTTGATTTACATTTCCATATCCAAAGGGCCCTACAACATCTTCCTTTCCTTGTCTTTCCATTCCAACTTGTGCATTTAGATCCCCCATCAATAGCACTGCCTTGTCGTCTTGGTGTTTTTGATGATGCTTGTTGTTTAAAGGGCCCTAACATCTAGGTCATCGGCCCCACCTTGTCTTCTATCTGTCTCTCCATTGCCTCTAAAAAAAGTCCTCTAGATGTTCACCTATGCAAACTGTTTGTGGGGTATACAACTGAAATAGATCTTTCATGCCAAAAACTGGAGTCTCATCACCATCCTATCGCTGACGCATTTTGTAGATTCCACGTATTCTTGGATTTCTTTTCTAAGTATGATGGCCACTCCTTTTTTTTTGCTTCAGATCCTCCGCTGTAATGCAGCCTGTATCCTACTTTCAGAGGAATCTCTCCCGTACCCCTCTTCTTGGTCTCACACAGTCCAAATATGGCTATATCTTTTTCTTTCATGAAGTCAACCAGTTGTTCTCTCTTTCGCATTAACCCCTCAGCGCCGACCTCTATACGTGGTATAGACCCTCTTTTCTTCCGTAGCCGCCGACCTCTATACGTGGTATAGACCCATACATAGTTTCACATTTACGGCTATAGCGCGAAGAGTTTTGGAGTTATTGATATGCAAATTGTTTTGTTTCCAAGAAGATATTTTCGGGTTTATCAGTGTTCTAAATAAGAATAGAAAAATCGTTATAATGTGTTTGTTTTTGCAAGGATAATTATTTGTCAAATAAGTCTGAGCACTAATCTCTTTCTTTTTTTTTAAAGTCTGTTTGCTTCATTCTTTCCCACAGAATAAAATAAAGAAAAGATGATCTGAGAAGTTTGTCTTTTCGTGTGATGTTCTTTGCTCTATTTGTACGTTGAGAGTGCGGTTTATTTATTACATTTGTCTTTATTTCTCAGCTTGTAATATTTTCGTAACTCTCCACGAGCGCTCTGTGTAGGCATCAGTTAGTGCTGCTTTCTGTCATACAATACGAGAACCAGTTGTTCATGGTATATATCTCGTTTGAAAGACGTTGTCTCGATCTTTTATCTGAAATATGTATCAAGTTGGTTTGTTTCGTCATAAATGTTATTCCCCTCATTTAGTTTCGTCCTGTTTCTTTCGGTCTCGCTGCAGCTTCATCAGTCCGTGTGACGCGCCGCGCTCAGCTGTGATGTGACTGACAGTAACGTGCTTGAAATATTGTATAATTCAGATGAAAGTTTAGTCGGAAGTAGTAGTGACAGTATAACCAGCAGTGATAATGAAATAGATGATGTAGCAGTGGTAAATGATGAGAGTGACGATGAGGAGGAAACAGTACTTGGAAATTTCGTGTAAGAGACTATAGATAATTATACAGGTCAAAGAGAAGTTTTCAACAGTGAATTCTGATTGCTAAATTCTCTAATAATACTCACACAGGTCACAGAGACAAATATTGAGCAATTATCTTATCGGGTTCAGCTGGTGAAAGGTTTGTTTACAAAATACGCTCGGGAGGGAGGGAGGGGAACGAAATATTCAAGGCCGGCGCGCATCAGATAATACAGTTCCAAGGTTGCAGGAAAGGCATTTTATCAGGAAATTAGCACCCAAGAGTTAGAAATCCAAACCTCAGAGACATTGTATCCTGTGTTCAAAACACGGCGGAAAAAAGACGTCAGTGTACTGCTGCCAGGAGTGTGACTTGAGTCCCTGTCTCAAAGAGTGCTTCGAACTCTATCACACGGAACTAAATTACTAATGAAATGTGAAACAATTACGTAATTATCTGCATGTACATAGTTCTGTCATAAGGAATTCCAAATTTCGTGAAAATCGGGCTACTCTTATACTTGTAATAACGCTTTAAGTGAATCGATGTATATCAGTCGCGCGTAGTTGAAATCTCATCCGGCCGCGGGGTAGGAAGCTATTTAAATGGCTGCGACGCTGAGGGGTTAACGTTAGGACATTTAGGCCCGGTTGTATAAAGACATCTGACTGGAGATCAATTAAGAACTTAGTTCTGAAAATGAACTGTGATTACGACTTCATCGCGTTGTATAAAACTGAACTCGGTTTACACATGTGTAGTTCAGATGTAATCGGAGTTCACTAAATTGGACGTGGCAACACCGCAAAACAAATGAAATACGAAATAGCTCGGCCCGTTGGATAATACTTAAATAGTGGGATTGATCTGGCCGTGACTGTCAACAAATGAAGTACGAAATTGCCGTGACTGTCAAAGGAGGAGAAGAAGATAATATTCTAATCTCGCGAAGTAAATATGGAAGGAACTTCACACAGAAAGAAAAGGGCGATCTGGTGGATATTGTACTATCAAGGTACAAACATATAATAGAAAATAAAAGAACCTATATGGTGACATCGAAGTTGAAAGAGAAAGCCGTTGACTTGTCAGTGTTAAAGAGCTCTCCAACACTATTTGAAATCTTACTGTAGCATAAAACCTAAGAGTTGTTAGGAACATACACATGGGTGACAGGGGATAATTTATTTGACTAGGTTTTTGTAGTGTGTCCCTTAACTTTAGTTCCAGTCGTTCCACAAAATCTTTCAATAAACGAAATCTTATTTTGAACATTTCACACAATTCAATAATCGGATTCCGTCTGTGCCGAAAGACGCGAGGAGCTCGTTGTAAAATCAACTCTTCTTCATCAGACGAAAAGTCGGAATAATGTGGCATCCCTGCTAAAGAAAATATATATGCTTTGTTTTGTAAACTTGAAACATAAGAGAAAACTAAGTAACAACATGTTGGTACAGCAGTAGGCTATTGTTGATATTATATTCATATAACCTCACTTCTGAAAAATCGAGCGATCTTTAGCAATATTATTTAACTACTAGCATTCAATATATTTATAACGCACCTCGATATTATTAAGGTACGGTATTCTTACGCAGATACGATACAAGGAAACACTTCTCAAGTCTTCAGGTCTAGTTCAATGTTTAATATGAATGATAATGATCTAAGTTCAAGGAGATTAACCGACGAATATTCGGCAGTCAAATCTGAACTTAGATCAAGACGAGATGATCTTAGATTAGCGTTTTTACAACGGAAAATCGAAGTTCACCTTGACTGGCAGCCATTTTTCCTCTTTAAACTCAGATCAAAAGTTTTATACAACCGGGCCTAACTGTCTCAATCCTGATGTAGTTTGGTGCTGGTTGCCCACTTCTCACAATTCCTCAGCATCCCAAGAGCTGCGCGTCGCTCTTAGCAGGGGACGCACTAACCTTTTCCGAGGCACCTAAACATCGGTTGTAAACCTACTAGCGTGTTGTGTTATACAGTGGAACCTCGATTATCCGTTCCCGGAAAATACGTTTTCCCGGAATATGCGTTCAAATTACGTGGTCCCGCGAGCATCGTAATTAAATCACGTTGTAAAAGTCCCGCATTATCCGTTCCTCGAAGAAACGATTTCCCGGATCAACCGTCCAGAAATTCTAGTCCCATCAACGCTAAATCCTCGATCAATCGTTTTTTAATAAACTGTATCTCACGAAAGGACGGCTATGGCATACTTATGGATCTTGGCGTTAACGCCTCGTCACTGCGATAATTAAAGCAAGTACTGTACCGGTACTGAAAAGCGATCGGCGGTGAACTTGCATAAGGTACGATCTTAGCATCGCATTCGGGTGGTATTGTTTAGAGAATCTCGGAAAATCATAAAGCAGAGAGTGGCCACAACTGCAAGGAGACACGGCGCATTTCGACAGCTCTGCTTGAAGACGGAACGAGTTTCGTCAAATGTTCGCACTTATAAAACGTCCATATTATGTCCAGGGTTAGATGTTTATATTTTTACATTTTTTCGATCGTACTGCCGAAGAGGTTTTCGGCACTTTGCTCAGGGCACTGCAGAGTAACTGGGCTTTCAGGCAGGAATCGAAACTGCTCCTTCTTAATACAAATTCAGTAATTTTCATATTATCGTACATGATTATGTTAGCGAGACCAAAATAGATGTTGCACCTTACATTTAAAAAAAAGAAAGCCATGGGAGGTACTGTATTGGGATTGCCTATTACTGTTTAGGTCCTAATGAAAGACTGGGAATTTTACGTTTTCGTGTTAAAATACCAAAAACCGCAGTCGTTTTATTTGCGCACGTTACATTTTAAGTGGTTGGTATCATTTCAAACTCGTACGGACGTGCAGCGAGCGCGCTTTCCAGATGACCTCAAGGTCACGAATAACCGTAATTTCTGAAGTTTTAATATTTCTTTTATCTTTCCTATTTGATTGGATTTTTGACGCGCAGAATGGAATATAATGCATTCGAGAACTTTTAAGAATCGATACTTACATTCGAAACCATGTTTAAGAGTTCAACATAACCTTTAAAATTCGATGTAGGCCTAATTTGCGCGGTACGAGATTTCCGGAAACTGACAACAAACAGTATACCGGAGACCAAATTACAATAAAAGATTAAGAAATGAACGGATTTCGCCATCATTTTGGGTGCTTTTGTATCTAATGTGCTTTATTTTATGAGATGAGAGAATTAAAAACTACTTGTGGTCGATTGTCGTTTGGCTTGGCGTTATTAGATTTTTCGAAGAGTTTGGCTAGCCTAATCCAAGTTGCTGAACTGAAAGAAGTTTTCACGGGAAACTGACGAAGATTCCCCTGTAAAACTCGCGTACCTGTAATTAATGCGGTTTCGCGGTCTAACATGCCCGCCTCTCATCCAGAGGGCCCTGGTTCGATTGCGACCAGGTCAGGCAATTATACCTGGATATAAGTCTGGTTCCAGTTCCACTCAGCCTACGTGATTACCTTTAATTGTGGAGCTGTCTAATGGTGAGATGACGACCCCGATCTACAGAGCCGGGAATATCGGTGAGAGGATTTGTGGCATTGACCATGCGCACCTCGTAATCTGCAGGCCTTCGAGCTGAGCAGCGGTCGCTTGGCAGGCAAAGTTCCACTGGGGCTGTAGTTTGGTTTGGTTTAGGAGTTTTTGTAAGATTATAATTATAAATATTTCATTCATTCCCAGATTTTCCGTTTTCCCGTGTTGTACGTTTTATTTTCATGGTCCCTCGAAAAACGGAGAATCGAGGTTTCACTGTAGTCTTATTATGTAGGAGGAACATATCTAGCATTCTGAGCATTTTTGTCATGAAACAGATGTGAAACCATTGTACGTAGACACTTGATGCAATCATCATGCATCGTGTGTGTGAATTTGTACAAGAACAAAACACATTAGTCAACGTACAGTGTTCCACTGCGTACTAGAAATCGTATTGCTCTCGTAGTCAGGTAGGTTAGTTCTGTTAGGCGAATGATGGTGCTTAAATGGTGCATGTTTTTTTGTGGCACTGCAGTAGTGTAATTTGTTTTCTTGTCTTTCTTCTCTGGCCTTAAAGCACACATTAGAGACCTATTATTCAACATGTGAAATGGCTCATATAATCTTCTGTTACGGGAAAGCAAGTGGAAGCGACTTACGGGCATGTAATTTGTATGCTGACAAATATCCAGCACGCCACACGTCGTCTGTAAAGTTGTTTAGTAGCCTGTTCCAGCGCCTTTTGGAAACTGGATTCATTGACCACAAGCAAGCGATCGTGGCAAATCTCGAGCGTTTCCCTCACTTGATATGGAGCAACGGGTATTAGAACTGTCCCCTTTTCCGGGGTCGCTCAGCCGGCGGAGCAAGAGTCCCAAAAGGGTGGACCGTTCGCAGGGCCAACTTTACTATTTCGGGACCGACCTTCAGAAAATTTATTTTTGGAGGGCCATAAGTGACTGGATAGGTGACATAACGTGGAATAAAAATCAGAACAAAATAACAACACTACTTATTAAAATGTAAAAAAAGGAACCCAGTCTGGACAATGCAGAAAAAAAAATTATTTTCTTCAACATAACTCAAATCAATTGTTTCTTGTTAACATAAATGAATGTAAATCCTCGGCATGCTTAGAGGTTCCATTAGATTCACTTACATCTTCAATGAAACTCCACCCGAAGTCATACTCTGTAACATTTGACCAATCACAAAATTAGTGATAATATCATTATGATCAAAAACAAAATGCTACATTAAACATGAAATTACCGTATTCCCTTATTTCATTAATCTTTATAAATTATTATTCCTCATCATAAGAGTTTGGGTAGCTTCCCATTAATTAATTCTTTCCAAATTATAGTGTCTTTTGTCAGAAAGTAGTATTATTTTCTTTCTAGAAGTTTCCTTTATCATGCTTTAAAAGACTCCGTACCATTTTATAATAAAACTATTTTTCCCATACTCTGAAAATCTACTTGTAAAACATGTGGAAATCTCAAAACATTATCGTCAAAAATACTTCGACAAATTTCCTTACAAATTCACTGGGAAATTATCTTTACAAATTTCATTTTTTCCACCTTTTGAAAATTCATTACAAAATTCCGTAACATGTTTGGAAATTCTTTTATAAATTATTTTGGCACATTTTTGGAAATTCTTTGGCATATTTCCTCTCTCTCTCGCAGATTTTGCTCGACTGTATTCTTTTTACACATCACAGGAAATGATTTCTCACTGACTAATACATTGTGGATAGATAGAGCATCACGTAGCACCACGCATAATTAACGATAACGTCATTGGATAATAAATCACACAAAATCACTAAATGAATAAACATTCATGAAAATACAGGGATAAACTATCGCGCAATAACATAATCTCCCCCAACTGACTATCAGCAGATTTTGTCACACTGTCGAAAATATTAAATTTTATTATTATTATTATTATCTTATTTATTTAATTATTATTATTATGTCTCCCTTTAGAATTTGATTGAAGATCCTCACAGTATTAACCGATCATAGTAAGAATTCACCATGACTAGAGTTAGACAAAATAGGATGAGTAAAAGAATAATCTCGAAGAAATAATCATCACCACCATCGGTTAAAGAACTTCGAAGAACGTGCTCATAACCCTCAGGGAAAAGAAAATAATAATAGAGTCATACATTACACAATACCATTTGTTGAGCGAAGAAAAAAAAAAATTATTATTCCCCAAACACTATTTCATCACCATAAATCACTATAATCATCGCGACTGACATGCACCCTAGTGGTCCCATATCGTCAATTATCATCATAAAAATCCATCATCACAATAATCGCTCACTTTTAATCCTGAACAACCATTCAAAATTTCCGACTCTTCATTATTATTATTATTATTATTATTATTATTATTATTATTGTTATTATTTCCCCGATCATGGCTCCTAGAAGTGTCTTCTCGATGAGCTGCCTACTGTTCACAGCAATCGCCATCCCTTCTAAGCTCAATTTTTTTTCCACAAACCAGTCGTTCATTAAAACTTCGATTTAATTATAGTTTTAATTATATATATTTAATTTCATCCTCGTCGTCATGATTATTATGAAGTCACATTTTATTCTTATTATTATTACTATGATTATTATTAGGCTTCATTCCCCCATAATTCCTTTTGAAGACCTTAATTGTTCGTGACCTTGTGAAAGTCGCTGGCAACTGGGGTTATTCATCACTGAATCAAATGAAATGGCGTATGGCTTTTAGTGCCGGGAGTGTCCGAGGACATGTTCGGCTCGCCAGGTGCAGGTCTTTCGATTTGACACCCGTAGGTGACCTGCGTGTCGTGATGAGGATGAAATGATGATGAAGACGACACATACACCCAGCCCCAGTGCCAGCGAAATTAACCAATTATGGTTAAAATTCCCGGCCCTGCCGGGAATCGAACCCAGCACCCCTGTGACCAAAGGCCAGCACGCTAACCATTTAGCCATGGAGCCGGACACTGAATCAAATATCAGTATTTCAAGAGAATGCAAAAGAAGAAAGAAAATTGAAACTAATAAATCAATGAATCCATGACTACTTCACCATCACCACCACTTAAATACAGACATTTCTAACGAAACTACATTTCATTAAATAAGAATACAATCTAACTAGCCATCTACTGAAAGAGAAGAAATGTGACAAAGGTACTTATTCTTCTGATGTAAATCTCTGGCGTCTGGACGTAGCTATGGATGTTGGTTCCTCTCCTTCGCTGTGGTGGCTTATAGACGAACAAATTCATCGCGCTGGCGTGCACACATTGGCTTAACACATCATGACCCTGGCGAAGTACAATAGCGTTGCATCACTCCAGCAATGTTTCAGAAAATTCCAGGATTTCCTTCTGGTTCGCTCCATGATGATGGCTGGTCTTCGCGGAGATAGCTGAAACTGAAATTGCGTATTAAAAATAGGATCCACACTTACTGTATATCACTAAATTGTCTTATGGCACTTAACTGGCGCAATGATGTACACTTAGGTTCAGTTCTACCAAAAGCTTCTAATTGCGAGCACATTTACCAGTCTACAGTACATCTCTGAGCTGACGGAACATTATATTACTGGTAAAACGGTGTTCATAGGCCAGGTTTATTCTCAAATGTTCTCTCTAGATGGTCATCCTCCCTTGTAGTTCTTACTTGAACATTCTACAAGTTTCTGCCGCAACACTCGGCGTAATGAGCGCACTGACTGTCCGTGGTTTAGAAAGTTCCACCCGGGGAAATATGCGACTGTAATAATATCGCACTATACTGAGTTGAGTTTACGGAAGGTTGAATTAGCGCTCATTAATAACAGTCGTCGTGCAATACAAGAAATAGACAGTTAATACCACTATTTGCTAACTCTTCTGGAGAATACTGTTCGCTGTCCTTCCTGTAACTATACGCTCTTTCATCTTCTCTCTCAAGGCTAAAACTGTTCGACTTTCTTCTAAAGACTGTACCGTTCGACTTTCTTCCAGAGACTCGACTTCGACTTCTTTCTAGAAAGATCCTCCGACCATCCAACACCTTCATTGATTTTCATTGGCTGTCGACAGTCGTGCAATGTGATTCATCCTTCAAACTTGTGAGTTGATTTCTCTGGAATGTCGCTTCCCTCTTGGCTATCGGTGTGCTAGGTGACGTAACCTCGTGACGTGGCGACCTTCATCAGCCTGCTGACCCTGTTCTCACTCGCCCACAGCAGAATGCCATGGTAATCAGCTGATGCTCGCTCGCTCGTAAACCAATATTTCATTACAAAATTTTACCAATTTCCCAAAATTCAATAAAGCCCCATTTGCTAGTTGTTTTACGTCGCACCGACACAGATAGGTCTTACGGCGACGATGGAACAGGAAGGGGCTAGGAGTGGGAAGGAAGCGGCCATGGCCTTAATTAAGGTACAGCCCCAGCATTTGCTTGCTGTGAAAATGGGAAACCACGGAAAACCATTTTCAGGGCTGCCGACGGTGGGGTTCGAACCTCCTTTCTCCCGAATACTGGATACTGACCGCACTTAAGCGACTGCAGCTATCGAGCTCGGTAAGCACCATTTGAACGGATACAGAACATTTGGAGGACAATCCTGGAAAGAGTGTCCGATGAATAGCTGCAGCTGAAGCTGTTGCTAAAAGTGTTGTCTGACAGTCCTCCAATAACAGTTGCTCTATCGGTACCATATGCAGTGCGTCCAACCTCTGCTGCCACACGATCTGCCCACCAGGTTGCACTTTTGTCAGCCGTTTCCCCAAACATGCACCCATGATCAGCATTTCACAGCAGAGGTTTTGTTTACAGATGAGGCATGCTTCTTGAGAGACGGTATCATAAATTTTCATAATACCCACGTATGGGCTGAAGCAAATCCGCTTGTTCAGTGGAAGAGAGAGAGCACTAGCACAAATTTAGTATCAATGAATGGGCAGGCATTCATGGATACAGATTGATAGGTCTCTACATTCTGCACAACAGACTGAGTGGTCCTATGTATTGAAACAGGAACGCCCGTACTTCAATTGTTCGGAGAGCAAAGGAATTATATCACCTTTTACAGATGTATTGTGAGATTGCCCTTGAAGGTGCGGAGGAGACGTTATTCTGCGGTGTCGACGTCATCATTCGTCGCCGGTGTCGGCGTCGTTCCGCGTCGTTGGTGTTGTCTCAGCACTGGACGTTGACGACGACTCGAACCCGAGGCTGATCGTGCAGCATGAAACAGATGTTAAGGAGCGGAGAAGTGAAGAACTCCCGCACAGAATGCCAAGGGGATCTGGTGCGACATTTTTCTATCGCACCACGAATTAAGGCGAAGCACTTTTGAATAGTTTCCCCAGTAATAGTGTTGGACGCACTTTCGAAGATGAAATCAGAGTCACAGTAGACACTATCGTACTTGAAATAAACAATGAAAGCGATCTGGAACCTTCCGAGATGCAATGATTAAACACTTCGCTCAATCTCAAAAAAATAAATTCCTTGGATACAGTCTTTGCACTGTATACATAAGTACAGCACGCACATTCTCGTTGAAATAAACAAGAGCTTCGACGAAAATATAAAGAAATAGCTTATGACAGTCCAAGTCCTGTTACGTCGTAATTTTTCAGAGACAAGGTCATCACTGAGGTGCAATTTTTGACAGTTTCATGAGGGGATTTGACATAGTCTTCGAATGAAGTGAAGGTTGGCACAGTTTATGCTAGGAAATATTAACACTTTTCACGTGGAGCAATAGACACAGTCTTTGAGGGAGAAAAAAAAAAAGTAGGCGCTGTTCTTTATAAAATAAAGTAACGCTATTCATAAAAGAACTGCTCAGTCGCTAGGACACAATTTTATGAGGTACCTTGACACCTTAGAGGAAACAACTACAGCACAGTTTCAAACGTACAGTCTCTTTAAATTCACAGTTCGCAAACGAAATAAAAATGCACAGCTGTACAGACTGATAGAAACGAAATTAAGCTTTCGTTCATGCGCAAAGTCCAAGTCCACGGAGAAGGCTTTCAACACTAACACTTTCGAACGCAAGTACCCATCCGGACAGAGTGACGAACCGTATAGCGATGTGCTTGCTTGCATACACACACTGAGTGACACACGCTCTCACCGCATACTGCACACTGCTTTACTCAAGGCTAGCGACTGCTTTTTATTGCCGAAGTGCCTTGGTAACGCGAGCTTGCATGTTGTCTCCCACAATACCTGCGCGTTCGGCGCTCGTTTCGAATGCATACAGCCGGGTGTTAGTGAGTTTCTCTCAAGAAATGTATGAACATGAATGCTCGTAGGGCATTCCCGTTTCAGTATCGTACCTTCTTTTGGGGCCAATTACCTGTGTTGCTGGAGATTGTGCCACTACAGGAACGACTGCAAATGTGGTACATGCAAGTAGGGGCACCGGCTCATTTTCATCACAGGGTTTGGCGACACCTAACACGGGTCTTCCATGAGCTATCGGTCAGGGTGGGCCAATAACTTGGCCTGCCCTTTTGCCTGATCTTAACCCTTTAGATGTTTGGCTTTCGGGACATGTAAAGGACATGGTGTATGCAGTCCCCATAAGCGATGCGGATACACTACGAGAACGTGTGTTAAGTGCCTGTAATGCAATCCGACAACAGACAGGGGTGTTCCAAAGAATGTGTGATTCCATCTGACGTAGGGTGGAAGGCTGCATTGCAATATATGGTGGTCACATTGAGCACATGTTGTGAAGAATAGATGAAAGACATGGTGATCATTGATGGTAATTATAGTGAACTATAACTCTGAAGATATTGGGTTTGCGACCAATGTTTATAGGACCTTTTTCCCCTTCGTTTGTTGTGTGCTGCCTTCTCTGTAAATATTGGAATCTTTTTCCAGGACACCCTGTATACTGTTTGCCTGTGAAAGTTATGTGTCTTTATTTTCAAGCTACTGAGCTGTATGAGCATAGCCAATCATTGCCGAAGGACATAATCTTGTTTGAAGCACTTCTGGTATTGTTTTCTTTTTCTTATTTTAGTAGGGATAATCGAGTATTTTGAGAAGATGGTCACAGATCAAACTTACTACTATTACTACTTTTTTTTACCTCATTCAGATGTAGCTGTTTCGGGACAAATATGGTCCCTTTCTATTGTATTCCATTTTTCCACCACAGTTTCAAGAGTATTTTTCAGGACACTCTTTACCTCTATAATACTTTTCCTGATCCCCTCGATTTCCTTTATTCCATGCTGCAAACTGCTAAGATGGCTGTGAATGGAACCATAAGTTTTGCAGGACATTTGGTCACCCTACTGTCGGATTTTTTATTATGGACACCCGAGTTTAGGCTCTAATTACAAACGAACCAATACGCCTATTGCAATGCGAGTTATACCAATATTTTCCTTGTTTAATTCTACATTAGTGTGTATAAGGCACATTGCTTTCGACGTTCATTACATATTTTTTATTTGTGGTTATAATAAATATTGCCCGGGTTTTTGGCTTCTTCTCCAGGAAGTGCTCACTTAGGAATATATACAAGGAAAACTACTTGTCTGGTGGTAATGAAATTTTTATATGTTATAACCACATGTATGTGTAGTGTAATACTCAAGTTACAATGTTTTTCAACCACCCCAAAAAAAGTTCTTATCATTTTTCCAAAGCAACTCTTTCTCAGCCCAGGATAAACGTACAACAGCAAACTTGGTCTTGTTTTGAAGCACTCAGTGGTGGTTATCATAAACTACAACAACTGTAACCGTACAGTGTGGTACCGAATTTATGAAGAGTAAAATTGAAAGGAGGTTTTGTGTACGCCGGACTGTGCGATTAACAGCAGGCCGGGTGGTGAAAACGGGCGCAGTGTTGCCGCGTTCAGTAGTAATCACGCGCGCAACGAAAACAGCTTTTCGTTAATTTTCAACCTTTAATTTTGTTTCTTCTTATAAATTCCACTTCCCATCACCTTTTCTCATACGGGCTTTGGACCTTCAAAGGCAGGTTTAAAAATGGTTGACTTCCTAATTTAGAAATATCACACTGTACAATTTTTACAAGTTATTTGCATTATTATTTACATATATTTACAATATTTAATTCCATCGATTTTCTTCATCTGAAAAATGACTGTGTTCCGATGAATCGGTGCTGTTGTCATTCATGTTGATTATGACTGGCTTGAAATACGGGACATTTTCAGACAATCCATCTTTTTCGCAGTAGTGGTCTTCAATTTTCTTTTTTTTTTTTGCTATTTGCTTTACGTCGCACCGACATAGATATGTCTTATGGCGACGATGGGATAGGAAAGGCCTAGGAATTGGAAGGAAGCGGCCGTGGCCTTAATTAAGGTACAGCCCCGGCATTTGCCTGGTGTGAAAATGGGAAACCACGGAAAACCATCTTCAGGGCTGCCGACAGTGGGGCTCGAACCCACGATCTCCCGATTACTGGATACTGGCCGCACTTAAGCGACTGCAGCTATCGAGCTCTTAGCGTGTTTAATGCATTGTTTCCCGAGTTCAGGGGTGACGGTACGTAAGGCTTCTCGGCATAAAGCGTTAATCGCTTCCATACCTCTACCATTTTCTAATGTGTTAGCCATATTTGTTTTTGCTATTTTCTGTTTTACGTAAGCCCAAATGAGCTCGATTGGATTAAGCTCGCAATGAGCCACTTGTAACCAAACAAGCTGTACATCTGATTGAAGTCGTTTAGTCAGTTGTTCCAGCTTCTTTACCGGCGTTTGAAAATAAGGCCTGGCAAGGACAATCAGCTCTGATTGAATTCGTCATAATCGTCAACTCCAGGTGGTAGTGAAATATTCTTTGATGTTATCCAGGATATAATTTCAGGTTTCAGCCATGACATGTTCGGGTTTTTAGATGAAGGATCGTCCATCATATGATATGGAGCTTGATCTATAGCGACAGCCGACCTTTGAGGCAATAAGCTCAAGACTTTCGTGAACTATTCTTCATAATGAGTCGAGATCATCTCATTGTGGTAATCACCACTTCTTTTCTTGCCAATAAAACAAAGTTCTGCACCGTCAAGAAATCCTTCTTCACTTCCGATGTGTAAAATTACGATGCGTTTCCCAGCCCCAGACGGTGTTTTGAATCCTCCATGCCATCCATAAATTTGCTGAATGAACCCTCTGTACATTTTATAGTTGTCAAAGTTGTTTTCTAAAGCTTCAACCACGTTTTCTTGCCACCCATATTTCATAGTATGGTTCTGTCCGCACCTGGTCTCGTCTGTAAAGAAGATCTTTTACCCCTGTGCTCTTAAGTCTCTAATTCGTCTAAGGTATGTCGGTATGCAGCAACTGTCACAGATTCCATTAGCACTGATTTTCTGTTTAGTTTTTTGAATCGGAATCCCAAGCTTCGAACTACTTTCAAAAGCGTAGATATTGACGTATCAGGAAAATCCGCCATATTTTCTAACAGTTTCATGCGGAGGCTTTTAATTGTTTGTTTGGTTTTTTTTTTTTTTTTTGCTAGTTGTTTTACGTCGCACCGACAAAGATAGGTCTTACGCCGACGATGGGACAGGAAAGGGCTAGGGGTGGGAAGGAAGCGACCGTGGCCTTAATTAAGGTACAGCCCCAGCATTTTCCTGGTGTGAAAATAGGAAACCACGGAAAACCATTTTCAGGGCTGCCGACAGTGGGGTTCGAACCTACTATCTCTCGAATACTGGATACTGGCCGCGACTGCAGCTATCGAGCTCAGTACTTTTAATTGTAGGAAATACCTTATTCATATAAAAATCGTGCATATTTCTTCGTATTGTGCCCAAAGTAAAATCATCGAGATGGATTTTCGGACGCCCCGGTCTCACACACTGCTTCTTTCTTGACCTGGATGACGTATTTCCATCATTCTCCTTTGAAGCGGCTCCTGCTCTCTTCACTGACGACAGCGATAACCCAAGACAATCTGCCACCTTCTTGTACACAGGGAACCTCTTGCCCCTAATTTTGCCCCTCACATTGAAAGAAACAAATAGCACTCAAAATCATTGCAAGTTCACCCTCTGATAACGGCGGTCTCGGAGGCATTTTGAAGTGACGTGGCCAATATGCAGAACATAGGACAACTGAAAATAGCTTGCGAATAAACCAAGGTCACGGGCATTCCGTTGCACAACTGCCCGGAACGAGTGTACTGTGTTCGTTGCGCGCGTGATTACAACTGAATGCGGCAACACTGCGCCCGATATCACCACCCGGCCTGCTGTTAATCACATGGTCCGGCGTACATAAAACCTCCTTTCAATATTACTCTTCATAAATTCGGTACCACACTGAACGGTTACAGTTGTTGCAGTTTCTGATAACCATCACTGAGTGCTTCAAAACAAGACCAAGTTTGCTGTTGTACGTTTATTCTGGGCTGAGAAAGAGTTGCTTTAGAAAAATGATAAGAACGTTTTTCGGAGTGGTTGAAAAACATTGTAACTTGAGTATTACACAAAAAATACATGTGGTTATAACATATAAGAATTTCATTACCATCAGATAAGTAGTTTTCCTTGTATATATTCCTACGTGAGCGCTTCCTAGAGAAGAAGCCAAAAACTCGGGCAATATTTATTACAACGACAATAAAAAAATATTTAATGAACGTCGAAAGCAATGTGTCTTATATACACTAATGTAGAATTAAACAAGGAAAATATTGGTATAACTTGTATTGCAATAGGCCTATTGGTTTGTTTGTAATTAAAGCCTAAACTCAGGTGTCCATAATAAAAAATCCGACAGTAGGTCAGACTGCACTCTTAGAGAAAGCGGGTTGATTAAACAAAGTACCACATCAGCATGGCCATCTTCGCCAGCCTCTATTAGCAGTTACTTGCGTTAAACATAGTATAAATAGTGCACTATTTTCAATGGATGGACTACTTTGTAGTGTGCAATCTATGACTGAAAACTGAAAAAACAAGTTCGATTAAGGTGGTTATTATTGTTGGCACCAAATTTTATTACAACCAAGAATAATGCACCACTGAAAATCACTGGTAAAGATCTGTGTATGCCTGGTCAATGCTTTAAAATGTTATGTAATCTATTTTAATAAAATGTCATACATGTTTTGAGAATCTCAATTATTCTCTTCATAAGCAACCAAACATTCTACCAAATAATTTGCAGACCTGATACCTAACCTCTGAACAATATCCTCTAAATAAGTTATAATGCCATCTACATAAAATATTAAAATTACATTACTCTAAATAAATTATAATTATTATTATACAAGACTGGTCATCTAAATGAAATATTTAAATTTACATAAAAACCACAAATATTACATAAAATAAGCATCTCATCTTAAAATTCTAACAGTGTCACTATAACAATGCATGTGTCTACAATTTTGTTTTTTTAAATTTCAGCTCCTTCTGTTTGAAACTTCGTCTGACTGGCTAACTTCTTTTCTGGTCCAGTATGATTAAAAAGACTATAAAAAGTTATTCAATCTATTTTTAAAAAATGTCGTACATGTTTCAAGAATCTCAATCTCTTCATCAGCGACAGAGTATTACACCAAATAATTTCCGGACTTTATACCTAACCTCCTAAACTTTAATCACACCTGACCAGAAAGAGGTTAGCCATTCAATGGAAGTTTCAAACAGAAAGAGCTGAAATAAAGAAAATTAAATTGTAGATGCACACATTGTCTTTAGTGACATTATTAGAATTAATTGTGATTGTATCGAACTTGCGATTTAGGTAGAAACAGTTGACAATTCTCGATGCCATTCGACATTCATTTGTCTGCGATACGTAAGCAAAGATGCAGAATGGAGAAGAAAGATGAGTGTAGTATGAAGACGCGTACTGCAAATTTTAAGAAAGAGAAGAAAGATATGTTAATTGATATTGTGTTAGAACACAAGGACATTATAGAAAATAAAAAAGACCGACAGATCCACTACGAAGTCTAAGGAGGAAGCTTGGAAACGAATAGCATTGGAGTACAATTCCAGGAACGTGGTCCAGCGGGAATGGAAGTCCCTCAAATTATGTTATGAGAACATGAAGAAGAGAGCAAAACAGGCAAATTTCGAAGATAAAGTACAGTTGTACAAAACGGAGGGCGGTCAGTATGTGCCGCCTTCCTTAGACGAAAGTGGACAAAAACTTATTGCTGCACTTAAGCCGCAGTTTCATCCCATCGCCAGCAAGTTCGACGATGATGTTGGCTTCCATGCGGAAGTTATCACCGACGTGAAGGACATGGAAGTCATCACTGCAGATCCCGAATGTCCTTCAAGTTTTTAGTGATAACTGAAGGTGAGGAATTTCAAGTAGAAGAGTGAAGTGGAGAGGCTGTGTGCAGTTCCAATGCAGGACCTTCAACTTCAACTTCACTGTCTGAAAGAGGAAGAAAGAAGACATAAGGGAGACTTTTTATAAGAGGAGGCTCGAGTGTCTGGAGGAAGAGCATGCAGTGAAAATGAAGATATTGAACTGGTAACTAGAAATATAAATTAAAGAATATCAGAAAAATGAATAAGTGTTAATAACAAGTTGTAGTGTAATTAAAAGTTCACAGATACCTGAAAGTGTTGTTAATCATTGCTGTTCTAAGTGATGTGTTTTCACTTCCATTTCCCTGATTTACAGCATGTTCAGGCAGTTCCTGATAAATTATCCTTCCTCTGAAAACAGCATCATCAACATCAGGAGTGTCATCATCTACATTAATGGCTAAGGTATGTAATAAAAATGTTGCCACTATGATAGGTGGAACTCGAAGTAACTTTACTGCTAGTTTCATTCTTAAACACCAAAATAGCCTTTTGACAACTCCTAAAGACCATTCGATTACTGATCTTGTCTTCCTGTGTGCCCTGTTATATGCTCGTTCTGCACAGCATTCTTCATGCATTGTAGGTGTAAGTAAATGTGACAACACCGGTATGCAATATCTCCCAGAGCACACCTTGGGGAAATTCTCAGCTTCAGATTGAGCATAAATTCTGGAATTCCTAGAAATTTTGCTGTCATGTGCAGATCCTGGCCACCTGGCAACAATATTTTGAAAACGAAGTTTTGAATCGCAGACAGCTTGTACATTTAAGGAAAACCAACCATGGCGGTTTCTGTATATTTCTGCATTATTGCCACCAGGTGATGTAACCGGTATATGTGTACAGTGCATTGCACCTAGAACTCCAGGAAAGTTGCATATGTTATAAAAGTCTCACATTACCCTTCTTACTTCACCCTCCTCAGTAGGCATCTTTATGAATTGAGGTTTTAGAGCTGCAATCTCTCTAGTGACTTTGTGTACAGTCCTACTTGCAGTTCCTTTATTTACATTGAATACATCTCCAATTACTATTTGGAAGTTTCCAGTTGTGTAAAATCCTAGTGTGAGAAGGATCATGAACATTGAATTCAGTGCATTATTTCGTTTAGTTTGTGTCCTTAACCCTCTGTGCGCCAACGTCCTTTTAAAAGCCCGTCTGATTTCATCTGAAAAATGCTAATGTCCTTTCAAAAGGACGTTCAGCATTTATTTATTATTATTAAAAGTAACAGTAATTTCCTTTTTGGAATTTCCAAATATAGTTAGTTAGAGACTTACTATTTTTGCAATAGACAACCTCTTTTATTTTCAAGGCCATTGCTTCAGTATATCGGTTCAATCAGCAGGCATATTTATTGGTACGCTTTACTTGGTGCGGCAACAACACTAGCAGTCTCGTTGTACACGTTGTCTGCTATGTGTCTAGAGCTCTCGTTCTTTTACTTGTTCATTTACTGCTGTGAAAATGATTATATATACATTGTGCTTGACAAAACATAAGTGTATTAGAGAGGTCTTAGAAAATATACTTGTACTGAATTTTATTATTATTATTATTATTATTATTATTATTATTATTATTATTATTATTATTATTATTCGTAGTATGTTATATAAGTTTTATGTAAAAGAAGTTTGTGCCGTATTTTGTAAGTATTGACATATAAACCAAATGAATGTAATTACACTTGAATTTTTGGCTCATTTGGAGATGTAAATTAATTATTTTTACTGTGAATTTATTTTAGGTACAAAATGAATTAAATTTTCAATATAGCTTCATAATAGGTTGTACCGTTCAATTAATACGTTCGCGATGTATAAGTTTTTTTTGTTTTACCTAAATGTTATTGCTAAACTTTTGTTTTGTTTTATTTTTTATTAATATTTTTGGGTTTTGACTGCCAAATGTTTACTTATGGTCATAAATGAGCTGAGTAAGGCGTATTTGGATAGGCAATCATGTCAGTAAAATAATGATGAAAATTTCAAGTTTCTACCTACAATAACAGCTGTACTGTGAGTGATCAAACAAAAGGTTGCAAAAAATGGAAACTGGCCTTGGCGCTCAGCGGTAGGAAAACCGTAATAGCACACGGCACTCAAAGGGTTAATTGTAGATGTAATCTTTGTTCTAGTTCTTCAACTACAAGTTTTCCTAATCGAAACCTTATTTGAAATTGTCGATCATTTAGTTCTAAAAAGGGATTCCTTCTATGTTGAAACACGCGAGGAGCTCTTTGGAGTTCAAACTCCCCATTCTCGGATGAAACATCAGAGTAGTCTGAAATCTGAAAATAACATAACCTATAGGCCCTAGGCATAAAACAGTGGACAATAAACAACTTGTTAATAGTAGGCTTATTGTTCAAATAATTACAAATAGCATTACTTACCATTTTACTTTAATCAACAGTTGGCCCATTTATTCTTTTTCTATGTTATTATGTTATAGACACCTAAACAGATTTATTTCTCACAAAAGTAATAATAATATTCCTTCTGCTGAACTTATTTCAACCAGGTTAATCTGAGAAAAGTCACCAGTCTGATGTGATCTTCCATCAAGAAGACATGATCTTGGAATAATGTTTATACAACCAAAATTCTAAGTTCAGCTTGACTGGAGATCAGTTTCAGGTGGTTGAAATCAGATTAAATTTTATCCAACCGGCCCTAAGTGGCTGAAACTAGTCCCAAGACTTATGTAATATCATTTACCTCATATATATTGTATTGAAAAGGTGGACCCTCTTGTAAATTTATTCTTATAATTGCTCTTCAATACGGAACAAAAATGAAACTTATAGCTTATAATTATGCTGCCAACCAGGCAAAGAAGAAAGCCTTTTTATTTTTAGGCTTAAAAGTTAAAATAACCTAATTATGCAAAGATATTGATTTCTTGAAACAATGTATAACCTATAATTTGACACCTAAATTTCTCAAAGTTAATACTAAGAAACACAGATCCTCTTTTCAAACTATGAAAACTCAAACCAGAACTAATAAAATCTTAGATTCTTATATAAGAAGAAAGCTTTTCTTAATAACAGATCATGCGAGGTTCATCTCGAGATAACTCACCTTCTTTCTTATGCTCATTGGAATATTTTTCAATCTTATGTCGATTATAGACTAAAATCCACGTTATCAAAAATACATCAGATTCTAGAGAAAAGGTTAAAATTCTTAAGACTGTAAATCCACTACCATTCCAGCCAAAAGAACACACACTCCCTCTGACAGACTTGCTCAGTTTCACTCCCCTGTTATCAGTCTTTCCAAAGTCACATTAAATGATACTGAGACATCCATATTGAGCAAGGGTCCAAAACACAACTGGCCAACCTTCTCAATGACATCATCACCACTACGGCGGAAGCAGAGTTAGCCATTAGTAAAATGCCAGTAGTTAAACAAGAAGAAATTAGTTGACATTAATGCTTTCACGGCCCGTACTTATAGACATGATATTGTATAGGCTTTTGGGCTTCTTAAACAAGAAGAAGCCTTTCTCGTGGACAGTCGAGAATTCTTCTGAGGACGCAGAGCACAGTTTTCTGCGAAACGTTAAGAATTTCACCTTATTTTCTTGACACGGCACAAGCCCAAAAACCTATACAGTAGCATGTCTACAAGAGGAAATTAGATTTGAAGCTAAAAGGAAACTGAATAATATCGTCAACTCTATATCTAACAGAAACCCTTCCATCTCAATAATCAATGCCAATAGTAATAATATATGCCTAACTAAAGTACAAAAATAAATATTGGATTTTAAGAAGAAAATCACTGACAATGATCTTATCATAACAAAAGCAGATAAAGGCAACTTCATTGTTATTATGAATAAGACAGATTACATAGAAAAACTAAACAATTCTTCACAGAAGCTCATTTTCTATAATAAATAAAACCCTACACTACAAATTCAGCATCAGCTTAAACAAACACTAAAAAATGCATCATGTCTATTAATAGACAAATAAATAAATTAATTACTATGAACTCAGGCCTGCCAACTGCCAAAGCACTTCCCAAAATACATAAAACTGATGTTCCTATCCGACCCATCATTAATTATAGACCCAGTCCTTATATAAAATTTCACAGTTCATACAACATTTCCTCAAAAGAAATTACTGTTTTTTATCTGGTAATTCCATTAAGAACACTAATGAATTGGTTGAAAAACTATTGTTGTTATTAAACCCAACTATTCTCTCCATTCCTTCGACATTGTTAACATGTATCCAAGCATCCCGATTTCAAAAATTTGTCCCATTATTCACAACAATTTAAATAAATACAGTAGTCTGAGCCCACTAGAAATTCAAGATTTCATCTCTATTCTGAAAATGGTTTTGAATAACAATTATTTCACATTTGACAATACCATTTATCAGCAAAATGGGTTAGCTATGGGATCGCCGGCATCAGGCATCCTAGGTGAAATCTATCTGGATCATTTAGAACACACCAAAATTAATAATGACAACATCTTTAGTAATATAAATTTTTGGACAAGATATGTGGATGACACATTTGTGATCATGAACGAAAGTGCAACTGATGCCATTACAACTCTATCCAAAATTAATCATATTGACCCATATATCAAGTTTACACTAGAATCAGAGAACAATAAAAAAAACACAATTATTTAGATCTAATGGTCATCATAATACCTGGTTCATTGAGCTATTAGATTTTTAGAAATCCAAAACAAACTGCTAACACAATCCATCAAGATTCCATACACCCACATGCCCAGAAATGTGCAGCATACCATAGTATGGTACACCACGCTTTTAGCATCCTGCTGTCTGAAAAAGAACTTAAAAATGAATTAAACACCATTCACAGTATAGCTAAATTTAATGGCTATAACAGCTCCTTTATAGAAACATAAACACCAACCTTAAACCACCTTAACAAAAGAAAAAACTCACAACTATTTTTTATCTACTTTTACGTTTAATAATAAACAGGTCTACCAAATCACAGACATATTTAAAAAAGAAAGACGTCAAAATAGCCTTCAAAACTTGTAACAGAAAAACAGATATTTTACACAATACCAGTTCTATTAATCATAGCAATAAGTTCACCAAGTCAGGTGTTTATAGACTCAATTGTAATAAATTGTAACACATCTTATGTCGGCCAAACAGGTAGGAGCTTCCGTACAAGATACTTAGCGCATGTTAATGCCCTGAAAGGTAACAGATTTTCGGCCATGGGACAGCACATGGGTGATACTAACCATAAGTTCACTAATATCAACCACGTCATGAACATTTTCAAAGTTATCCAAAAAGGCCCCCAGCTCAATATTACAGAAAACTGTTTTATCCATCTGAAACAGTTTTTCAATCCTAACTTCAATCTAAATGAAATTTCAGAGAAATCAAACATTTTATTTGACCTTTTAATACCTATTTTTAGTAATCATGTCTCAGATAAAAATAATTCTTTCTTTCATAATCTCTTTAAATTCCCTTCTCAGCAGCAGTCTTCCTTTCCACATCCTTCAGCCCCACCTTAGACACCCTTCCCTTCCTTCCACTCCCATTCCCTTCATCACCTATCCCTACCTACTCCTTTGTTTACATTGCCACCGAGCTCGATAGCTGCATTCGCTTAAGTGCGGCCAGTATCCAGTATTCGGGAGATAGTAGGTTCGAACCCCACTGTCGGCAGCCCTGAAAATGGTTTTCCATGGTTTCCCATTTTCACACCAGCAAATGCTGGGGCTGTACCTTAATTAAGGCCACGTCCGCTTCCTTCCCACTCCTAGCCCTTCCCTCTCCCATCGTCGCCATAACACCTATCTGTGTCTGTGCGACGTAAAGCAACTAGCAAAAAAAAAAAAAAAAAGTTTACATTGCCTGCTTCTTACAAGTCGGTGCTTGTTCCCTACCCACTCCTTTGTTACATAGCCTGCCTGCTTCCTCCAGCAAGTCAGTGCTTGTTCTCCATCAGACATTAGAGGTGAGTCTCATAAATAATTTTTCTCCTTTTAAATTTCTTTTCTGTATGTTTATTAATTCCTAATTCTGGCTATCATTTCCAGATTTACTTCTTTGCCTGAGGTCCTAAGTGAACTTTAAGACATATCATGACAAGAAGATCATAACCATAAATTTTGTTATAGGTAATTTAATGTTATAATTATTCCTGCAACATAGTCTTTGTCTGGTATACATACGTTTTAGTTATCACATAATCTGTTTAATTTTATTTGGCTGAAGACGGCAGCTTAGTGGCTGAAACTAATCCCTAGACTTATGTGATATCATTTATAGTACGTGAACCTTTTCTTGATCCCTGAGCTCCATAGTGCTGAATGGAAACTTGGGCTCAAGAAAGGTTTGCGTACTATACTTGGTATATTGTATTGAAAAATTGGACCCTCTTGTCAATTTATTTTTATAACTGCACTTCAATACAGAATAAAAATGAAATTTATAGCTTATAACCAGAGAAGCAAAGTGGTGTGTAGGGCACTGTACCAGAATCTGAATCTTACCAGATCAATATTTACAAAATATTTGTTCAAATTATTTTCCATTGAAAATCCAAATATAAGGGCATGATTACTGCTCCAAAATCAGTGACGTAAACCGTGTAGAGCTAGGTGAAATGTACAGTCCCACAATCTCAAAATATGAAATTTCAGTAGCAACGCATTGAATTGCAGTATTTAGTGCTCCTGGCCCTTATCGCGCTCTTGTCCGATTCATAAGGGATGTGCATGCAATCAGTTTCATTGCTAGGCCCGTATTGATTGATATGACTTAATTTTTACATATTTTAATTTATTCTCAAGACCGAAATAATTTCATTTTAAAAATGATTTGGTGTTTTTAATATGCATACTTTTATAATGATTCTCTTGCGGGATTTTTAGACAGTGACATTTTATGTCACTTTAATTTGATTGGGTGTTAATTTGCATACAGCTACACTGAATTATCTTTAAATATCAAGTTACGTGAATTCTGTGACCAATTATAATCTCATTGGAACTCGAATCCACAAGACTATTACTCTGTGTTAATTGTTTGAACTTTTTAAGTATGTATATATGTGTGTTTTGTTCTTGTTTTTGTTTTTTGTAATTTTGACATGGGATTCAACCCCCATTTGATTTTAATGACACTGTGTCCTCCTAATCATTTATAGTGAATAACTGAGGATAGCTGCAATGAACAGCCGAAGCTAGTACTATTCAGTGATATAAACTATGTACAGTGGAACCTCGATTCTCCGTATTTGGTGGGACCACGGAATAAAACGTAAAACACGAGAAGATGGAAAATCCAGGAGCGAATGAACCGTCAACAATTTGACTAAATGTCACAAAAATGAAATATGTATAATTATAATCGTACAAACACTCCTACACCAAACCAAACTACAGCCACAGTAGGCCTTCGCCTACCAAGCGACCGCTACTCAGTCCGGAGGTCTGCAGATTATGAGGTGACGCATGGTCAGTGTGATGAATCCTCTGGGCCATTATTCCCAGCTCTCTAGACAGGGATCGTCATCTTACCATTAAATAGCTCCTCAATTAAAGGTAATCACATAGGCTGAGTGAATCTGGAACCAGCCCTCATATCCAGGTAAAAATGCCTGACTTGGCCAGGAATTGAACCCGGACCCTCTGGGTGAGAGGCAGGCAAGTTAGACTGCAGGGCCGGCTTCTGACATTAATTTCTGGTACGCAAGTTAAAAATCTTGAAACTTTACATTCAGTTTTACCGGGGAAACTTTGTTAGTTTCCCGTGAAAACTTTTTTCATTTGGCAACTTTGATCAGCCAGACTCTTTGAAAAATCTAATAACGCCAAGCCAATCGATCACAAGTAGTTTTTAATTCTCTAATCTAATAAATAAAGCACATTAGATACAAAAATGCCCATCAGGATGGTGAAATCCCTTTTTTTTTTTTTAACCTTCCATTGTAATTTTTCACTGGTATACTGTTTGTAGTAGGTTCCTGAAAATCTTGTACTGCGTAAATTAGGCTTATGTAGACTTTTAAAGGTTATATTGAACTCAAGAATATGGTTTTGAATGTAAATATCGATACTCAAAAGTTCTCGAATGTTTTATGTTACAATTCTGTCCATCACTAATCACAATCGAATTGGAAAAATATCATGAAAACTTCAGAAATTATGGTTATTCGTGACCTTGAGCTCAGCTTGAAAGCGTGCTCGCTGTAGAATTTAGTTCGAGTGTGAAATGATACAAACTTCTTAAATGTAACGTGCGCAAATAAAATGACTGCGGTTTTCATAATATTTTAACAGAAAACGTAAAATTCCCAGTCTTGTATTAGGACCAAAACTGTAATAGGCAATCCCAAAACTCACATGGCTTTATGTACAGTATGTAAGGTGCAACATTTTCTCTGGTCTCGATAACATAATTATTAAAATAAGTTACTAAATTTGTGTTAATAAGGAGCAGTTTCGATTCCTGCAGTGACTATACAGTGCCTTGAGGGAAGTGCCAGATACCTGTTCGGCGATACAATCGAAAGAAGTTTTTAAAAAACATCTAACCCTGGACATAGTGTAGACGTACGAACATTTGACAAAACTCGTTCTGTCTTCAGTGCGCTCTGTCTCCTTCCACTTGTTGTGGCCACTCTCTGCTTTATGATTTCCGAGGATTCTCTAAGCGATACAACCCGAATGCGATGCTAAGATGGTCCTTTATGTAAGTTCACCGCCAATTGATTTTCCAATACAATACTTGCTCTAAATATCGCAGTGACAGGATGGTAACACCATGATCCATGAGTATGCCCAAGCCGTCCTTTCGTGAGATACAGTTTCTTGAAAAACGCATGATCGAGGGTTTAGGGTTAATGGGACTGAAATTTCTGGACGGTTGATCCAGAAAATCGTTTCTTTGAGGAATGGATAATGCAGGATTTTTACAACGTGATTTAATTATGATGCTCCTGGGACCATGTAATTTGAATGAGTAATCAGGGGAAATGTAGTTTCTGGGAATGTATAATCGAGGTTCTACTGTATTGATTAGGTGGAAGAATAAGTTAAAATTTGTAAAAAAGTCATAAGGGATGACATGGTGTGTGAAACCATAGCAATCATTGCGACTCAAATGCTTTCAACAGGCAAAATACATCAGTGTCTTCGGTTCTGGATCTGGTGTATCTAAAACAACCCAGAACTGTGTTGATACATAAGAAAGGCGATGTTGAATGACTTTCAAACTGGAAACCGTTAACAATCTGTTCGGTAATTTGACGTGTTATTGAAAGGGTATTAGACCAGTATTTGCATTCTTCTGTAACTTCCCATGAACACCAAAGAGGCTTTAACGACCAGTCAGGATGCCTCATAAATAATTCCATTCTCAGATATCTCCTCAAGACAGCAAAGACAGAAAAGCAAGATGTAACCATGATCCTTCTAGACATATCAGAAGCCTTTGACAACATCAGCATCTAAATCTAACACTAGCTGCTTAACCACTTCCATCTAAACTGAAAGAACTAGTCATCAGTCTACAGACAGTACAACACAAATTGAGACAATAAGGCTAAAACAAAGTCAATTCACTTGTTAAGAGGACTTAGCAGGGATCACAGTTATTGCTAGCGTTGCATAACCTGGCTACAGATTTCATTTTTCAGGCGTTTGCTCTATAAAACCCGAGTTTCGTCTTAGGCCTGACTACACACATGAGAGTGGGATGTGTCAGGTCCTACTCACTGACGGTAGGGTGTATGCACGTGAATTTATCAGGAGCCCATTAACTTTTAATATGCTCTGTTGGTGTAAAAAATCTAATTCCCTCATCGAGAAAGATTTTCCATTAATTTTTGTCTTCACACCATTTTAAAAGCATAGTTCTTTGCTATATTCACTTGATCCTAAGAATGAATGGTAATTTTAAATTCTTACGCATACCAGAAAGTTTCGAAGGAATATGACAGAAAATGTGATACAAGGAACATTTTGTATACGATGAAGTGATGAAAAATGGGAATGAAAAACTCCCTCTGTGGATCAGTAGTCTGTTTCCGATCCACAACATTGCAGGTTCATACCTGCCAACCCTTCCGATTTACCTGGAAACTTTCCATTTTTTAACTCTTCTTCCGATTTTCCGATTTATTTTTAATTCTTCCTATTTTTTACCAATATAACCTCCAGTACGGTCCTAGGATAAAGGCTAAATTCTTATGTGCTTGTGTAATTTACCAACCTCATTTTCAAGCGTGTTTATTTGATGCTTTATTTCGCGAGTTTGTCGTCCATCGCCTTCGTGTATCGTGTTTCCTGCTCGCTACAGCGGCATGTGTGCATTACTGTTGGGAATTCAGGACGGCAGTCGTCCTACAAACGAGAAGGTAACGCGCACTAGCGGCTCACTTATTCGGGATGAAGGAATGAGTTTCTTATTGTGCGTAATTTTGTTGGAGTTGTAGGCCACGTGTTTTTTCTAGTTCTTCTGTGCTTTTCCCCGTGTCAAATTCGTATGTTAATAATGTATGAGACATATCGATCTGTTTTGTATGTGGTAGCTTCGCGTATTTCAGTGCCCTTTTGTTCATTCCCCCTTTATAATTTTAATCAGTTGAATGTATTTCAGGGAGTTGTGTCGGTGACACTTTCTCGTATTTTCTCTTCATGTTATGGCCAAAAAACATAACAGATTTTATCTCCAAGTGTTCAGAGATACCTATAAAATTAAATTTCCGTTCGTTTTACAGTCTAATAAATTAAAGTATTATTAGTTTTGTTGCATGTGTCGATGTGATATAAATACAGTGGAACCTCGATATCTCGAATCACCTCGGGAGATAAATTTTATTTCGAGTTACTGAAATTTTGAGATATAGAGAATACCGTTTTTGAGCATGTATAGCACATAACCGAATCGTATGTATCTACAGGCTTTTACTGAATACATTATTTTACGGCATCACTGTAATTATAACACTTATTACAGTAACTTTTTAGAAGACAGGATACAATACATACAGTAATGAAGCAAGAATCATAGCTCCATTAACACCTTTGGAAAAAAATCCGTTAGTCTTATCTGTTTGTTGTGGTTAACCTTTCCTCCCTTCACGTTGAAACTTCTCGTCAATATCACGCAGCCGAGTTTTGTAAATGGAGCTTATCATCCGCGACTTCTGGGCTTGCTTTCGTAAATGACCGGTAATTAATTGACACTTGAGAAACAGCAAGGCTTTGCCGATTTTCTGATTACTAGAAGTTCGAGTTTTTTGCTTCAGGAGAGGAAATGTTTGCTTCGAGAAATCAAATTTTGAGTAATGGAGAAATAAATACACGTGAAGAATGGAACAAATGGCCAGAAAATTTAAGTTACTTCGAGATAGTGTAAATTCGAGTAACGGAGGTTCGAGATATCGAGGTTCGACTGTACTATTATTCGTATATGTGTGTCATAAATGAGTGATTAAGTACATTTTCTTGTAACCACTTTTATGTTTTTTTAGTTTAAGATTTTAATTTAATGGTCAATTCACATTGTAACTGTAGATATGTACGCCTTTTATCCTGTCCTTTTTTCACTTAGACCATGGCATTTCTCTGTTTCACAGTCTTCTTTCAGTACTGTAAGAACATGTATTTCTTGTCATAGCTTGACATGTAAAAGTTGAAGAAAAAAAAATCATGATGATGATGATGATGATGATGATGATGATACTATTTGGGAGATCGTGGGTTCGATCCCCACTGTCGGCAGCCCTGAAGATGGTTTTCCGTTGTTTCCCATTTTCACACCAGGCAAATGCTGGGGCTGTACCTTAATTAAGGCCATGGCTACTTCCTTCCCACTCCTAGCCCCTTCCTGCCTCATCATCACCATAAGACCTATCTGTGTCGATGCGACGTAAAGCAAATAACAGATGATGATACTTGCTGTTTAAAGGGGCCTAACATTTATGTCATCGGCCTCTATTATACTTTTGTTCCTTGAACATAGGTATTGCATTTAGTAAGAAATATAATCTTCATATTTATTTAATAAATGAACCATTCCATCCAGCACCCAGAAACAAATGAAACTTAGCGTAAAACACCAAAAGAAATAGCTACTATTCCTTATCATTTGGTAATTTACATGTGTATATTTACATGTTCATTTTTTCTGGCTTCCAATGTCTTTATCACAATTTTTATGCAGGAAAATGTGAAACATTTGACCGTATTGATCATTTTGGCAACCTTGCCTCTTTTTAGTCTCTTTTTTTGCTATTTGGTCCCATTTTCCTTTTTTTTTTATGTGGTGGTGTATCATTCCTAGCCCTGCATCTATATATTTCTCTCTTATCTTTCTGGTTTCCGTAGTCTTTCAGTAGATGAGCCACTTCCAAATTTTTATTGCATAAAATGCATTGATTTTCCTTGTTTCTTGTCCTACAGCTTTAACATCATATTCTCCCATCAGCCACCAAATTATCCCTCTCATTTCCCTTTTTGTTAACATTTCAGTTCTTCTACCATATTTTTGCTTATTTTACAAAATTCAACAAGTGTTCTCTTGCTGTAATATTCTGTCATTGTTGTTTGTCTTTCAGTGTCTTTCACTCTTTGGACCACCATCTTACACAATTCTGTATCATCCCTTGGTATATTTCTTTCCCTATGGTACCCCATTCCTATGTTATGCTGTCGTTTCTTCATCCACCCAATAACCCTCATTTTGATGTTGAATTTGGTGTTGGTATATTAACGTAAGAATTTCTCCTCCTGTCCCTTCTTTAGCCTCAACCAGTATTTAATTATTCATTCAACAATGTCTTTCCGTATACTCACCTTTTCACACATCATTCTCACTCCACTGTTTGCAATACAGCTTGGCAGTCCCACAATTATTTTGGCAAATTTACTTACAACTACATCTAATGCTACAACTCCATCATCTACTCCCCAAACTTGCTCCATACAATGCCTTTGTTTTAACCACTGACTTAAGTATATTTTTCTGAACTTTATATTCGATGTTTTAATTTTATTCTAGCCAGAACACTTAATTCATATTTGCTCTTTTTATCTGTTCTGACCATCTGTCATTGCTTTTTATGATCGTACCTAGGTATTCAATTTATTTATTTATTTATTCATTTTGTGGAGATTGCTCCTCAGAGCCTGGGGTTCTGTTAGGGAGTTATACAATTCTGTTTCAGCAGACTATAACAGTTATTGTTACAGGGTACAAGTTGAAATTTTATCTACAGCGATCAACAATAAAAATGTTATCTTTTAAACTAAAAACTTAGACATATTAGCAGCTATTAATACAGAATAATGACCACATACTTCTTCAGATGGGATTGAAATGAACAGTAGTTGGATAGGGCTTTGAGACTGGGTGGTAAACTATTGTAAAAGGAGATTGATTGATATAGTGCTCCAGATATACAGTATCTGGTTGACATCATGCTTGTAATATGGTCATCTGAGCTAGATCTTGTACAATAGTGATGAACTTGCTTATTTTGTTGTACGTTAGTAACTGAATACATTAGGTTGTTAGTTGTATGATGGGCAAGGGTGGTAGCATGATATTGAGCCTGGTATTTAAGGGGTAGAATGTGAGAGTAGTTAAGTACCTACCATATTGAGATAGCACCCTGTAGTGCTCTGACAGTTCTGTTTTGAAGTATTTCTAATTGCCTAAATAATGATATTTTGCAGTATGACCAAACGACCTGTAAATACTGTAAATGGATATTGACTGTTGCATAATATATTCTTATTTCTAATCAATATGGAAGGTAGGGGTGTATCAGTGGCGCATGCTCGGATTAAGACATGGGCTACCACTAGACTCAGGTTACCTCTTTTCGATCGTTGGTTTAGTGAACGTCAAGCCTTCAGCGTTTTGAGCTGCAGCCAGTAGCCAACGGAGAAGTGTGCTTTGTTGTCAAGGCTGCTTTACAGGCTGCTGCCCCGGCCTCTGCTACTGCCAATGATCATCCCCTGATCAGTGGAGATGGTAGCCTAGGGTTTAGCAAATGAAAGTTCGGCTTTGTGGCTAAATAGATAAAATGTTTGCCTTTGGTCTGATGGCCCCGGTTCAGTTTCCAGTATCAACCCCCTCATACTGTTAATTCCCCTGGCTTGGGTGCTGGGTGTTTAGGCAGTCTTCGCCATTCATTTTATCCCCATTAGGTCAGCACCAAGCCTATATAGATGCCATGCCCCATTATTATTATTGTTATTATTATTATTATTATTATTATTATTATTATTATTATTATTATTATTATTATTATTATTATTATTATTATTATTACGGGGATACCCGTGGACCAGCAGAGGTGAAAGAAGCTGCCGGGGTGAATGGGTCTAACTACAAAATCAAAGTTAATCTAAAACTGTGACAAAGGTTATATTTTTTCTTTTTAAAAAAAAAACAACAAGTAACAATGTAACAGGGACCAGTTGCAATAAACAAGTCTTAGGAAAGACAAGATTGGTGGTATAAACAGATCTTGGGCTTCAAGCCCTCACTTCACAATTCCTGAGGTACGCGCTTAACTTTACAAAGATCACAACTTTACTTAAGGGCAGAAATCCCCTAATATGTGGCGCTCTTGCTCCCGCAATTACAATATCCGGCCTTCCAGAGGCACTTTTACAACACTACAAAAAGAGCTAATGTGCTCTCAGTTCTCAAGCCTACTCAAGGCAATATCAGAAAATCACAATTACTTGCCATCAAGGCACAACTTACAAAATTTGAAACGGGGGTATCTAGTACCCAACCTATTGGGCCGTAGTAGAAAAGAACAGGTTAAGTAAATGGCCCAAAACACAAATAGAATGGAGGCGTGTATCTGCACTCCAAGATATGAAGTCTGAAAACCTAAGGGGCACTAGGTCGATGAAACAGGGGCTATTCCCAAACTATGGAGGTGACTCGTATAAGAATAATTTAAGACATTACGGAAAGGAAGAAAACCAGTTACAAAACGTAGTCACCTCAAACCAATATGAAGGAGAGCTCGAGAGGGTACGTCACAGTTGGAGATTTTATGAAATTTTTACATTAGCCGGCAGAACTTACATTTTAGAGATGTTGGTTACACAGTTAAGTTTTCAGACCTTTCCCTTAGATTAAACTGCGGAGCTAGCAAAAAAGTAAGATGTTAGATGGCCATTACCTTGTTGAAGAACTGCTGCCTGATGAAAGAGGCGCCTCCTGCTTGGCACACACACTAAGATGACGATCAGTTGGCCAAGAGACGTGAAAATCCGCAGTTTATAAACCCTCGGGAAAAGTTCGAGACCTTTCATGAATAATCAAGACTCACCCACAGGGTTTTATTGGTCAAATTTAAAAGTGACACTCAGAATCGAAGAAGAAATACGGGATTGGTTGGAAATTAATTACAAAAATTAGGGATTGGCTGGATTCAAAACTGGCGGAAAGAAAAGATCAATATTGCCAACCCAAAAATGAATGAACGAAATTTAGTAAAGAAAAAAACTTATGAATACAAAACTTCTTCAAATCAAGGTTCTTCCACTTCGCACCAGGGTGCATGAACATAGTTTATGAGCAGTGACATCTGTTGAAGAAAGTTCAAACTTCTTGATAAAGGGCTAACAAAACAATTAGAAATTCACACAGTACTGGAAACTTCACAATAACAAATTTACATCAAATTACTGTAGTGACATCTTCTGAGTAAAAGTTTAAGAAGGTCTTGTTTCAAGTTCACTGTTCCTCCCGTAGAGGAGTTCTATTAGGCGCAACATTTAAATGCGCTGCGTTGGGGTGTACCTCCCAGTACAATTATTATTAATATTTTACAGCGGTCGTACCCATCGTTCACTGGTTAATTAGCTTCCTCGGGACATCACTGGTGCTGTCTGACCCATGATCACGGGTTCGATTCCAACCAACAAAAGAAAACACTAAACCTGAAAGATGGCATTTCATTTTAGCAATCTACCAATAAAAATAAAACTATACTGTTCCTCTAACAGCAGCCCTGCAGTGTCTTCCTACAAGGATGCAGAGGTAAACGGAAGTGAGGAATTCTCACATGCTCTTATCTATATCATTAAGTCAGAAGTATGTGGTGAGGAAGTGTATATGATGAGTAACGCATGGTTGATAGTTAGCAGTGGCTATCTGATGGACCAAAGCCTAGCACACCTATCTTCCGCCGTTCTCCGCTCCTACCTGATATCCAGCAGTAAGCCGCGTGTGGCGAGTTGAGGTGAGAGGGGCGAGAGCCTGGGCTGAAATATGTGTGACGGTTTTTTCTCGCTGCTTTCAAGTTTTGTAAATGGAACAATGTTTCAGATGCTTACATTACAATGAGGTTTAGACTTCCATCATTCTCAATTGAGATTTGGGTTTCTCTGATAGCCTTGGTAGCCCTCAGTATACGCCACTGGGGAGTATACTCCTATAGCTCATTCCGTGTTAAGAAAACAGTATTGCTCTTACGACAACAGGGTTGCCATATTGAATGGCTCTACTCAACAGCATCACGGGAAAACCATGGCATATATTCTGCTGAAACTCAGTACTTACGTACAAAATAAAACAAAGAAGAAAGTAAGCTGCAAATAGTTTCTGAAAACTAGGGTACAGGTACAGGGGTTGTAGGGCAGGGGGAGGCTTATTTTGGTTTTTGTAGCAACACTGATAAACTACTGCACATACAAAACCTCAGTATTGAAGTTCAAGGCAAACTGGGAGAAAATAGACAACAGATAATTTTTATAGGTTCGGGGTGGGGTATGCACTTAATTTCATTGAATAAATTTGCCCAGGTTACGCCGGGTACTACTGTGCAGTTATATCGGCTTACGAAAAGAATGGTAACAAATGTGCATATGAAAAAGTGGTAAAAAATGTGGCAAAAATAAAATGGGCTTAAGAAACAAAAAGCTAAATAACAAAACCAAGCACAAATAAACATCATAGTGAATTTCTGTATAAGTAATGCCATGATGTATCGCTGCACACCACAGCATCAAAATCCTACATAAACAACTGCTGTTAAGAACAAGAATATTATAATACACATATAAATTAATGGATGACTTTCCTTCAACTATGATAAGCTGCCAGTCAATCACAGCTTAACGGATTACAAGTAACATGTACCAGAGCAGCTCAGAAGAAAAATGAAGGCAACAAAGCAATGGCTCTTGCTGCCATTGTGCTTCCTCCCTGTGAATGTGTTTATTAAATAGAAAATGTTAAGTAATTATTTTAAAAACTCACTGGCAAAAACATGCCTCATCCATTTTCTTTCTTTCATAATACAGTATGAAGTACGTTATAATATTCCTTAATCACGACGAATTATGGGTGCCTAAGAGGGGGGTGTGTTCACTCCTTGTAGGTCCATAAGAGCAATACTATTTTCTTAACATGAAATGAGGTATAAATACACAAAGAAAATGTGAGACTTTCATTTTTATACTCCTCATATGTTGTTCCCATATTAAGTTTGAGTCAGTTATTATACCAAGGAACTTAGCAGCATAATCTCTTTGTAATGGTGTTGACCGTGGATGGAGAGTGCAATTTGTGATCTATTCCTATTCCCAGGTTTTGTTATGATGATGTAATTAGTAGTTAGATGCAAGTGTGATAAACTGATATAACTTGAAAATATTCTCTCACGCATGGGTAAAAAATGCAAGTATCGAGCTTGAATTATTATTATTATTATTATTATTATTATTATTATTATTATTATTATTATTATTATTCATACATACATTACATTATCATTATAGACTGTTATGCCTTTCAGCATTCAGTCTGCAAGCCTCTGTGAATTTACTAAACGTTGCCACAATCCTCAATTTGCAATTAGTGTTGTGGCCTCATTTAGTTCTATACCTCTTATCTTTAAATCATTAGAAACTGAGTCTAACCATCGTCGTCTTGGTCTACCTCTACTTCTCTTACCCTCCATAACAGAGTCCATTATCCTCCTAGGTAAACTATCCTCCATTCGCCTCACATGACCCCACCACCGAAGCCGGTTTATGTGTACAGCTTCATCCATCAAGTTCATTCCTAAATTAGCCTTTATCTCCTCATTCCGAGTACCCTCCTGCCATTGTTCCCACCTGTTTGTACCAGCAATCATTCTTGCTACTTCCATGTCTGTTACTTCTAACTTATGAATAAGATATCTTGAGTCCATCCAGCTTTTGTTCCCGTAAAGCAAAGTTGGTCTGAAAACAGACCGATGTAAAGATAGTTTCGTCCAGGAGCTGACTTCCTTCTTACAATTATTATTATTATTATTATTATTATTATGACTTGTGATGTACATCCACTTATTAGTATCATTATTAGTTTACGATTGCATTATTTGTGAGGTTATGTCATGAAACATTTGTTGTGTATAGATATTTATATGAGTTAAGTTCATGTAAAAACCTGTATATAATTTATTATTACCTGTATATATGATTTGTAATCCACTACAGAATTGTGAAACACACTGTAACATCCAGAATGGCACTTGGTGACAGAAACTCTGTAGAATATTCTGTACATTATATCTGGGCCTTAATCACTATAGAATTTATGAGAAATGTAACTTTCTAGAAGCCTGGCCAGGCACATATAAAGAGGTGGTCTTGATGGTAGAGACAAGTTATTGCTTAGTTGGAGTTATGGCTTAACAGGAATTGTACTTGTGACGTCGTGTTATGACATGCTTGTAAGCAGTCAGTTGTTTTAAGGTTGTCATATCTGTGTGGCATGTGCTTAATGGTAGGCATTTGTCAAAGATGGCGGTTTGTTGATGTGTGTATTTTGTTTGTGACAACAGTGGATTTGGTTATGTGTGTGTTTATGTGAAGTTGGTTAGGTTATGTGTGTGTTTATGTGAAGTTAAGGTGAAGTAAATAAGTGTACCAACTGATAGCATTTTGTGTGCATCATTGTGGATACATCATTGGCGCCTGGGGGGGGGGCAGGACGTAAGAACTTACGAGTGAATACGAGTGTAGCGCGAAATAGATCAAATTGCAAGTGATACTAGAAAATATGTCGGTGAAACAGCTCACAGACGAACTCACCAAGAGAAATGCTCCGATGAACGGGAAGAAGAAATCGCTGCAGACACGATAACGGGAAGATCTTGCTGAAAAAGGAGAATATCCCGAAAAGTTTTTCATCGAGGTCGACAAAGATCCGGACGAAACACCCGAAGAGGAGGTAAAAGTTCCCAAAATGTGTTCTAACTTAATGACCATGATGCAGGCACTAAATGACAAAATTTCAGACGTAATTTTGGGCCTAACAGGACAGATTGCAGATCAAATTTAGAAAGTAATTGTAAAAATTTCAGACGTAAATGACAAATTTCAGACAAAATCGCAGAAGACCCCCTGCGGGTGGGGGACGCACATGTAGTATACACCCGCGGTATCCCCTGCCTGTCGTAAGAGGTGACTAAAAGGGGCGACCTAGGCGCGGACATGAATCGCGGTTTGGTATAATGTGTTGGACCTCCTGTGGATGGGAGGGGCTGAATACATTCACAGGTAATCCTGCCTGTCTTAGAAGGCAACTAAATGGGTCATGTGGCCATGGTCCCCTCTTTACTTTTTATTGTTTTATTTTTGACAGTTAGTTGTAGACCATTTCTAAATTTTTGGTGTGCGTGCTGCTCGGAGATGGGCCTCTTACATGTGCGGTTACGCCCGAAAGCCCGCGTCAGTAACCACACAAGAAGCGGCGGGTGGGAGCGCCATGTACCCTTGCAGTAGCTTCCGCCTGACAACACAGGTCACCGCACAGCCGAATGCAAGGAGGACATATTATTAATTATTTATTATTTTTTCGCTATATTTAGTGCTCTGTACATGCTATTGCGGGCGACTGAAGGAAGGGAGTCCTCGTGCTTATTGCCTCAATCATCCCATATTAGGCATCGTCCAACATCGGACACCGGGCAGTACCTGCTATGACCAGGTGGGTATTGCCTTGTCAGCTTGATTCGGCTACAGACACCCCTGATCGGAGTGGGTGGCATTCGGGGAGGATGTTTTCGGGCATGGCTTCGAAACGAAGTTGCCCATCCTAAGATGGTCCCCCACCAAAATCTTTAACTTTTCCTTCCCTGAGAGGTTCAACTCCCTGGGAACATGCGCAGTGTGAAGGAATGGGATCCAGCTTCCCTATGTTTCTGGTTGCTACCAGAAACGATGGGCATGATTTTAAGCTGGTAAAATCGATCTTTTTTAGTAGACACATTGAAAGCGTATACGGCGAACTTGAGGATCTCAAGAAAATGTGCAACGGTAGTTTGCTTTTGAAGACTCGTACAGCACTGCAAGCTGATCAGTTGCTTATGTGCGACCACTTCGGCGAAATAAGAAAATAGGGCATCGGTAAGCTACTATGACCAGCATAGTGAAAGGATTATTGTGGTCGAGATAGACACCAAGCCAAGGCCACCACAGTAGTGCAGGTCTATATGCCTACTAGTTCAGCGGATGATGGAGAAATCAAAAGAATATATGAAGAGGTAGATGGTTCAATACAGTAAGGCAAAGGTGATGAGAATCTAATTGTGAATGGAGACTGGAATGCAGTGGTAGGCCAAGGAAGAGAAGGTAATGCAATAGGAGAATTCGGATTGGGGGACAAAAGAATGAATAAGCCGACTGGTTGAATTCTGCATTGATCACAATTTAGTCCTGGCTAAAACCTGGTTCAAACACCACAAACGACGGCTGAATACAGGGTCGAGACCTGGAGACACTGGAAGGTATCAAATAGACTTCATTATGATTAGGCAGAGATTTAGAAACCAGGATTGGATTGCAAGACTTTCCCTGAAGCAGATGTGGACTCTGACCACAACATGTTGGTCATGATATGCCATCTGAAGTTGAAGAAATTGAAGAAAGGAAGGAATGCAAGGAGATGGGATCTAGACAAGTTGAAAAAAAAAGTGTGAGGGATTGTTTCAAGGAACATGTAACACAGGGACTAAATGAAAATGATGAAGGAAAGACAATAGAGGAAAAATGGACAGCCGTGAAGAATGAGATCAGTAAGGCTGCTGAAGAAAAGGTAGGAGGAAAGGAAAGATCACCTAAGAAGCAATTGATAACTCAAGAGATACTAGACCTTATTGATGAACGACGAAAGTACAAGAATGCAAAAAATGAGGAGGGCAGAAAAGAATACAGGCGAATAAAGAATGAAGTAGATAGAAAGTGCAGTATAGTTGAGGACAAAACATGACGACCTCAGTTCCTAGAAGCGAGCTGGAAGCCAGCTGTAAATCCCATCCTGCACCCTGCTGAGTTAATGAGTTCTAAGTGATCCTTGTTTGTTTTGGAGAGGCTGCCAAACCACTTTCTTCCTCACTCTCTGTAGCATTTACCCTTTCTTCGTGTAGAGTGCAGTAGCCGATTTGGCATCTATGGCTGCAGCAGAGGTAGTAAATCCTATTAGTCGCTAATAGACACCGAGCTGCCGCTGGAAAGTAGTGGTGGGAGGCGAGGTCGTTATGATTTGTCCCCAACTATACAGCTAAGGAAGAATGGCTGAAAGAGAAGTGCAAGGATATTGAAGGTTGTATGGCCCTAGGAAAGGTGGATGCTGCATAGAGGAAAATCAAGGAAACCTTTGGAGAAAGGAAAATTAGGTGTATGAATACTAAAAGCTCAGATGGAAAACCACTTCTAGGGAAAGAAGACAAGTCAGAAAGATGGCAGGAACATAGATGTATAGATGTATCAAGGTAAAGAAGTAGATGATATTGTTCTGGAACAAGAAGAGGCTGTTGATGCTGATGACATGGGAGACCCAATTTTGAGGTCAGAATTAGACAGAGTTTTGAGAGACCTAAGTAGGAGCAAGGCACCGGGAATTGATGACATCCCCTCAGAATTACTGACTGCCTTAGGAGAAACCAGCATTAAAATGATTAAACATTTTAGGGTCTACCTATCCAGCACAAAAATAATGTTGTCTAGATGTAATTACAACATTCTAAATTTATTCAGGACTAGTTTCAATGCATTTTTGCATCATCCTCAGTTGTACAAAGAACTTGGAAAACAGGCAATTATATAAATCTTATGATAAATATTAACCTATTTACACAAGATAAAAACACTATGACGTCTACATTAGAGCAACAACAACACATGATAAAACCTTTGAATTGTAATGTTTAACTATTCTTTCTTGTCCAGCAAGTTGAAAATATGAGTATTGAGTAACAATTATCAAGATGATTCATGTCCTAATGGACATACAGTACTGAGTTAAAAATATTTGGTTTGCAATCTACAATAATATAATAGCTTGTATTTTAAAACATTTTGTACATTAATTCAATTATAGTTCTTAAACTGCATTTCTCACGTGGAACCTTCTTAAAATAAACGTGAATAAAAACAGCTGAATAAGATTTGAGTTTGACGATATTCTTCTATGTCTAAGGCCTTTGAGGTGAAGGTAAACAGGAACTGCGTTTCCCAGTTCCAATGTGAAACCTGTTAGTAATAAAGGCGCTAATAATAATTCTAAGCGGAAAGTTATAAGGCCCTACTCAATATTACAAGTGTTTATAAGACTCACCCCAAACGGCTGTGGACTGAACATAGTGCAAATGAAGTGCAATGAACAATGAACTACTCGAGTCAGGTAAGCATATCTGGATGGGACAAAGAAGGGTATGATAGGGGTAGGCAGAAAAAGGGCGTGTGGAGCGGTCATGTGGAGGGGATCTGGGGGACGTGGCTGATGAAGCGAATATTGAGAAAACTTGTTGCGCATAATGCGTAAAATTAAACTGTTGTCTGGAATTTGAACATTTTTAAGAGATCCTGTAAGGAAATCAAAGAGAACTTTCGGTCTGTCGGATATATCGTTGAGATTAAGATTTGAATTGAAATACTGGTCTAAGTGCGCATCAATCTCGGTTCTTCTCAGTTCCCGATAAGCTCATTTCTCCTTCCCAGCAGCTTTCTTTGCCCTGTTGTTCACTCTCCCCATACTAACGTGCCATTGTATTTATCCAGTTGTGTGTTCGTATCTTTCTTTATACCTGGCTTGTTTCTTTCCATTATTTAGAATGTGTAAAATGTGTATATGAGATTTTGTTTGTACATTTGTGTGTTTTGGTTTTTCTCTTTGTTTTTAAGTTGTGGAGTATTTTGGCATAGAACATCATACATTATGTGATTCCTTTCAATTAGCCCTGGAATGGTATGATACTTACTTAAAATTTACATAATTGGTATGATGTATTTTTTTATGATCTTGAGAATTTTTTTCATAAGATGGAAATGAAAAATCAAAATTTCATCATCATCATCATCACTAGTGTCCCACTCCAGTCGCCCGGGTGTGGTTAAGAATCAAAATTTGTTGAACATATTTTAATTTTACATATTTTTAAGAGCTGAAAATACATTTAATATAAAAGAAAAGTTTATTGAGCTACAATGTCAAACATTGTTTAGTCGTCGACACCACCTAGCGGTTAGGTCTGTCTCAAAAATTAAAAAGAAAAATTGTAATTACTGCATTTGTTTTAAAAGACCAAATTGTATGTTAAAACAGAGGGCTAATGATAAAAAAATTTTGGTATTAGCTCAGAAATTCTTACTTGCAATGATGCGATGTTTTGATGATGCTGCAGATTTTACAGACTTCCCTGTGGTGCTCCGCGCAAAACGCAGTGTCGCACTTGATGCAGTAGTTGACTGTCATTGTTTGTTTTTCAGCTGGGCATACCTTACAAGTTGTTCTCTTTTTATCCACCCTAGGAAGAACCGGATCTGCTACTTCTTTTTTGGCCACGAACACTGAAGACCAAGCTTCTTATCTCCCTCAGAAGATTTCTGATTGTCAAGTGCTGTTCTATCCATGGAGAAACCAACTGCTGATACAACTGATTCAAAAAATATATTCTTGTCATGGTTTGTTCTTTTCTAGAACTCAAGGCCCTGTTCAAAATGATAAGTGAGTTAACTCCTCCGATGCCGATCAAGTCATAAAAAATGCAGAGTGGCCGTCTTTTTTTTTTTTTTCCTTGTGCACGATCTGACTGTAACCATTTGGTCAAGAGTATCTACTCCTTCTCTAGTCTTGTTGTAGTGGTCAATCATAACTGGTTTGCCATCTTGATTCATTCCCTTGGTCTTGGTGCATTGTGGAAGTAAGGCAGACTACCTTTTTCTTCTTAGCCTTGTGCGATAGAAGTGTTGTGTTGCTGAGAAGGCAGTTTGAATCACCAATGTCCCTGTTCTTTGTTGATCTCATATTCAAAGTTATCTCTGGTTTTTTAAGTGGATCATTCCTAAAAGTCTCAGCTTATAAGGATCCCTGAGCAATTCGTCAGCCAACGGAACAGATGAGAACCAGTTATCCATTGTTATGTTGCGGTTTGATCTGTGAAATGGAACCGTTAGCTTTTTCATATAGTGGTGGGAAAGAGGGCCTACGACAGTTGTGTTTTGTTTCCCTAAGTATGGCTCAGCAACTAACATGTACTTACAGCCAGCATCACAAACCATAAAGAAATTTAAACCATGCTTTTCTGTCATTTTATGCATATACGTTTTGAATGCAGATCTGCCTCTAAATGCAAACAGCTGCTCATCAGTAGTGAGATATGGGCCAGCCTCGTAGTTGTCTGTGCATGATTTTATGAAAGCTTCCCAAAGTTCCCTTATAGGTGCAAAGTGATCCCTCGCTGCTCTCTCAGCTGTGGTAGTTTTGTCATTGAATTTGAGACAATCTAATAAAAATTGGAATCACTTTTCAGTAAAGCAAATTCTGTAAACATTACCACTTACAGAAGGATCAAACATTATTGCTGTATTTAAGCTATTGTCCTTGTGGAGAGCAGAGAATATCAGATTGCTCAAGAGTGCCTTTATCTCTGTGGGGGAGGTCTGACTCTTTGAAAACTGAATTGTTTTGTAGTTGGCTTGTTTTCTCACTATTTCTTCATTTGTACGAGTAATGATTAAGCTTATCATAGTGTCAGTAAAGAACAATTGAAACACATCTGAAGGGGTAGAACATCTTTACCTCTACCTTTAGGCCATTGTCAGATATTTACAGTATTTCTAGGGGTATTTCTTGTACTTATAGTTGTAGGATTTTCAGTCCAGGAATAACATTTTTTTTTTCTCCTTTATTTTTGTTGTTCATTGTGGAGTCAAGCTTACAGATCCTGAAGAACCAGCAGTATTAGTAGTAGTAGTAGTAGTAGTAGTAGTAGTAGTAGTCACACCATCGGTATGATATCGTAACATTCACAAACTGAGCTCAAAAACAAGAGCTGCCATCACGACGGTTACACATGCACTGACCTTGTGAGTTGAGTGGGGGGAAGACATTGGAAGGGCTCGTACAGCTCGCGCAGAAACCTGTTCTACAGTATACAATCATATTTGTGTTTTGTACTGTAAAAATCACGACATCATACCATTTCAGGGTTAATATTGATTTATTTTTCTGTTAGAAGTACTATATTTTGATTTTGTTTATTAGGTGTGCTTGTATGGCGAGGCTATAGCTTGGATCAGTTTATGAATCAATGTTATGGTAATTGTGAAGATGAAGGGAAGGCTCGACAGATGCCAGTTCATTATGGTTCCAAGAATTATAATTTTGTTACCATTTCATCACCACTTGCCACCCAGCTACCTCAAGGTAATGGATATTTTGAATTTTTTCCTGTTTTTTCTTGTAGCAAGGTTGTATTAGCACTAAAGTAAACTAGCTAGCTGACCAATTAATTTTAATCGGCAATATTTATCTCAAATAAAACTTTTTAGGCAGCAAATGCAAGTTTGATTTTTCTTAGGACAATTAATCCAACTACATTTACAGTAATTGGCAAAGTGACATTCATAGTCTACAGTGTCTTTCTTGAGTGTTCTCATCATTTTGTAGCTGTGTTTGATCAGCTTGGACATGAATTATATTTCCAAAACCCAGTCTTTGGTAAAGGGAAAAGGGATGTATGAAAATTAATACGTGTGCCAGTGTATCTTTAATTTCACATGAGCAAAAGGTTTGTGGAGTTGCGTTGTTTTGAGAGATCTGGTTGTGTGCGACAATTTTCCAATGTTACAAATTAGGTCTTTCTGTTTTGAAGCTTAACCAGTTCTCTTATTCAAATTATGTTCTTTGTGTTCGTAACTGGTCAAGTAAGAAAACTTGAGAGTAGAATATAAATATATAGGAAACAGTTGGATAGCAATGACCTACTTGGTGATGGTGGTACTAATTCTTATTTTAAAGTAATAATGCGTTGACAGTGAAAATCATGGCTCTTAAATTCATGAAATCTGGAAGCGATAGACTGCTCGGTGGGTGCAGTGCAGTGCCTACTGGAGTATGACTTAATCACCGAATACACTGTCCAGGAGACTGCGCACTGAGAACTGTGCCAACTGTCAGAAGGTAGAGAGGTAGGCAGGTACAGTGGACTTCGAAGCTGTGAAAACTGTTTCAGCGCAAGGCTGAGATTTTGTTGCCCTGAGAAGAGAGCAGCTTGTGGACGATGATATTGGATCAATCTTGCAAGATGTCAAGTTGGGACAGTGACCAGTGTGGTAAGATATCGCCAAGTGTAATCTAATGTACATGGCATACTGGCCTCAGTTGAAGTCCTTGGAGGTCAACTATAGTCTTTCAACGTGTGTATGGGAGTCAGTAGACGGCAAAGAGGAGGTCGCTCAGCTGGTGTAGTTCCCATGGACAAAACGATCGAAGTGGTGGCTGAGCACTACTGAAGGCCATCTTGAGGTTAATTTAACTGGATTGGCTCCATCACTCCTGCTACTGGGTACACTGAGGACAGGTGTCGAAAGATGGGGCCAAGTGTCTCATACCTGGAGCAGGGGTGCAACATTGGAGTGCCCTCGAGAGAATAGTCATCAACATCGCAGGCCATTTCCTGGGTCGGATGCCAGAAATCACTACTTGCTTCTGTCCATGGATTGTTTCACCATGTTGCCTGAGATCTACACCATTCTCAATCAGGAAGCATCAACAGTGGTTGATACCACGGTGAAAAACTTCTGTTGCTTCAATAGTCCAAGGGAACTACACAGCGACCATGGCAGGAATTTTGAGTCTGCGTTGATGATGAAGGAAGTTCTGCAACATCTCGGTGTATGCAAGACCCGAGTGACACCTCTCCACCTGCAATTAGGCAGCATGGTAGTGTGGTTCGTAAGACGGTAGAGGAGCATCTGAGGGAGGGTGTGTCAGCACTTCAGAGCGACTGGGAAGAGAGGATGCCCTTCTTCCTGATGCCTGTTGTGCATCCACTTGAGATGACAGGCATTTAGGATAATGCTACAGTATGTCTGCCATGTGACCTAATGTTCAGGACAATTCTGCAGCAAGAACAACCATCAATAGACTACATGTGGGAACTGGTGAGCAGCTCAACGACATCCTTGAGTATGCCCTATGACACCAGAAGGTAGCCAGCAACTGGCTGAAGGTCTGATTCGGCCTGCAGGCAAACTTGGCATTATTTCTGGGAGGTAACTGAGTGTGGCTAACTGACCTGGATGGATGAAGGGGAAGTCACCAAAGCTCCAGTCACTGTGGAAAAGTCCCTAGACCATTACCAGCTGAATTAATGATGTAGCCTACAGGATGCTGCAGGCTCCCTATGGGAAAAATGATGGTCATGCATCTACACCAGCTTGTACCTTAAAGAGGGAGCTTTGTGGCAATAAACACCAAGTGTGGGGTAGCTGGCAATAATGCCAGCAAGAGATAATAATTGCAGCACAGTTGTGGCAAAATGTGAACAGGCCACAGTGAGCAAAGCAATATTACTTCCAAATTTTAGAGACCTGCAGTAAGGATGCTCCTAGAAGAAGCAGGAAGCTGATTAACAATGGACCAGATGCCCAGAATGATCTAAAATTAGACTACTAGAAGCTTCTGATTTAAAATATAAAGGTCGCCATAAGACATCTGTGTCGGTGCGATGTAAAGCAAATAGCAAAAAAAAAAAAAATATATATATATATATATAAAGGTTGTCCACCTATTCAATACACTTTTATTATTGATGTAATAATGGTACTAGTTTCAACCTAACTCATTCACTCGAAATAAAACGTGTATTTCCTTTAACTATAAACTAGGTCATGATGACCTGAAACCGGTAAATGAGGTTAAAGACCTCGGGATATTATTAGACAGAGAACTCACCTTCACCCCACATATACAGAAGGTAGTTGCTGAGTCATACAGGACATTAGGATTTGTGATGAGGAATGTCAAGCCCTTTAAACTCCTAAAAACCTGTATACACCTCTACAGCTCTCTCGTCAGGCCTAAAGTAGAATACACAAGCATTACATGGAATCCAGCAAACAAAATATATATTGCGCAGATCGAAAAAATCCAAAAGAAATATTTAAAATACTTACATTTCAAACAAACCGGTAATTATCCACACATAGCATAGAACAAACTTCTTCTAAATTTTGAAATAGAAAGCTTGGAACTGAGGAGCCAAAAGGATGACATGAAGTTCCTGTACAAAACTGTGAATTCTATTATTGACAACCCTGACTTTTTATGCCTCTTGAGCTTCCACGTGCCCCGCTTTAATGCGAGGACAAATGTAACTTTTCATAACAAAAAAGTCAGAACAACTGCTCACAAAAATTCCCCACTCTACAGGCTATGCAATGTCTACAACAGTGCAGTTCAGAAAAATAATTCTTTAGACTTTTGTGTACCTCTAGACCTGTTTTTACAACAATTCAGCATCTCTGCAAAAAATCTCTAGTTGGTAATGATGATTTGAACCACAAAATGTATTATAAACATTGTACATTAAGCCCTATCCCATAAATGTAATTATAAGTGTTAGAACTAGAAGAAAATAATGGTTTAGATATGAAATTACGATTTTTATTTTTATTTTACTCTTTCATGTAAACATAAATTAGATTAGATGTGAACTACTGTTCCTTTCTCATTGTAAATATTATATTATAATAGTTTTGGTATTAGGTTATTAGACTACTTTAGATACGAAATTATGATTTTTATCTACTTGTTTCTTGTAAGGATTAGATAAGTAACATTATTTCTTTCTCAACGTAAATATAATATTAGAATAATTTAGATATTAGGTTATGAGACTATTTTAGATATAAAATTATGTTTTTATCTACTTGTTGCTTGTAAGGATTGGATGTGTAATATTATTTATTTCTCAACATAAATATAATATTAGAATAGTTTAGATATTAGGTTATTAGACTGATTGAAACATTAAAAAGAAGCACGTGTAAACATCTGCCACTGTAATTGGGATTAGAAATCCTGTAGTGCGCAGTAAATAAATAAATAAATAAACACATGAAAATTATGTACAGTAAGACAAGTACTGAAACCTAGTCTTAAAAATTAATGAAACATGCTGTGTTAAAACATTGTGGTCTCTTCTTGTGAAAGATAAAATTGCAGTTCATCCAGTTAAGATTACATCCAGGTGACATGTCTTGAGGTGCTTAATTGTAGTAGTTATAGATGTAAACAATGTGATTTTATCTTTAGCTATGGGACATCTTAATGTTTGGACAATATGTAATATGGTCCAGAAAAGTTAGTGTGGTTTTCAACATGCATCTAATTAGACAAACAAAGTGTCTGAAAGAAAGAAAAAAGAATAAACCTATGGTTTAGAGAAGAAAAGAGTTGAAGTCTCACCCACTTCAAATACATTGTAATAGATGTTATCAGTGTTGTAATGGAAATCACAGTAGCCTGAGTAAAGGAGGGACAAGTGGAAAGAACAGAAAATGATGAGGGAAGGGGGCGTGGTTACATCTGAAGTTGAGCTGAAGGGTTTAAAGGGGTAGGAGGTTTCTGAAAAGGTAAGTGGAAGGTGTTCAGAGAATGAGGATTGGAATTTTTATCTGGTCTATGTTTATCATATATTGGAATAATAATGTCAAATAATATATTAGATTTCTCAGAAATTTAGTTAGGATTAAAGTTGGGCTGGTTGGGGTTAAAATATTGCTCCAAATAAATGAAACAGTTTTCGGAAATGTTCAGTAGGGCACCTTAGGCCCGGTTTCATCAACGTGGGTTAAATATACTCTAACCCTGAGTTTGTTAACATAGGGTTAATATTTTAACTCATTCTTACAAGTCACGCGTTTCACCAAGCTATTTCGGCAGAGGGTTAACTAACACCGCATTAAACCTCGCAGGAAACAGCTGCCCTAATAATCAAGGAGGCCGTGACTAAAAATCAGAAATCATGAACACACTTCTTGCGTGGTTCTTTTGTTCATTTCTTGCGCGGTATTTCGTTTTCTTCCTCAGGTCCATGGTAGATATTATTCTTTCGTGATCTTGAACGAAAAATGGAAGAAGTGCAGAAGAGGGATAGTGGCACGAATTCTTATGCTTTAGGAAAATCATGACTTATTGAATTAGCCACCGAGTACCGAATTATTATAGAATGCAAGGAGATTGATGGTATAAAATTAAAAGAAAAGGAGGATACGTGGGAAAGAATAACAGGGGAATTTAATAATATTGCCCATGTTACAGTGCGATCTATGAAACAACTAAAACAGTTCCTTAAAACTTTTAGCTTCTCTGTGCCAAGAGTTGTGTATTGAAAGTTCATAGCAATAACACACACGAATGTAAAATATATACAGTTTAATTTCAAAGTGCATTTCTGTATAACCACTACGTAATACACAGTATAATGTTCATAAGTGTTGTACTATTGAAGTGGTGTTGTGCAGTTGCATTCCTATATGCCACTGTAGTGCTGTCGTTATCAATGTGAAGAATGATGTCATTCTCAATTCCAACATTCCTATTCCTTCTCCTTCCTGTGAGATACTGATGCAGAGTCAAGTCCTGTGGGGAAGTTCATCTTGATTCTCCACAGCAATATTGTGTAATACCGCTGTTGCTACTATTACGGTCAATGTAGTTTCTAGTTTAGTTTGCAAGCCCAAGTTTGTTTCGATCAGCTGTGTATTCTAACCTCTCGCGAACATCATCGACGAATTTACTGACAACGGTTTTTTAAGTCTATCTCTTCAGAAATTGTTCCTCAGATAGATTTTCAAAGTCTTTCCTTCTTATTATAGGCCTGTTTCTGTTAGGAACACCGTTTGTTCCGGCCTAGCTATGGCTAGACCACCTAGTTACTCGCTACCACTTTAGGACAGATAGCAGCACCCTTCAGTGTGTATTTATTTGAAGGCCCTCAGCCGGAAGTGGTGTGGACGGAAAGGGATGAGAGACTGTTATGCTTGGGTGCCTCGAGCGAGAGGACACGAGAACATGTGACTGACTATTACCGCGGGTATCAGCCCATTAGTACTCAGTATTATGTATTAATAATGTGTTATAAGTGTCATAAGTGTAATAAATGTTGTTATTTAATCAAGTGAGTGATTTACGTTCAAAACACCGTTTAACAAATCTAAATAAAGCAACTCTGCATCAAATGCATGATTTACGGTGGCCATTTTGCTTTTAATCTGGAATAAACAGTTTAACCCAGGTGAAAGGAGGGGTTAACTTAACTCCGGTCTTAACCTAGAGTTAAAAATAACCCTCCTTGATGAAATGGAATGAACAGTCAAACTCAGAGTTAAAACTGTGTATCTCGGGGTTAAGGTTTAACCCACGTTGATGAAACCGGCCCTTAGTCAACTACCTTGAGAATCTTCATATCCTGCTCAACACATGTGAATTCATGATCAGCTTCTAACATATGTTGGCCCATGGCTGGGGATGTGTGGGATCTGGTAAATGCAGCACGGCTGAAGTTCAATGAACCGGAGATTGTTATCTGTGGAATACTGTGTAGGAGGGATACTGACTGGAAGGTGACAGGGGATTTAAATGAGACTATGGAGTGGGTACGTGGGAAACTGGAAGCGAGATTTTTAGATCCTAATGGGTGGGTAGGGTATAGGGATCCACGCTCAGATGGCCTTCACTCAAAACCACAGTAGTTCATATCATCAGCATCGGTTTGCCCTTCCAGCGAGCCGGGTAGGGTGTTTGAAAACGAGTGTCTTCCAAAGTTGCCTATTCAAGAACATTTCGTTGTCCAAGACAGATTCCCAATTCCATCCTCTTCTCTCCACGTCTTCCCTCAGTTGGTCCATCTTTTTCTTGGTTTTCCAGCTGGTCTTCTACCTGTTATTCTCTTTTCCAATTAAGCACATGGTAACCTTGTGCTATTCATTCGTTTAACATGCCCAAACCATTTAAGTCTAGATGACCTGAGTCTTTCCTCCATCGATTCATTTAGACCTAGGTTAGATCGGATCTTGTCATTTTTCACATGATCAAGTCGGGTCTTTTGGAGGGCAGTTCTAAGAAATTTCATTTCACAGACTTGAATCCTACTACAGTAGAACCTTGTTAATTCGAAGTTGTTGGGACACAAAAATCGGACTTTGAATTACGTGATTTCGAATTAACTGCCGCTAACTCGAAGTTCAGAAATGCCAATCCGTGCTGCATCACAAAATATTCTAAGATCCTTTAAAGCATGTAATCACCTTGATTCTCAGTTAAACCTTTCAAATGCCGTAGTGAAAAAATTCCTAAATGTATCCAACAAGGTGCATTTATTGAAATAATTCTCTTATATAATGCCGTACACTGTCAAACGTAACCTCACACCCGGGAAAAATAAAACACGATTCAACACGTGAATTCATGATCAGCTTCTAACATATGTTGGCCCATGGCTGGGGATGTATGGGATCTGGTAAATGCAGCACGGCTGAAGTTCAATGAAGCGGAGATTGTTATCTGTGGAATACTGTGTAGGAGGGATACTGACTGGAAGGTGACTGGAAAGTGCCTGATGCCTTTGAAACATCGCGGCTTCTCGAACTTGCCTATGACGAGGGGAGGAAGTCTCTCGCTTCCGTCCACATTGCAACACAGGACTGTGACCCTATCCTTGTAGGATTTCCCGCCATGGCACTTCTCTCCCTTAAAACCATAAGTCCGTTTAGGCTCGGCATTAAAAAACAATGCAGTCTCATCGGCATTGAAGATATTGTTCGGTGCATACAAATTGATTATGTGAGCCACGTTTTCTCGCCAACTGTCTGCATCACTAGTGTTCACTGATTAGGCTTCTCAGCACACTGCCTGCCACGTGATATTGTGCCGTTCCTTAAAACGCTGAATCCACCCATTCGAACACTGAAACTCAAGACCCATCTTCAGCGCCAGTTCATTCACCTTCCCCTTAATAATCTCGCCATCTACAGGGATATTGTTTGCCCGAACATGCCGAAACCACTCGATCAATTGTACTTCCAAATCAGAGTGTTTAGCTCCTCTAATTCGCATTCGCTTTGCTGTATTTACACCCTGCATTTCCTGAGCTTCTATGCTCCCACGATCTTTTAAAAACGTTGAAAGTGTGGACACAGGAATTCCAAATTCTTTAGCTATTTCAGTTTTCGTCTTTTGTCCTTATAATTTTCACTTTCTCGCTGAGTGTCTTTGAAGAATACTGACGCTTAGCCATCGCAACACACAAAAAAAAGGAACACACGTGCCCTAAACTAAAATATCGTAACAATAAACTAAAACACAGTATTAATAAAATATAACAACTTCGAAGTTTATAATTGTCACTAAAACTTTAAGTAAAAAGTGTAACTAGAAGAATACAAAAGAACTATGATTTCACTAGAACATGGCAACTCTGAAGCACGCTGTAGACACACCAAACTCAAAGTGAAAGTGCGGAAAGATACACGTTCTGGACACCAAACTCAAAGTGAAAGTGCGGAAAGATACATGTTCCGGAAGACGCGTTCTATCGTGACGCGGAGAATTTTTAATTCAGATTACGCCATAAAGTATTATTTTTAACAATTTGAAGTACAATTTTGAATTAAAAGTCTGAATTTCAATACTGGGACCGACGTTCTTCGAATTACGAATTATCCATATTTCGAATTAAACAATTTAAATAACATGAAAAACCATATCTCGTGTTTCGGGGAACAAGAGATTCTTCGAATTACGCAGCATTTTGAATTAACCGATTTTGAATTATCGAGGTTCTACTGTACAATCCTTTGATGTTAGTGTGCAGGTTTCCAGAGAATATGTAAGGATAGGAATGAAATATGACTTGTACAGGGTCATTTTTGTTCTTTATGGGACCTTCTCATCCCATAGTAGGTGTCTAACAATACTGTAAAAGTTAGAGCCTTTGGTTACTCTGTTTGTTATTTCTATCTCAGCTCTGTTATTACTAGCCATTACGTTTCCTAAATAACTGAAGTGGTGTACTACTTCAACTTGGTGGTCCTGTATTTTTATGTTGCATTCTGTATTATGTCTGCTGATTTTCAATGCTACTGTTTTTGATGGCGTTCAATTTCATTCCATAATCATCAAACTTTTTACACCATGCATTCAGATTATTTTGCACTCCCTTCTCTGTTTCATCCCATATTGCCACATCGTCTGCAAACACCAGAGCCTGAAGATCTTTATTACCTTTTCCTTTTAGTTCCTTTAAAATGGTATCCATAACTGCTATGAATAGAAGAGGTGATAAGGCTTTTCCCTGTTGTACTCTTTTGGTTGTATTGAACCATTCAGAGTGACCATCTCCAATTCTGACACAGCTTTTATAATTAGTATATAGCATTTGATCTTCCTAGTAAGGTACTCCGGTACACCAAGTTTTCTAAGACTTTTCCAAATAGTTGATCTAGGAACATTATCATATGCCTTTTCAAGGTCCATAAACACAATAATTAGGTCTTTTCCTCTTTTCTAGTGTTTCTCTGCCAACATCCTCAAAGCAAATATCAGATCTGTTGTACTTCTTCCAGTCCTAAAGCCATGTTGTTCCTCTTCTAAGATAGGCTCTAATATATCCCTTACTCTGACTTCAATGATCTTCTCCATAATTTTAAGGCCGTGTGATAAGAGGGTAATGCCTCTGTAATTTTCACTTCTCCTTCTACTCCCTATCTTAAAGATAGGAACTGTCACCCCTTTTGTCCAATCTTCAGATATTTCGTTATCCTTCCATATTGTTCTGAGAACTCTATACAGCCACTGTATTCCTGGCCGACCAGCAGCTTTAATCATGTCAGCTGTAATTTCATCAGCTCCTGCTGACTTACCACTTCTCATCCTGTGGAGAGCTTGCTCTACTTCTGTCCATGTAATTGGGATATCTTCCTCTATTGTTTTCTGTCCTACATCCTCAACAGAGATCTCTTTAGGGCCATTCAGGAGCTTGTCAAAATACTGCCCCATTGTATCCGTGATATCTTTCATATTGCAAACTATATTCCCCACTATCGGCAGCCCTGAATATGGTTTTCCGTGGTTTCCCATTTTCACACCAGGCAAATGCTGGGGCTGTACCTTAATTAAGGCCACGGCTGCTTCCTTCCTACTCTTAGCCATTTCCTGTCCCATCGTCGCCATAAGACCTATCTGTGTCGGTGCGACGTAAAGCAACTAGAAAAAAAGTCTCCAGAGCTTCTTTATCTGATCTTTTACTTTTTACTATTCCATATATCATTTTCATATTTCCTTTACTGTCTTCTTCCAGTTTAGTTGTAAATTCTTTCCAACTTTTCTCTTTTTCTTCCCGTGCAATTCTCTTGACTTCCAACTTTCTGTATCTATATTCCTTTGCCATCTCTTCCAATTTATTGTTGTCTATTCGGTCGCTGTTGATTCTTCTGTCAGACTTAGCCACGTCAAGAACCTTTTTGGCTTTATTCCTGTTCATTATGGCTTCTTTCACTTTGTCATTCCATCAAGATGTTCTTTTCTCTCTCACTCTTCTGCTTGTTCTTCCACATATTTTATCTGCACTACCAACCAGACTTGCCTTAAAATCATTTCATTCTTCATTACCTTTCTTTGTGTCTGTTATTGATATTTTAGCTATTTCCCCTTGAAACTGCTGTTTGACTTCCACATCTTTCAATTTCCAGTCTTTAATTCATGTTTTTTTCTTCTTGTTTACTTTAATAATAGTTTTGGTGACTCTTAGGTCTGCAATGAGGAGTCTATGGTCACTATCAAGGCTCTCACTAGGTATCACTTTTACATCATGCACCTTTTCTCCACTTGACCTATTTGTGATGATAAGGTCTATCACTGATCTATACTGACCATCCCAGCTGTATCTTGTTATCTTGTGGCTATCCTGTCTCTGAAACCACGAGTTCTTCACCAGAAGTTGGTTTCGTGTACATAGATCAAGCAGAAGTTCACCCTCCTAATTTCTATTACCAAATCCATATGGACCAATAATGCCTTCATAACCTGACCTATCAGTTCCTACCTGGACATTAAAATCTCCAATTATCAATGATGTCCTCTAGTTTTTCTAGGAAGCTTGCTTTTTGGTCATCGCTACAACCCTGCTGGGGAGCATAAACCTGGATTACAGTTTGAGTTTCTCCATTTAGGCATATTTTAGCTTTGATTAATCTCTCATTGATGAAGGAGACATCTGTTACACTATCAATGTCTTTATGGAGTATAAAACCAACTCCATTCCTCGCCACTGCAGGATTACCACTCCAATATAATTTATATCCGTCCTCTAACATTCTTGTATTGCAACCTTTCCATTTGGTTTCACTTAGCCCTAGGATGTGAATATGTCTATGGTTCATTAAATCTGTGATTTTGTTGCATTTTCCTGTTAGAGTCATAACGTTTAAGGTTCCAATCCAAAGCTTGTTTCTATGATCGGTTCTTCTCTTGCATCTTGAATGAACATCGGACATGACGTCATTAGTTCCAAGAGTACTTGAAGTATTGTCGACATTCAGAATATGTTTCTTTCCAAGGCTCGTTTTCGTTTTGAAAGTAACTGCGTTGTACTCGTGTACTGACTTGTTAGGCCTAACGTACTAGAGGATTTTCTTTCAGGGTGGTCTCCCTTAGCCTTTGGCAGTCCCCTGCCTCACTGCAAGGCAGCAGCTGATGAATTTATGTGTTATTTCCCACACAAAGGTCTCATTTTATCCAACCTTCTAAGGGAAAACTCCTCTGCTCGCAGCTATTAGTTTGCCTAGTTTGGTATCGGCCGCCAGACTCTCGGCCAGACAGTCGCAGGTAGTACCGTGTACTGTCGCATACGATAGCAGAATATATTCTGACCTGACTGCGACACACTGTGAATGTGACACAACATGTTTTAATACCAATATAAATGGTCCGTTATTGGACATTATAAATTTTCCAGCTAGCTCATTCTTGGTTGCCAGCGTTTCGCCCTCGTGTGCTAGGGTGGGCTCATCAGTTGGTACCTAGCACACCTACCAATACGCTGGCTAGTGCATACCGTGGAGGCCACTGCGTAGGCTAACTGGAGCCACCGGCAGTGCCAATGCACTAAGAGACTGTCTCATCACTAAAAATTGATGCCTGCTTGGCCATCAACATCTATAACAACATGTTTTCTCGTAATTTCGAGAGTCTCCAAGAGCCTGTTAGCAAATGGCTCGAATGTTCGATTAACGTCTAGTGACAAAGTGCGTTGTTCTGGACTATTACAGTGTGTTGCACAACATTGAATTTATACATCATATATACAGGTATTAATAAATTATATACGGTACTATTAATTACGTGTTCTTACATCAAGTAAACTGTCATTAATATACATACAAGCAAATGTGTCATAACATAACCTCACATACAACACACAAATAATATGACCACGATTTATGCCAAATAAATTCCAGACATAACTACATACGTAAATAATAATAATAATAATAATAATAATAATAATAATAATAATAATAATAATAATAATCTAGCTCGATATTTCCATTATTTACCCATGGGTTAGAGAATTGTTTCCAAGTTATACTACTCCATTACACTTGCATCAATGTTAGTGCTGAACTGTAGAAGTATTGTAAAGAAAGGAATAGAATTACCATATTTTCTCGCATAATTATCAAACATTTTTGATGAAAATAGCAGGCCAAAAATTTGGATGCATAAATTATTCAAGGAATTCAGTTATTAAAAAAATTATTTACAATTTATTTACATTTAAAGGAATACATCAAATATGCACACACAGTTGGTTCAACTCATTTGCGGTTATCGTCATTTGGCATAAAATTATGGCATGCGTTTCTTTCTGAAAGTCATATAGGCTACATAAGGTAAGGTGGAGACACAGGTTTGAAGTACCAACACTGGAAAGTTCTCTTCCCGTTACAAGCTGACGATACGACCTGAAGTGAAATAAATATGAACTAATAAATGTTCAATTCATGTAAGTACATAATAATGACATACCGGCAAAAAAAGAAAGAAAAGTCTTACCTTCTATAGGGTACAGTCTTTGAGTTTGCTACCAGCACTGGAGGAAGAACTGCTGCTACTGTTTTCACTGCTCACATCTCTCCATAAGAAATCATCTTCACTCCCGTCTAATGAATTCGAAATTTCTGTTTTCTTGAAGCTCTTTTCAATCACCTTCGAAGAAGTCATGTCCCAAGTGAGCAATGTCCACTCACAAAGTAGTTCCACAGGTGGTTTCCGAATCTTGCCTGTTTGTGCACACTTTCCGCCATCCAGCACTGATAAAGTTTTCACACATTGTCCTTGAATTGTTTATTTATCGAAATGTCCAAGGGTTGAAGTACCGACATAAGTCCACCAAGAATCACCGTCAAATCGGTTTTCATGGTTTCCAATAACTTCTTAGTGTCTTACGTCATGTGGCCACAAAAACTATCCATTATAAGAAGGGCCAGGCATTGAAGGAGGGACCCCGGCTCGATTTCCCCAAACCATTCGTATCCAATCGTGTGCAGGTGACGTGTCCATCCACTCTTTCTCCTGGATACGAACGTGGATCCCTCGTGGAAATTTTACTTTCAGCATTGTTTTTCGCTTTAGAACAACGTAAGGTGCAAGCTTTCTGCCATCATCTGTTACAGCAAGTACTACAGTGCATCATTGTTTTTCGCTTTCCGTTGTGCATGTGATAACACCCTATGTCCCTTTCGTATCGATTGTTCGACTTTGTCATGTCGAAACTTATTGGTGTCTGATCTGTGTTTCCTATTTGGGAGAGCAAATATTCTTCAACTTTATGCTTCTCAGTCACAAAGCGATGAAAATCAATTACTTTTTGATTGAAATCATTTGGCTTTCTTTGGCATAATGTTGTTCTTCGTTGAAGAGAATGCAGATTTCTCTTCATTCAATGTATTCTGCACGTGAAAAAAAATTGATCACTTCAGGAAGATTTTTGACAATCACAGTTACCAGATGCTTTTCCCCGTGTTAATAATGTATGAAACATACCGTACCGATCTGTTTTGTATATGGTAGTTTAGCGTATTTCAGTACATTTTTGTTTATTCTTACTTCATAATTTTAATGAGTTAAATATATTTCAGGGTGTTGTGTCAGTGACAGTTTCTGTTATTTTCTCTTCACGTTATGGCCAAAAAACATAACAGACATCATTTCCAAATGTTCAGAGATACCTATAAAATTACATTTCCGTTCATTTTACAATCTAATAAAGGATACTATCATGTGAATCAGCTCGGGAGATAAATTTTATTTTGAGTTATTGAAATTTTGAGATATAGAGAATACCGTTTTTTAACATGTATAGCATATAATTGAATCATGTGTATCTACGGGCTTTTACTGAATACATTATGTTTAACGGTATGTTACTTAAAAATATACAAAGAAACCCTATTTTACGGCATCACTTTTATTATAACACTTATTATAGTAACTTTTTAGAAGACAGGATACAGTACATACAATAGTGAAACAAGAAACCTAGCTCAGTTAACATGTTTGGAAAAAAATCTGTTAGTCTCTTCTGTTTGTTGCGGTTAACCTTTCCTCCCTTTACCTTGAAACTTTCCGTCAATAACAAACCGAGTTTCGTAAATGGAGCTTGTCTTCCACGACTTCTGGGCTTGCTTTCGTACGAGACCTGTAATTAACTGACACCCGAGAAATGACGAGGCTTTGCCAATTTGCCGATCACTAGAATTTCGAGTTTTTCAGTTCCTGTCAAATAAGTTTCCAGCTTCACTGTAACCCTTTCTTGTTAACTGTTGCTCACAAACCACAAATGCTGTACTTCACAGTTAATGTTGCACAAAATTCAAGTTAGAGTATTTTTTTTGCTTCAAGGGAGGAAATGTTTGCTTCGAGAAATCGAGAAATTTGTATAAATGAATTTCGAGAATAGAGAAATAAATACACGTGAAGAATAGGACAAACGGCCGGAAAATCTAAGGTAGTTCGAGATACTGAAAATTCGAGTAATGGAGGGTCGAGATATCGAGGTTTGACTGTATTATTATTCGTATGTATGTGTCATAAATGAGAGTGATTAGGTACATTTTCTTGTAACCACAGATGTGCCAACTATTACAGATTGTCCGTAATGATTACGGATTTCACTTTGCGATTACGGCATTACGGTCAAAGGGGAAATTATTACGGAAAAGTAACATTGTCACGTTAAAAATTAATTTCTACGAAAAAAAGGGGGAAAAAAAATGTTCAATCCCTTAGAGCGTAACTGGTCAACCCTCCTCGTTTCAATGTTTGTAAGTTGGCAACTAAACATATTTGGCAGTTATTTGGTCATCACTTCCTTTTGTTTCTTGTGAGCATTGTGAAATCACGGCCAGCTACATAGATATACGCTGCTCTCTTAGCTAGAATGACGCGGAAATGACGCATTTAGTCGGCCGTGAGGTAGGCTCTACTCCTTGCCACTCCTTGCTACGCCTCGCTCTGTTGTTCTCCAGTGCGCGCATTCGGCGCTCTGTCTTTTGTGTGCATAGAACGAGTGGTATATTTAGCGTGTTTCAGTTTTAATTATCCTAGTTGTTGATTTGAAAATAAGTGATTGGTTTTGTAAAATGAAGTGGAGCAATTGTCAAATTGCATCTTCTTCTAAGAAGACAGCAGTGTTACAGAAATATCGAGACAGTTACACAAAGGAATGGCCATGCCTACTTGCTTCATGTGTTAGTGAAAACCACGTGTTCTGCAGTGTGTGTTCGTGTATTTCTCTGTGGTTCACGGTGGACGAGATGATTGCAAAAGACGTATAGAATCCAAGAAGCATCACACATACGGTGAATCAAAATTACGAAACCAGTCTGTTCACATCATTTCTTTTGGAGCATAATATTCCTTTATCAGTTTCAGACCATGCTGGAAATTTTTTAGGTCATTGTTCCCCGACTGTAAAATATCTCAGAAATATGGTTGTGCGAGAACTAAAATCTATGCTTTAGTTCAATACACGGCATCTGAGGCAAAAAAAGTATTAAGTGAACTTTTGCAAATAACGCCTTTTTCTTTGGCTACTGATGGTAGTACGGATTCAAATGCAGTTAAACTTTATCATATAGTTGTCTCTTTCTTTAATGTTCAGAGAGGCCAAGTATCAATTCTTCTATTATCATTGTTAGAGAGTACCGACAATACAGGTGAGGCAATTTTCTCTGTTATTAATAGTGAATTGTCTTCTTTAGCCATTCCATGGGAAAATTGCATTTCTTTTTCATCTGACAATGCATACACAATGATGGGGCAAATAAAGATGTTGTCAAATTTGTGAAGGACAGGCATTCTTCTGTTTATGTCCCAGGTTGTTCATGTCATCTCATACACATCTGTGCACAAAAAGCAGCAGCCCAATTACCAGTCAATGTAGAGAACTTTTTGTTCAGTTATATTACTACACTATCTTGATAAGAGTTCTAAAAGGCAAAACACATTGATAGTTTATCAGGCTGTTTGTGGCACAGAGGGTCACAAAATTCTGAAATATGTCAGTACCCGTTGGCTCACATTTCTTCAGTCTATTGATAGAGTTCTTGAGCAGTGGGAAGCTTTGACACTCATGTTTCGTAGTGAGACCCACCATAAAAATGAGAGCACCAAGCAGTTTGAAACTGTGAAATCTCTCATACAAGACCCACATACAAAACTGTTTTGCTACATTCTTCAGAGTACACTTCCTGTTTTTAACTCAGTGAAATATATTTCTGCAACAAAGTGCTCCAGCCATACATCTTCGCAGGAGGAAACTTACTGGTCTTTTAACTGACCTGTTGGTTAGATTTGTTCAGCCATGTTCTATTCAGTCAGAGTCTACCCCCCTTGGTAATTGGAGCAAAAGCTAGGGCATACTTGAAAGATAATGACTGTGATGAAGAAATGTTTTAAAATTCTGTAAGCGAGTTTTATATGGCAGCTTGCAGTTACATTTTCAAGAAATTCTTCCTTGCTGATGAATTTCTTCATCATGCCGAAGTTGTAGACATCTCTCTCAGAATGAAGGTTTCCTATTCATCTCCTGAATATTTTGTTCGAAGATTCCCAACTTTGGTCAAGGAAAGTGATCGTGACAAACTTGAGGAGGATTTTTCAGTTTACCAGTGTAATACTTTCCCTGAATATATTGTACATGGACCTAACATTGGTGTGAATTGGGGCAACATTGCAGAGCTTAAAAATGAAAGTGGACAAATTAAGTACAAAACCTTAAGTAATGTTGTATTTGCAGTACTAAGTGTACCTCATAGTAACTCTCCCACAGAAAAAGTTTTCAGTGTTGTTCAGAAAAATCAGACAGAATTCAGGCCTACATTAAGTACATCTACACTGGAATCGCTTATGGTTCTGAAGACGAAAATGTTATCGCAGGGGGAGGTATGTTTCAAGAAAACTTTCACTGAAAAGTAGCTGCTAGGTGCGAAACAAGGTACACAGAATTTTTTATCGCAGAACTAACAGGTAATGAGCAAATTTTATTGTGAAATATGATATACTTTAGAATAGATAGCTGCAGGAAAGGGCAAACGGGGTGCTTTGGATTTGACCTATAAACGTTTTGATGGGAGGGGGTTGCGCGTGAGTTTGGGATTACTGATAACCCACTTCAAAGGTTGGCACCTCTGTAACCATTTTAATGGATTTTTTTAGTTTAAGATTTAAAATTTAATTGTTAATTCACATTGTAACTCTAGATACAAATGTATGCCTACCCCGTCCTTTTTTCACTTAGACCGTGGTGCAATATATGTGATGAAATCCAAGAAAAATAATCTTCCTAGTTTTGATTTCTAAAAGTTGGCAGCTATGTAAACATAACCATCTATTCCTCTTGTAGCTTTTTTCAATTACCTGGTGCATACTGAAATTCTGATCCTGTGGTCTGAAACCACACTGGTTTTAAGTTATATAGGGAAGGACAGCTGATTCAGAATGTGATGGAACGAACGAGAGGGGAAAATATTCTAGATGTGGTGGTGCTGACAAAACCTGATGAGCTCTATTGGGAAACTGAAGTGATAGAAGGGATAAGTGATCATGAAGTTGTCTTTGTCACAGTTGAAAATAAATGTGTTAGTAAGGAATGTTGTGGACTATTAGGCAATATATGGTTGATAGGAGGGGAATGGGGAAATTTTTAAAAAGCAGTTATGATCAATGGAAAATGGGAAATAAAAATGTAAATAGCCTATGGGATGGGTATAAAGCAATTGTTGAGGAGTGTAAAAACAGATATGTACCTTGAAAAGTGGTAAGGAATAGTAAGGATCCATTATATCAGAGCCTCTCAAACGCCCAAAATCCCATGCATACAAACCGAGGTGCAGAGGACAGGTGCAGAGATCCTCTGCACCGTGCATCAGCCCGACTCGGCTCGGATCGGACCAGAGTTTTGTCTCAGAGTGGCTCGGCTAAGCTCGGCTCAACTCTGCTCGGATGATGAAACACCGCAAAGCAAGTGATGAAAGGGGGGAAAGAGGCAGAGTGAGTGAGACAGGCATAGGGAAAGAGAGAGACAACTCTATTGATAAAAATCCAGGAGTGGGGATCTGCACTCTGGTCAACCTAGCACAGTCTTCTTTTGCACCTGGTGTTACACAATGCACTAGTGCATGCGCCCTGAGAGGCCTTGCATTATATTATAACAGGGAAATAAAGAGCTTAAGAAGGAAGTGCAGATTAGATAGAAATAGAGCTAGGAATGGTTGCAGGAGTAAGGAGAGATTCAAGGAGCTCTAAGAAATTGAATTCAGCAAAAAAAATCAGCTAAGGATAACATGATGGCAAACATAATTGGGAGCCACATGAATTTTAGTGAGCAATGGAAGGACATGTATAGATATTTGAAGGCAGAAACAAGTTCCAGGAAGGACATTCCTGGGATCATTAATGAATACGGGGTGTGTATATGCAAGGACGTACATAATACAGAGGTATTCAGTCAGCAATATATAAAGATAGTTGGATATAAAGATAATGTCCTGATAGAGGAGGCAGCTAACAATGGCAAAATGCTGAAATTTACCTATGACATTAATGAAGACATGTATAAAAAGATACAAAAGTTGAAAGCTAGAAAGTCAGCTAGGGCTGATAATATTTCTGGGGATATATTAAAGCCTATGGGTTAGCATATAGAACCATATCTGAAATGCTTATTTGCATGAAGGACCTGTACAAAATGAATGTAGAGTCGCAGTAGTAGTCCCAGTGTACAAGGGAAAAAGTGACAAACATAAAGCATAAAATTAAAGGCCAGTCAGCTTGTCATGTGTAGTTTGTAAGCTCTGGGAAAGCTGATTATAGTAGGTTCGAACCTCACTGTCGGCAGCCCTGAAAATGGTTTTCCGTGGTTTCCCATTTTCACACCAGGCAAATGCTGGGGCTGTCCTGTCCCATCGTCGCCATAAGACCTATCTGTGTCGGTGCGACGTAAAGCAACTAGAAAAAAAAAAAAAAGAGCTGATTATACTAGACACGTTTGCAAAATTACTAATTGATTTGATAGAAGGCAGTTCGGCTTTAGAAAAAGTTCTTGCAGTGAAACTCAACTTGTAGGATTCCAGCAAGATATAGCAGATATTTTAGATTCAGGAGATTAAGGGTTGTGTCGCTATTGACCTAACCAAGGCTTTTTATAGGGTAGATCATGCAAGATTACTGACAAAAATGAGGGCATTTGGACTACATGAAAGAGTGGTTGAATGGGTGGCTACATTTCTAGAAAATAGAACTCAGAGAATTAGAATAGGTGAAGCGTTACCCGATCCTGTAATGATGAAGAGGGGAGTATGTTTCCTTATGTGTATAAATGATATGAGTAAAGATCTGGAATCAGAGATAAGGATATTTGCGGATGTTATACTGTATAAAGGAGTTAATGAGTTGTAGGATTTTGAGCGACAGCGGGGGGGGGTTGAATAATGTACAGTGGAACCCCTATTTAATGTATTTACAGGGACCTGATTTTTTTACCTTAAATGGTGGTTTACCTTAAATCGAGGTTTCAGTAGAAAGCACACCTTTTCCTGTGATCTTTGCCTGTATTAACATTAATTGTACTATCATACATTATTTACACTGTGACAGCAATAAAACAAGGAGATGAGTTATCTACCCTACACACTGTACTGTAGTTACGGTTTGTGCTTCATTTTGACAGATTTTTGTCGGTGAATGCAAAACCAATTCGGTTTAAGGTTGTTATAACTTTATGCATGATTTTCCGTAAAATTTGGGGAAGATACCAAACTCGCACAAAAACACATTAAAACGGGTATGAAACAGCAATTGGTTTATTTAAACATTTTGGCGGATATTTTCCAAGCAGCGGCTTACTCATTAGCACATATTTTCCAATTCCAGTAGTCTGAGCACACATATTCACTTTCATTCTTAAAAATTGTAATAGCATCACTCCAGAGGCTTGTGGTAAACATTTCCATTTTCTTACTTCAAACGGCGTCACTTAACCTAGTTTTACCATGCACGTATCATGGAAACGTATTTCAAACTCCCTGTAGAATCATATTTTCACCATAAACTTACACGAGAACAGCCTTTCTGAAATTTAACAAGATGCGAAAGTTCATAACCTAACCTCTGAAATTAGTTATGCACACCACTGTATCTTGAGAAGGAGATGTATCACATTCTTATTTTATTTCAGTACATAGTATTAAAATTAAGCAATCGTTTACTTAGGCCTTTATTTCTAAGGAGTTAACAACTGCTGGCATTGCACTTATTGCGAAAACATATCCCAATATTTGTTTACATGAGTCAGAGTTATGAGGAGACCTCAAGCTCGTTCAAATTGACTCGCTCGCGCGTAGCGAGGAATCAATATGGAAGATGATCGATTGTGTTTAATATAAACGCTGGAGTAGAATTATATACTCTATTTGGTACAGTGTATGAATATTGATAACGGATAAAAAACTAACACGCCTGAAAATTTTTGAATCAAAAACATCTGGCATTAAAATAAATGGAACAACTGTACACTGTATTAGATTTGCCGACGACATTGCGCTTCTGGCTGACAATGAGAAGAACATGCAGATCATGCTTAACAAATGAACATCCATCTTAAATGATTTCCAACTTAACATTCGTGTAAATAAAACTAATGTTATGGTTGTAAGCAAATCTAAAATTAGGCCAGAGTCACATCTCAGAATTGGAAATATTTTAATAAAACAGGTGCACTAGTTCTGCTACTTGGGATCAGTTATTACCGATGACAACAGATGCAGTGTGGAAATAAAAAGAAGAATTTCTCCGTGTAAGGAAGCCTTTGAGGAGAAGCAGCAGCTCTTAATTAATAAATCCTTAGATACTGAACTAAAGAAAATGTTTATGAAAATATTCATTTGGAGTGTGCTGCTATATGGCTGTGAAGGATGGACTCTCTTGAAGGACGACATGAAATGACTAGAGGCAGTGGAAATGTGGCTATGGAGGAAGATGACAAGAACTAGCTGGATTGAGAAGAAAACTAATGAAGCACTACTTAAAGGAATACACACCCAGAGACATTTAATAACAATGATAAAAAGCAGAAAAGTGTCAGTTTTTGGTCACATTGTCCGGCATAATGACTTCATAAAGAACTTGTTCGAAGGCAAGGTGATGGGAAAGAAAGGCAGAGGGAAACCACGGAAGAAGATCATTGAAGAGGTAGTTGAGATGATGGGATGCCAACCAAGGTTATGGAAAGATAAAAAGGAAAAAAAGTGCTCTCATTGTAACTGAAGGATATTGCACAGATTAGTATAGAAATTTTCATCATTTTCGTTAAAACGGGGGTTCTCTTCTGCTACAGCGGCCATGGTCGGATGTGCATCTGAGTCCGACATCTCACTTTAGCCCTAAGTGCCTGCGCTCTAAATTCCTCTTCTGCCTTGAATTATCCTTAGCAAGCTTATGACATCTTTTTCATAGGTTCTTAATGTCTCATAACCAAAACGAATAAAAATAAATATTTGAGAATTTTTACATTTCCTAAACGCTAAATATAAGAAATACATTGACGAGAGGGTCCATCTTTTCAATACAGAATATCAAGTAAATGATATTACATCAGTCTGTGAGTAGTTTCAGCCACTTAGTGTCCATCTTCATCTTGTTATTATATGTATTTTAATGTTATAATTATTCCTGCAACATTGTCTTTGTCCTGGTATACATATGTTTTAGTTATCAGATAATCGATTTAATATTTATTTGGATGAAGATGGCCACTAAGTGACTGAAACTAGTGCAAAGACTGATGTAATATAATTTACTTGATATATTGTGCACCGCCATGGTACCGAAATGAGCAGGCACAAGTAAAAAAAAAATTATGATTACAATAACAGTAATAAAACACCAGGCCCAAAAGAAGACGGAGGACACAGCTTACAGTACCTTAAAACCCAGAGGTGGGATGTGGAAGGAGTGGATCAGGAAACATCCTGATATGGTATGAATACTAATATCAATTAAAAGAAAATCGCCTTTTAAATTAGAACCTTGAATATTTAATTTAGAAAACAAATTAAGCTTTAAAATAGAATTAACAGAAAGCAAAATTTGCTAGTTGCTTTACATCGCACTGACACAGATAGGTCTTATGGCGACGATGGGACAGGAAAGGCCTGGGAATGGGAAAGAAGCGGCCGTGGCCTTAATTAAGGTACAGCCCCAGCATTTGCCTGGTGTGAAAATTGGGAACCATGGTGTCACGTACTCTCACTGCTGCATCGTGCGACTTGAGACTCTTACTTTCGTTCGCCTACCTTACATGTTTCGTCATCCTGTGCTGCTGCATTCTACGAGCCACCTGCTGCTATATGTCGCTTCTTATCAGCTGTCCGTCTACTCACCCGGCCGGCTCTTCGTTTACTGGGCATGGCTTTGCCCCCCCTCCTCCCTTCGCTCACGTCACGTATTACGTCTGCCTTCTCGCATGTTCTGTGCTCGCTACTCTCTGCCTATATAAGATCACGTTGATATTCTTTGTAGCGAGTTGGGATATGAGGTGATTCTAGTGTGGAGGGCTTCATTTGTCCTTGTACAGCTGGTCTGTGCTTCTACTGTTCTACGAACTGGTTTTCTACGACAAGGTGGGTGAGCAAAGGACATGCAGACTAACTTTCAAATATTTCAGCTATTGGTCTTGCCCTTCCGGCTTGGCATTCAAAACTCCATTTTCAGTCAATATTCTTTGAAACATTTACTTACTATTTTCGAATTCTTTCAAGTCCTGAAAGTTCTATAAAATTTCCAAAGTGTTGCAGAAGTATCTTCAGCTATGGACACACGATTTGAGATGATAATAGGTGTCTCGTAGATCGTTAGAATATTGTGTCTATTTTGTGGGAACTGTCTGGAACTATGAGTGCGCGGACCTTGTCATCCTTTCTCTTTCCCCTTCCACTCCTTTTTTCCCCTATTTTTTTGATCCTTAAAGGAAGAAGTGAAGGACCAAAAGATAGAAATTGATAATGTTTGTTACAGATCTGTCATTAATTAGTTATGTTGTTTACACCGATTTTGTACGATTAAGTAGATTCTAATTAAGATTGTGGCTCACAAATCCTCAATTCCTTTTAACTTCTGTCGTTCTACCTTTTCTCATCAACATTGGTTCTGATCTAGTTGTTTAAAATAATTATATTATGTATATGAATGTTTATTTTACTTAGGCCCCTTCTTTTAATTGGACGATGTGCACTGTTATAGCTGAGACGGGCAACGCGTACCCAGCGGCATTCAAACAGTTCTGCAAACTTTTGATCTCCCTGGCCACTCACTTGCCTAGCAGGGGGTGATTTATGATGGCAATGGGCTTTAAAACGGAAGTTCGCATTCCCCTTCAGAAATCCTCACAGCTCTGTTGCCAATGCACCTCTTGTTAAATAGACGTCAGTCTCTTTTTTCAGCTCGGAGAATTCACACTTGCATTGTTCGCTGTTTGAAAGTTTTAGATTATTTCTTTGCTTCGTTAATTAATATTCGTGAAGTATGTTGCTTTTCACTTCGCTTCATGCAGTAATGTGGAGGCCGTGGGAATCACACCTGGAAATTTTCGCATCAGAAAATCCTGAATTAAATCTGCCAGTGCTCGCAAACGATTCTCAACCGAGCACCAGTAACAGTGATATTCGACCGAGTAGTACTGGTTCCGTGTCCACGAGTGATACTCAGCCGGGTAGCAGTGGTTCTGTGCCCACGATTGATATTCAGTCGAGCAGCAGTGGTTCTGCTCCCGCGAGTGATACTCAGCCAGGTAGTAGTTGTTCCGCGGAGAAAAGAAAGGCGACTAAAACTTTAAGCAAAGTCAACGGTTGGTATGTAAGGCATACGAATACGTTATGAAGAACAACGTTCACTAGGGTTATATTTCTGAGACAGCTAAAATGTTGAAACTTAACAGGAAAACTGTAAGTAAAATAGTAAAAAGGGGACCTACAACTCCGAAAAAGTGTGGTAATAATAGCGTTATATATATATATTATGACCTTCCAATGACGTGCAATTACATGTCAGGGAGTCATTGAAGGTCATAGGAATGATAAATGCATGTGGACGGCATGGTTGTAAAATAAACTATTGATGTGCGGCAAATTTTTATATTCGTAAGATATGAGCCGACACAACTCGCGAATTGATAGTAGATCTTATGGATGAGAATCGATAGATCAAGCTCGGAACCCCGTGGTACACATCGGACCGCGTGAAAAACCGTGTAGTCACAAGCGGGTGTCAATAAATATTTGCAGTAACAACTGAGAAGAAAATAGGCCACACATCACATCTAGTATAACAGACGTCAAGGGGGCCATGGATTGAGCCGGAATTATATACAGTTAATTATCTAACAGGCGTGTGGTATGACGTATTTCAGGTGGAGAAGAATAAACAATGGTAGCCTGCATTCCTTTGTGAATCTCTAAGATAACGTTTCCTCAATGTCAAAGTCAGATGTAAAGCAGTCAGGATCGTAGTCATGTAGTTTATGAAAGTAGCCTCGTTTTTTATTGAAATAATGAAGTTTGAATTTGTTTTAAATGTCAATTCTTGAATAGTACAAAAAGGATCGAGAAGCAGTAGAGAGCTCAGCCCTTATATGCGAATTAAAGCTCATAAAATTTAAGAAGTTGAGGCCTAAATACGTTAACAAACTAAGTATAGCATTGAGCGATATAAAATTTACACAGGCCAGTATTAATCTATAACAGTGGATTAAAAAAAATCTGTACGAATTCGATCTAACCATTCTGTTCAAGTTTCAGGTTGAACTCAAGATGTTGCCTATATTTGTGAATAAGGAAGTTCATATAGAAGAGATGTCCGAGTAAACTGCCGAAATGAATGAGATGGCTGAAAAAATAACCTGACGACCAATACCTATGGAGAGGCGAAGAAGTCAGATGAGTAGTCGAACCTTGCCCTTCTTGTTTACTTGTAGATGCTTATAGTAGAAGTAGATTTATTTCTTTTTAATGTCACACAGGTGATATAAAGTGAAATGACTTGAATGTTCTAACGTGCTAACGGTGTTGGTAACGTCGTGTAATGCTACTACGTATATTAGAATATCGTTTTCCGTTGGTGAATACTAGGGTTAGGCGATCTTTCCTGCGTTGTTTTCCGTGTTAGTGGAACAGCTATAAGGCGTGTGTGATCTTGAATGCCACAGGTAAGTTTTGATGTGCTGATGTGTGAAATATTTGAAGTGGTGATCTTATGATAATGTATAATTCCGCGGAGTGTTGTGATATGTTTAGTGGATCGACTCAGTGATGGTTGTATGAATAATAGTGAAGCTCTTCAAAGATATTTAGCTCATTTATGTAGTGAATGATGATTTCTCATTATGTGGTGGACATTGTGTAGCGTAAAATATGTAGGGTCATCTAAAGGTATAGTTGACGGTATAAGTAGAGAATGATTTATTGAGTGGTGAATTGCGGTAGTAATTTAATTCTTTGAGATGGCCAATGGTTAGGGTAATAGTATTGAGGGGTATTTCCGCCGCGTATATTTGAGTTTATTAGATGAGCGTGTTTCGTAGCGTTGTTTGAATGCTTTTCGAAGAGTTTGGTTAGGCATGCAAGCTGACGTGAGTTTAATTTGGTATCACATGGGTAGCGGAATGTATTTACGAATATACGAGTAGGATCTTCGACAAGCTACTCGAACGACAATTAGATTGTGAGATTATTGTCACCTGTACTGTAGATCAACCTGTGGTATTGCTAGATGTAGTAAGTTAGCGCTGTAGGTGTATTTTCAGCAAGATGGAATGGAGCCGATGCAACGCAGATCGTCTGGCATTTGATAGTTTTCTTATTTATGTCAGTAGATAGTACCTTATTTCAGGTGCAGCCACATGATGCCGTTGGTTGGATGGAGACATGCAGTTAGTTGATTATGGAACACTGATATTATTATGTATTTGATGGATTTTCGGTGTTTATCATGCGCTGTTAGAAAATTCAAGTTATTACTCAGTTAGTTAGGTAATTATAATGAAGTAATAAGAGAAGTAGAGCAGGGAGGACAGGTTCGTCTAGTAATACGTCAGAAATGAACAAACAAGATGAACGATTTGAGACTGAAATTGCTGATTTTCCATTATATTACTTTATATTTATTTAATTGAATCAGTGTTGCGTAATGATGTGATTTTAACTTAATGACTGTCAATTATTTTTCAAGATGGACTTGATTCTTTAATACGGTGCGGTAGCGATGCACAAAGTTAATATATTTTTACGTTGCATATTCAGTTGTTCAATTGTAGTCAGTTATTTCATTTTATTAAAATTATTATATTTCCAATTTCTCATTGCAAATATTCATTTATGCTTAGTTTTAGTGAAATTATTATCTTGAAACTGATCTTAGATAATTATCGGACTAATTATTGATAGGATGTGACCGCTTCCTTTCCGAAGGGCCGTGCCCTGAGTGGAGGATCATGTAAACCCCTGAATTCTAGTCGAGCGAATTATAAAATTTATTATCATCTCCGAGTTAGGCTTCCCACGAACGGTCACAATATATAAAATAAGAGTTTTGTCTGTACATTGCTCAGAAATTAAAAAGGATGGTATTTCTGTATCAGTCGTGTCCACAGTAACAAGGAAATGCATTTTTTAATTTTCCATAATTTCTGTCTGTATGTACACACATCATGTGAAAACAGCTGAAGATAATTTAATGAAAATCGGTATGTAAAGTGGTCGAATAAGTCGCTATAATCTAGGCCATAAATAATTTTATTCACACTGAGTGAAATGGTAGTTTAGGGGAAGGCCTAAAATTTAATTCTGAAATATTTATGTTATTAGTGGTTGTATTTTAACGAAAATCGGTAGACGAAGTCGGGAAATAAATCGCTACAAGCTAGATCATAAATAATTGTATTCACGCTGAGAAAAATTGTAGTTTAGGGGAAGGCCTAAAATTTTATTCTCAACTATTTATGTTATTAGTTGTCATATCGATAAATACCACATGAATAAAATTATATAGTATTAAATTTCCGATCATTTATGTCTGATACATTGTTATCATACTGGCTATGATCACAGATATTTTCATGAATTTGGATTTTTGTTACTAAGTACATACCAGCGCCAAGTCGCGAGGAAACGGGTAAAGAGAACTGAATGAAAATCGGTATGTAAATTCGGACAATAAGGAACTACAGTCCACGCTGTAAATAATTTTATAAGATGCCCTAATATCACAGAGTTGAAAGAAAACTAAATGTGGAGGCCTACAATATAGAAAGCTCATAAAACTGATTAACAATAACATTACTTTGACCATTGTTTGTTGTGATGTGCTTTGTGTCTTCTGTTGCCACACAACTCCGATAGATAGGATTACTGCTGCGCACCGAGTACTTTTTTAAATTTGTCTTACGTCGCACCGATACAGAGCTTGAATCGGGGAGATAATGGGTTCAAGCCCCACTGTCGGCAGCTCTGAAGATGGTTCTCCGTGGTTTCCCATTTTCACACCAGGCAAATGCTGGGGAAGTACCTTAATTAAGGCCACGGGCATTTCCTTTCCACTCCTAGGCCTTACTTAGCCCATCATCGCCATAACACCTATCTGGGTCGGTGCGACATAAAACAAATTGTAAAAAATTGTTGTACTTTTCCTTTCTTTACTGAAAGTGAGACACTGATATTAGCAGCATTAATATTTTAATAGGCCTACTTTGGTATCACTTTAAGTTTAGTCTTTGTCGAGTTTATTTGCCAATTCCTTCTTCCTGTTTTTTATTCCTGTTTTTTCTTTCTTTCTTTCTTTCTTTCTTTCCTTCTTTCTTTTAACATCTGCGACCATCGCACGGGTTAAGCACGAAACAAATTATTCTGTGATATTAGTTTGCGGTGTGGTTCATGATAAAGTTTTTATATTTATATTTTGACTTTAGAATAAATTAAATGTTAACATGTTTAAATAATCAACGCAAAATATGACAACCTTGCTTTTGACAGCGCTCACTTGCCTTTTACACGACACGTGCCCTTTGTGTCCAGAGGAAAGAAACCAACCGACAACCCTCATTATCACTAGGGCGGGCAGACTGACAACCCTCATTATTACCAGGGTGGGCCAAGTTTTGAGATCAGAAGATACCGCATGGGTATGCGTTGAGCGTCGGGACTATACTCTATTTTTTTGAGTTGTGAGAATCCATATTTGTCGTTTCTCGATAATCTTCGTAGAATTTTAGATATTATTCACCCCTTATGTGTACTCTTAAGTATTATTATCAGTGTTTGTCCCTCAAAATTATGTACCTTCCTTTGGGATTCTGATCTTTAATCTATTCGTGCACTTTTCTGGTGTGATGCTAAGCACATTATTTCCTATCGTGGAAAAAAATCATGATAATAACAATAATATTAAAAATAGTCGCTTAAGTGTGGCCAGTATCCAGTATTCGGGAGATAGTAGGTTCGAACCCCACTGTCGGCAGCCCTGAAAATGGTTTTCCGTAGTTTCCCATTTTCACACTACCTTAATTAAGGCCACGGCCGCTTCCTTCCCACTCCTAGCCCCTTCCTGTCCCATCGTCGCCATAAGACCTATCTGTGTCGGTGCGACGTAAAACAACTAGAAAAAAATAGTAAAAAGGTTTGTGAAAATTCTAGTCGGGATCACTATTTTGGTTAAACATTAGTTGGAATTCCCATTGAATGGGCTTGTTGGTCTTGTATCTTGTACAAAATTCCTACTTCTTTTTAGTGTCACAAAAAAAAAAAAGTAAAATTGTAACAGTTTACCTTTTATCTTGTTGTTATAACTACATTCTGGATATCAGTTTTGAAAATACATATGTCTACCCTTTGGTTATTTCCAAAAGAAGAAGGGATATTTTATTTTTCCTGTTCAACTCAATGTCCATGTACCTACCACGACTTTGCCTTCTTGGGTTTGCCCCACAGTACGGCCCACTGTGCTTGATTGACTCTGCTGTCTTGCTATATAGAGGAGGGTTGGCCACCTTATTCGGAAAGTAACTGGCATATTAATCACTATTATCTCTTGCTACACTCAAAAACACCTGACGACGGAAAACCATCTTCAGGGCTGCCGACAGTGGGGTTCGAACCCACTATCTCCTGAATGCAAGCTCACAGCTCCGCGCTCCTAACCGCATGGCTAACTTGCCCGGTAGAAAGCAAAATGCAGGTTTAAAATTAACAGGAAGCAAAATGAAGGTTTAAAGTTAATTAACGGAAACCAAAATTTAAATTCATCTTCAATTAGCAATCTAAGAAGGTATAAATAATAATAATTCTTTAAACGAGAACAAGATTCACAACCAAGAGGCTAACTCTGTTTGAAGCGCGATTGACCGATGCAAAAGGAAAATAGTTGAAATGCTAAACCAATTAACATAAATTTAACTTTAAAAACATTCAGGTAGACTCTTAACTTATTTATTTTCTTTTAAACAAATTCTCAGTTTGTTGTTAAGTTCTGCTGGTTACAAGAAATCCCACTAAGCTTCTTCTGCAAGGCATATCCCCAAAATAATGCCCAAGTTTGAGTTTAAATCGGTTACATTGAAATATAATTAAATGAGAAAAATATTACCACGAAGAAGCAACAAAGTGTAAAAAAAATCACTTGGAAATGAAGCGTAAACATTAAATACACCGCAAACACAAAGTATATCCACAGACAAACGCCACTCCAGCTTCCTCAATCAACAATAACCATGGTCACTGCCATCGCATCCACCAAACAACGAGGTAGAACAACCAATACGGAAACAATAGGGATCTCGCTCGGGATAAAACTAAAGAGAAACTGTTAGATCCCATAATTCAAAGAATTACAAGTTAATATAAAATAAAAGGGAGAAAAGAAAAATAATTTGAAGTGACTAATGAATTACATGATATTTTAAAGAAGTCTGCTGGGGATAATAATAATAATAATAATAATAATAATAATAATAGAAATTTAAACGGTAATTAATGGAACTACAACATGGTGAGATGGTTTAACTTGACTCAAATGGAAATCACATGACTTGTTAGTAGGCCTAAATTTTAATTTACACAGTAGAAGTCCATAAAAGAAATAAATTTAAGAAGAAAACTTTTTCAAAATTTTGCAAGATGGACATAATGTTCACACGATCTGCAACGTAGGTCCAAAATGATGACCACGCAAGGCTGATGTCTTAGTCCAGAAGCATTTTGAATTCAAGCCGAAACACACCAATATTTCATTCAATTCATTACTTACAGTTTATTTGCAGCCGTACCATTAAATGCAGATGACTTCCACGAGATACAAACAAAGCGGGCATGCATACCTGAAGTTATTGGGATAAGTTACACAGATATCTACAAATATACAAATGTACATGAACAAGAAACATGTTTCTTATGGCCTCATATCAAATTGTAATGTTCAGTTCCTTGATCCACTATTGAACTTCAAATGTTGGTTCCAGAAAGCTGCTCCTACTACCTGGGTAGCTATGTTGATTTTCGCAGTTCCATCAGTACAGGCCAAGCCCACACACCTCCAGGTTCAGTTCCGCAAGTTGACTGCATGGTGACTCAACACGGAATAATGGCCGACTAATGCTCTCTCACAGCTGCTGCTAGGCAGAAGCAAGAAGCTGCACGCTCATTGTGCAGAGCAAACGAAGTTAGACTCACTGCCACGGGACAGCACTAAGCAGAGCATAGTTCGTACAGATACAGATACACAAATGGAATATGAGAGGATATCAGCCCACAAAGACGAGGTAAAGTTTTAAAACAAATTGTGGCATCCAGTTCACAGAGAAGATAAAAACAGAAGAATAATGGGAAATAAATTCCCAGTAACACAAATTTCCTCGGTTACATATTGTATTGAAAAGGTCTTGTCAATTTATTTCTTACAATTACATGTCAGTACGGAACAAAAGTGAAATTTATAGCTTCTAATTAATGCTAAATGCTGGTCTTGCCCTGTTGTGAATTGTGTTAAATAGAGTATAAAATTGCATTGCTCTTATGGAATAATTTTCATAATTGGAAATTTCTTCTGTTAAATGCAGGTTTACGTTAAATTGAGGTCATACAAAATCAGGGTTATACTGTAGTGTAATTGACAGCAGACAATGGTATGAATGTAAATGGGATGAAAAGTCAAGTTGTATGTTTCACCAATAGAAAAAGTCGTCTTAGTTTCAATTATTGTTGTTGATGGGGTGATAGAACCTCATGGGGAACAATGTAAGTACCTAGGTGTTAATGTAATGAATGATCTTCATTGGGGTAATCATATTTATGAAAGGTTACAAAGATCTCTTCACATGGTTACGAGATCATTTAGAGGCTATAGTAAGGATATAAAACAGAGGGCGTATAAGTCTCTGGTAAGACTGCAGTTACAGTATGGCTCCATTTTATGGGACTCTCACCAGGACTACTTGATACTAGAACCGGAAAAAAATTGAAAAAAAAGCAGCACGATTTGTTCTGTGTGATTTCTGACAAAGGAGTAGTATTACTAAGCTGTTGCAAAATGGTTCAAACTTTGGGCTGGGAAGACTTCAGATTCAGGAGACGAGATGCTCGATGTATGTTTTGAGCTGTCAGTGGTGAGTTGGCATGGAATGACATAAGGAGAAGAATATGCTTGAGTTGAGCTTTTAAAAGTGGGAATTCAAGAGGACAGATTGTGACAAATATTTATTTATAGGATGAGAAGTAAGGGAATTGAATAAATTATTAAGAGAAATGTTCAATAAGTTTCCAAGTTCACAGAAAAAATTTGGAAAATGCTAGGTAAGCAATTATAAATAAATGTAAACAATTGATAGGGACTCTGCCACCTGAGCAACTGTCTTAAATGCAGATTGATTGATTGATTGATTGATTGATTGGTTGATTGATTGATTGATTGATTGATTGATTGATTGATTGATTGATTGATTGATTGATTGATTGATTGATTGATCCAACTTCCTCTCAACCACTGATCGCACACTCCCTTCCAAGATGCTAATGAACACTTTACCTGGTATTCTGATCGAGATACCTCGAAGGTTGTTGCATTCCTTCCTGTTCCTTGCTTATAGATAAGCACAATTTACTGCTTTTGTTCAACCTTCAATCAGAAGGTATTTTACTACTGTGTCATGCTGATCTTGTTACTCTGTGAAGCCATGTCATCCCAGTCTTGCCACTATATTTCACCATTTCAGGTCTGATTTCATCTATTCCTGCTGCTTTATGATAATGGAGTTTTATGTTTACAAGATGCTCTCACTTCGTCATTCCACCAAGACCAAAACCAAGATTGTTCTTTCCCATCTTTACACACAGTTATTACTAGGGATTCCCTTGCTGTTTGTACTACAGCATCCCTGTATGCCACCCATTCTCTTTTTATATCCTATGCCTGCTTACTGTACATTGCTTGGAACTTCCTAATAATCATATCCATGAACTTCTATCTAATTTCCTCTTCCTGGAGATTTTCTACCCTTATTCATCTGCAGACATATGTCACTTTCTCTTTCCTAGTTCTAGGAATACGTCGTTCACTACAGATCAGATACCGGTCTGTATCATAGAAAAATCCCTGGAAAATCCGCACATTCCTAACAGATTTCCTGAATTCAGTATTGGTTAAGATATAGTCTGTTATGGATTTGGTGCCCCTACCTTCCCATGTGTAGCTGTGAATAGCCAGATGCTTGAAGAATGTATTCATAACTGCTAAACTCATACTAGCATAGAAGTCCAATAAACGCTTCCCATTCCCCTTAGCTTCCGTAGCTTCCCCTCATTTACAAATCACCCTTCTGTATCCATCAGTTCTATTTCCAACTCTTGCATTTAAATCGCCCATTAGTACTTGGTGTTGACCCTAACTATGATGTCACTCAGTGCTTTATAAAATTTGTCAAATTCATCCTCCATGAACCTACTACGCTGGTGTAGAGAGGTGATACTCCTACGTGGCGCGTCACATGTGGCGGATAGTGGGGTCCTTAACTGGCTTACTGGTGGACTTGAGCGAAATAAAATAGCTCTTGTGGACCAAACACACATCCCCCTGAGGGGGGGGGGGGGGGGGCAGGCGAAGAATACACCCACGGTATCCCCTACCTGTCGTAAGAGGTGTCTAAAAGGTGCGACCAAGGGATGATCGAATCAGAACCATGAGACTACTTGTAATTAGTACCACCACGCGGGGAACACCATGGGTTTACATGCGCGTAGTACCACTATGTTAGGTACACAATAGGTTTGTGATTAGTAGCGACAATGTGTGAATCAGGGTGTCTTTTACAGTACCTGTGATTAGTACCACTATATGAGCAACACCATGGGTGAATGACACCATGGGTCTTCCTTACCTGTGATTAGTACCCACTATGTGAGGAACACCACGGAATAGTAAGAGTCCCTGTGATTAGTACACACATGTGAGGAACACCATAGGTTTGTGTTGCCTGTAAATGGTGCCGCAATGTGAGAAACACCAAAGGCAGGGGCGGTTATTCATTCGAATGAAGGAAATATTACACAAAAAAAAATTAAGCATGTTATTGCAACCAGTATTTATTTTAAGTTTTGTGTTGTTTGGTATAATATATAATTAACTTTATTTTAACGTGACAGTGTGCATGGGCAGTTGAGAGCTGCAAACATACGTCTGTCTCCATGAGCTCGCGTGATACTAACATCACGGCCGCTCGTCAGCAAGTGGCTTGCCAGACTCGACCTTGGCTTCACTCTGGTCCCTTCGTAATTATTCGTTTTGGTTCGGCAAGCTTCGTGGGGCGAGCCAAGGGAATGCATCTGACTACTCATTCCGTTCGAGAATATTTGTATGTGATAATTGTGATAAAACTTGTGAGAAAAAGATTTAATTGTGCTTGTGTTTCCAACTGAAGTGAAATATCGTACTGTGAGTTGTACCATTTAATTTACGTTGTGTTATTTGTGCAAATTAAACCAAATTTACGTGCACACATGTAAATTAAAGGAACTACTGCGATTCTGCCGGCTTAGAAGGGAATGCATTGACTGCGCTCATTCCCCGCTTTGAGTCTCTGAAGCATGGCAACTGTCGACGCGAGTGAGGAGAGCGGAGGGGGATGTGGATGCGTATTAGAATCTCTCTTAATCCAGGGCATGAGTTCGAGGGCTTTTCAAGATAAGAGTAATATAATTTCCGGTGGCAGGCCAATGCCTGATTTACCGGGTGTAAAAACTAAAACGAAACTTTGTGTTCGACACTTTAATACAGAGCAGTATGGAAATATAGGCTGGTTATGTGGTTGTCAAAAAACATCAAAACTCTACTGTTGGCCTTGCGTTCTATTTTCAAATGAAAAGGGGGTGTGGAACAGTGTAGGCTTCGATGATATGAATAACTTGCTTAAAGCATCCCAGCGTCATCAGCAATCACAAACACATATCCGAGCAGAAATTCTGTTAACAACTTTCGGGACGACCAGAATGGATTTGCAACTCGATCAGCAGCGTAAACTGGAGACAATAAAATATAACGAGTTGGTAAAACAGAATAGAAAGGTGATCCAACGACTGATTGACGTTGTAATGTATCTTGCAAGACAAGAACTTCCTTACAGAGCGCATGCAGAAGATAAAAGTTCCTTAAATCGTGGAAATTATATAGAACTCATAACGCTGCTGAGCAAGTATGATGACACACTGGCAAATCATTTGCAGAAAGCAACGGAGTTCACAGGTCTTTCACATAAATACAAAATGATTTAATTGACGGAGTAGCCAGTGTGTTATTGACCGAAATAAAGAAAGAAATATCACAGTCACCATTCGTGGAGATTATTATTGATGAAACTAATGATATTTCTGCCCATTCCCAACTTTCAACTGTTGTTAGGTTCACGTCTGCTGATGGAGAAGTACAGGAGTGATTTCTTGGATTTACCGACGTAAGTGCCGATCGCAGTGCTCCTGCTCTTGCAGATCATGTGTTTCACATAATGGACAAGTTCAACTGTGGTCCTAAACTAGTCGCTCAATGTTACGATGGAGCCGCAGTGATGTCAGGAGACCTCAGTGGTTTACAGAAAAGAGTGAAAAACAAATACCCCGATGCTACATTCATACATTGTTTTGCTCACACACTGAACCTTGTCCTTACACAGACAGCTTCTAATATAAAGGAATGTAAAATATTCTTCATGACTCTGAGTAGCTTGGCCTCTTTCTTTTCTAATTCGACGAAGAGAACTGCTGCATTACAAAAAGAAGTGAAGAGACGATTTCCTAAAGTGTGTCCAACACGATGGAATTACAACGGAAGACTTGTTGAAACAGTTCGTGAACAAAAAGAAGAATTAGTTCAGTTGTTCGAGAAAATCCTTGATAATCCAGAGTAATGGGATAGTCAAACATATCACGAAGCTCTAGGTTTTAACAGCGTTTTCTCAGAATTCCAGTTCAATTTCATTTTATTAGTTTTCAGCGAGATATTTTGCTTAATTAAAAATAGGAGAAGATTTCCACCAATAAATATTTATTGCATATATTAAGCTACAGGACCGGTTTCGACCTCATATACAAGGCCATCTTTAGCTGAACCATACATACATATTTATATAATGAAGCTTTGATTAAGATTGTGTTGTTAAAGGAATGCTATATGATGATGACGTACATTTAGTCACATACAAATGGGGCAAGTCTTAGCATGAACTGGCGTATATGTCATTCTGTACAATATTGCAACTGTATGTCTAAAATATTATGTTGAAGGTCTTAAAATTAGTGTATAAAATATGTCTTTACTTAAACTAACTTATAGATAAATACAATATATAAAAGCACTTCATACATATGAACATTCGTTCTTGCTTGTTGGTCAATACATCGACTAACTTCCGTATTTAAGTCTTATTTACAGTTGTACACTTCAGCTGCTATTCTTGGAGTTTGTAAAATAGCATGGGTAGAAGATTTTGTCTTCATGTGTATATGTGGGATAAAACACTTTCAATTTTTAAAAAGTGCCAAATGTATGGATGAAATTCAACTAAAATATGTTCAGCTCTGCTGTGTGTGTTGCCTTTTTATTGGAACCAATTCATGTTGTCCTGTGGCGTCCGTAAATTTGGATGACATTGGGTTCAAAGTAGTGGCTTCTTTCTCATTTGTAGCTGTGCAATGATGTTATGTTTATCTTAGGTTATGTTTTTTTAAATGTTACTTATGGGGTTTATGTGTACATTATTGAAAGTGAATAGTGCATTATCTTTCTTGGATTTGTTTACTTTTGTTAGTTTGGTTTTGGGTTGGGATTTTATTTTGTGAATGATTTTGTTAACCCGCCCTAAAAAACCCTTACCTTAAGTTAATCGATAAACAGAACACGACACGCAACAGAAAAACACCAAACAACACACCCAGCTCCACTCCTACCCCCACAACAACAACTCTCCCTACCCCTCCTTCCCTTCCCCTCACAGCAGCTAGTATGAGCCCAAGAAGAACACGAAGTAGTATATTACAAGCTCACACATCAAACACAACTCGGCTACACCAACAACAGTAAGTACATATTCCAATTCACACACATAACCTTTAGACATTTCTCCAACACGATATCACTTATAACTCAATCTTATCTTCTACAGATAAACATAACATCATTGCACAGCTACAAATGGGAAAGGAGCCACTACTTTGAACCCAATGTCATCCAAATTTACGGACGCCACAGGACAACATGAATTGGTTCCAATAAAAAGGCAACACACACAGCAGAGCTGAACATATTTTAGTTGAATTTCATCCATACATTTGGCACTTTTTAAAAAATTGAAAGTGTTTTATCCCACATATACACATGAAGACAAAATCTTTTACCCATGCAATTTTACAAACTCCAAGAATAGCAGCTGAAGTGTACAACTGTAAATAAGACTTAAATACGGAAGTTAGTCGATGTATTGACCAACAAGCAAGAATGAATGTTCATATGCATGAAGCGCTTTTATATATTGTATTTATCTTTAAGTTAGTTTAAGTAAAGACATATTTTATACACTAATTTTAAGACCTTCAACATAATATTTTAGACATACAGTTGCAATATTATACAGAATGACATATACGCCAGTTCACGCTAAGACTTGCCCCATTTGTATGTGACTAAATGTACATCATCATGTAGCGTTCCTTTAACAACACAATCTTAATCAAAGCTTCATTATATAAATATGTATGTATGGTTCAGCTGAAGATGGCCTTGTATATGAGGTCGAAGCCGGTCCTGTAGCTTAATATATGCAATAAATAAGTATTTATTGGTGGAAATCCTCTCCTATTTTTAATTGTGCAATTCGTCAATACGGAAATGAAGATTATAGATTACGTTATTTTGCTTAACCGATTCTCTCTTTGAAATTCTTCAAACAAAAGCACTGGATGTAAATTTCTGTATTGCCAAAGTAGGGGAAACAAAAAGTATCATTCAGGGCAAAAGAAATGAATTTGAAAGAGTATGGAACAAATGTCAAGAGAGCTGGGAGCTGCCAAAGAAGAGGCTATGTAAAAATGAAACCTGCGACATAAATTCACACTACTGTTCATATATTGCGAGATATATGACAATATACATACCCAACTAGAAGTTTGATTCCAAGCACTCGAGAAATTAACATTTTTACAGTTAGTTGATCAAAGGAACACGAAGAAAAGTTTTCCTGAAGCAGCATTCTGTTCTTTGAAACAAAGTTACGGTCAGCATTTTGACTTCGCCCGTCTCAGAAGCGAGCTCAGCGTAGCTTATGCCTCCGATGAGTATCTTACGATGGGAGTTCTAAAACTTTTGTTTTATTTAAAAAGTAGTGGATTGTCATCTTCTGCCTTTTCTGAACTGTTTAAGTTATGTGCGTTGATTTCAACTATGCCAGTGTCCAGTGCTAGTGCCGAACGTTCATATTCGGCACTTCAGAGAATCCACACCTACTGCAGAAACACACAGGGACAACAGAGACTCTCGAAATTATCTCTGTTGTCGATTGAGAAGATGTTACTAAAATTGAAGTCGTCAAAGAATGAAGAAGAATTCTACAGCCTTGTCATATAAGAATTCGTCAAGAAGGAGAGGCGGATGGAATTAACATTCAAATAGCACAAGATAATGTGAGTTATTATATTTATTTTATACATCTTCCTAGCTTATGATATGTGCTTCCCTTACTGTAAAAGTCACGCGCCACCACTGACCAAAGGTCTGTGTTACATGTGCGTATTACATTACCTGTGTGTAGTGTGTAGTACCATAATGTTTGGAATACCACGAGTCTATGCTACTTTTGATTAGTACCGCAACATGACAAATACCATGGTTCTACTTTCCTAGCAATAAGTACCATTATGATGACCTGGACTTTGGACTCCTTTAGACAATAAGCATCAGGATTGTGCTTTAGAAGCAGTCCCTTGGTCAGTAATGCTATTGCTTAACGCTAGTTTCTGGAACATGGGGCATTGCGGTTCAGATCCACTGATTGCTTTAAATTCATATCCATCCATTCATTCTTTGTCATCACGTTTTGAATTGTGGTCAGTGGATGATTTTGGACTTTTAAATTGTCATTACATTTCATCTCATTATGGGCTGTTGACTTAGATGTTAGGCCCCTTTAAACAAGCATCGAAAATTCATCCTCATCTGCACCGTCACATGGTGAATACACCGAGCCAATTCTCATCCTAATTCCTCCAACTGTCAAATCTACCCACATCATTTACTCATTTGTGTGCCTAGCAGAAACTACATTGCATCAATAGTATGCCTGATGAACAGCCCTACCCCACACTCTGCCCATCCCTTTTTAACATTCGTGAAGCACACTTTATAATCTCCTCTCTCTTCCTCATTATGTCCTCTTATGTGAATATCATTTACTCCTAGCACAGCCAGATGTATCTTCTTTGCTGATTCAGCCAGTTCTACTTTCTTCCATAAGTCCCATTAATATTGATAGCTTCCCATCAAATTCAGTTTCATTCACCAAGTAGTTTCCAAGGAGTCCCTCGTCTGTCAAATGGGAGTGGGACTCCATTACTCCCAAAGATTCTAGGCTTCCTTTGGACATTCTGAGCGTGCTCAGTGAAAATTCTGTGAAGCAGGATGCTACACTTACACATAGTGAAATGGGGTAGGGCCCACCGGTGGATTGTATAGCCCTAGCTGCCTGAGCACTAGGAAGTTCATGGCTCAGAATACATCTGATATGCTCACTCCCATTCCATAGCAACTGGTATCCTGACACTCAGAACCACTTACTAGGTCACTGAGCCGTTGTCCATGGCTCACGAACTAAGATGTGACTATAATAACCCACACAATTATACCAAAATTTAAATTGATCCCATTTTTGAATTGCCGTGGACATCTTTGCTATCTTCACTTTTTTTTTGCTAGGGGCTTTACGTCGCACCGACACAGATAGGTCTTATGGCGACGATGGGACAGGAAAGGCCTAGGAGTTGGAAGGAAGCGGCAGTGGCCTTAATTAAGGTACAGCCCCAGCATTTGCCTGGTGTGAAAATGGGAAACCACGGAAAACCATTTTCAGGGCTGCCGATAGTGGGATTCGAACCTAGTATCTCCCGGATGCAAGCTCACAGCCGCGCGCCTCTACGCGCACGGCCAACTCGCCCGGTCTTCACTCTTTTCTTCCATTAATTCTTCAGTTATAGATTCCTCATAGCAATCCTAAAACAGTGGGAGAAAATTGTCTACTAATATCTTTATATCTTGTTGACACCTCCATGACTTCATCAAAACTTCAGGGATCTTTGGCTAACTCAAATTATGTCTTTTTCCCATACCTAAATCGACAAGATGTGCTTTCTTCTAACCACTAGTCAAGACTCAAATTATATTAAGAGAGATAGAAACATGACAAAGAACACAGAACGAAGGCCGGGCTGGGTGGCTCAGACAATGGAACACTGGTCTTTTGAGCTTAAGTTCGCAGGTCCAGTCCTCGCTCAGTCTGGTAGATTTGAATGTGCTGAAATACACCAGCCTCATTTTGTTAGATATACTGGCACATAAAAGTATTGCTAAACAAAATTATGACTCCTAGACATCTCCTGAAACCATTAGAATAGTTTGTAGGTCATAAGACCAATAATGTTGTTGTTTTGCTGCTGTTTTATTATTATTATTATTATTATTATTATTATTATTATTATTATTATTATTATTATTATTATTATTATTATTATTATTATTATTATTGGATAAACACAACAGCAGATCCATGTGAAAAGAGGGTGCAACAGAAAGAGGAAATGAGGACAAATAGACGGGCTCTCTTCCTCAACAAATCCAGTTCTTCCAAATTCTATTCTTTTCAGTTCACAACAAGCTTGCTCCTGCTTCCCAGTTTTGTCAGTACGGTGGGCTTAAACACCCACTGAGGGGACATCTTGACAGATTGTGTTTCTTGATCTAGGAAGTATAGGATAAGAAGAAAGCCAGATAAAGATAGGAAGAACCCAAAGATAAAGGTGAATATGACAGGTAAAAGGATAGGAGAAAATGATGCCAGTGAGTCAGTGTAAGTAATTGAAAAGAAGCAATGACATGTCATTGTGGGAAGGAAGCAGCAACAGGAAGAGGAGACAAGTTCAAACATGAAAACAGAAAAGAACAAGGACTCTGTCCACATATTTATGTACTGCCATCTTCAAATAAGCATGTGCTCTCTCCTCATTAACCCCAGCTGCTTCACATCTATTTTTCTCAGCCCTCAACAAGTTCAGTTCAGCTTCCAAGCTTCATCAGGACTGCAGGCATCAACAGATCTTCAGTCTTGGTAAGAGAAGTTTCAGTTGAGAAGAAAGCTGGATAAAGACATTAAAAAGGAAGAGATATAAGATGAAGATGAATAAAGTAATTTTATCTTCAGCATTGTGCCACATATTTCAGTCACACTGACGTTATTTTTTTCTTAGTCTCCGTTTATAATCACTCTTTGTAAAAGTAGACTGTGGTAATCTCTTCAGAGTAGTTGATTACACCCATGTTCAGAGGTTAGAGGATATACTAATTCTCTTCAAGTGGAAAGAACTTCAGTTTCAATTTTTGATTGCTTTTTTTGAGAATTCAGTTTTCCACCAACAGCTCTCTCTTCTTTATCTTCTCTACCTGTTTGTCCAGGAAAAGAAACTTTTCACTGAAAGCGATACCGTCATTCAGATCCTGCCATTAGACTTATATTGAACTGAGAGTTTTAAAAGCCTGGTTACATAATTTGAACTTACAGTGAAGAAATCCAATTAAATAACCGTTAAGATTGATATTATTGTTATCGAGTGAGCTGGCCATGCGATTAGCATTGCGCAGCTGTGAGCTTACCTTCTCGACGTAGTGGGTTTGAACCCCTCTATCGACAGCCCTGAAGATGGTTTTCCATGGTGTCCAATTCTCACACCAGGCAAATGCTGGGAGTCTACATTAATTAAGGCCATGGCTGCTTCCTTCCCACTCCTAGCCTTTTCATATCCCATCGTCGCCGTAAGACCTATCTGTATCAGTGCAACGTAAAGCAAATTGTAAAAAGAAAAGGATATATTAAATGTTACAGTTGCTGACATGGAAGTATAACTGTCACAGGCAGCAACAATTATAAATGCATTTATATTTCCTTACATGGCGAATTCTTTACATTTGTGAAACATTTAGGTTTGCTTATTGGTTGATTGAATACAGTAGTGTGCTTCATGAATCCTTTCATAAAATTGGTATGGGCTAGCTAACATTTAAAATCCTGAATCCGTCCAGCTTTATCATAACACCCATCTTTGTTATGTTGAGGATAACATTGTGTTAACATTACATCCATTAGTCATATTCATCAGGCAAGTTGTATTAATTTTATTTCCAACATAATTCTTCCTCAACACACAGTAATTGCCACGTAAGGCAATACCCCAGAAAGTAAATATCGCCACCCGATGCTCTTCTTTTCTCTTTTTTTGTAATGGCTGATCACTGCTGCCAACCTGCCTGGTTACATATTAAAATCACCAGACATAACCATAACAAACTAACCTCAATGTAAACACCGATAATGAATGTTTCCCTACCCTAGTAAATTATAAAAGTTAAGATGAAATAAATCAAGATATTCATAATTAAGTCGGTTTCCATGCTCAATGAGGAATTAAGGAAATAAACACCCTTTCTCACTCAAATTAATGTTACATATATCTGTCTTTATTTTGATATACAGTAGGTGTACTATAACAATATTCTTGAAAAGAGGGGCGTGTTAAACAATGTAATTTATTTAATAAGTCTTTGCAGTGTGATTTTCGAAAGTTGCAGGCTGGTTATATCTTCAAGCTTATCCAGGAAACATATAGGAATACTAATGTGCCCACCGAGCTCGATAGCTGCAGTCGCTTAAGTGCGGCCAGTATCCAGTAATCGGGAGATAGTGGGTTCGAGCCCCACTGTCGGCAGCCCTGAAGATGGTTTTCCGTGGTTTCCCATTTTCACACCAGGCAAATGCTGGGGCTGTACCTTAATTAAGGCCACAGCCGCTTCCTTCCAATTCCTAGGCCTTTCCTATCCCAACGTTGTCATAAGACTTATGTGTCGGTGCGACGTAAAGCAAATAGAAAAAAAAAAACTAATGTGCCAAGCTCAGTGAACGGAAATTAGGTCAGCTTTCAAGTTCACTGCGGATTTGAAAATAATAATGTTATAAGTTCTACTGCCAAAATTTCGTCCCGCAAGAGTTATTTCATGTACCGGTAGATCTAGACATGAGACTGGCGTATTTGAGCACTTTCAAATACCGCCGGACTCGAACCCACCATATAGGAACACTAATGTGTCAAGCTACGTGAACGGAAATTAGGTCAGCTTTCAAGCTCACTGCAGAATTGAATATTAGTTCTACTATCTACTTCTATCGTTTTCATATACGCCGAGGTGCCAGAATTTTGTCCCGCAAGAGTTATTTTATGTACCGGTAGATCTAGACATGAGACTGGCATATTTGAGCAATTTCAGATACTGCCGGACTCGAACCCACCAACCTGAGCTAGTCATACATTCTCTCCGTCACTCACTTAAATTAATTTTAAACATTTCCTGCCTTTATTCTGATGTACACATTACTAAAAATGTATTTTTTAAGGGACGGGGAGGGGGGAGGGGAAAGGCAGAAATAATCTAGATTGTATAATACATTGCAATTTCTGTAAGTTCAAGGACTTACCTCATAGGACATATCTGTCCTTCCTTTTAATAATAATGCTGATAGCTTTACATCCCACTAAGTACTTTTATGGTTTTTGGAGGTGCCAAGGTGGCAGAATTTTGACCTGCAGGAGTTCTTTTACGTGCCAGTAAATCTATGGACATGAGACTGATGTATTTTAGTACTTTCATATACCACCGGATCGAGCCAGGATCGAACCTGCCAAGTTGAGGTCAGAAGGCCAGTGCCTCAGCCATCTGAGCCACTCAGCCCGGTGTCCTTCCTTTTGCTTGGATGTTGTCTTCTTTCTTCAATAAGCAGTAGGGGATGGGGGCATTTTAAACATATTTTCAGCTTGCAACTTGGTGTATCTCAAGCTTACTACATTAAGGAAACCCAGGAAAGGTACAGGGACGCTAATGAGTCATATAAAATTACCAGATACCGAGCTCGATAGCTGCAGTCGCTTAAGTGCGGCCAGTATCCAGTATTCGGGAGATAGTGGTTCGAGCTCCACTGTCGGCAGCCCTGAAGATGGTTTTCCGTGGTTTCCCATTTTCACACCAGGCAAATGCTGGGGCTGTACCTTAATTAAGGCCACGGCCGCTTCCTTCCCAGTCCTAGCCCCTTCCTGTCCCGTCGTTACCGTAAGACCTATCTGTAAATTTTACAATATTTAAAATTCTTCCACCGTTTTGATACTTTTTTTGCCTTTTGGCAAATTTATTTGTCAACAGTTCATGTTTCGTTCCTTATTTAGGAACATCCTCAGCTGTTATTGTAGCTTAGGTGAATTGCTAAGATTTTAAACACGTTAATTTGCAGGTACATTGATTCATTTAAAAACTACTAAAACTACCAATTAAATTAAATGATATTAAAAACAATGTAGGGGTTAGTGTGTTAATGATATGAGAACGGATGATTACATAGTTGGCCAGCTTAAAAACTATGTCTGTTCATTTGAATAGTTGTTAAAAATCTCATTTTGTTACATTAAAATGTCTGTTTGCGGTTAAAAGTTTTAAAACGTTTGACTTCGTAACACTGTTCAAATTATTGAATGTTTTATCTTCTGTTCCTTCCAGGTAAGTTGTTATATATTATGAGTTTGCTTATGATGCCTTTGATTGAGTCTAATGTGGAACTTTGAAGCTGATTGCTGATCAATTTTTGTGAAAGGAGCTTCGTTTCAATTTCTGAAACGAAATAAAATAAGGAAATGGGAATTTGTTTAAAAAACATATGTTTTTACATAATAACTAAATGTATAAACTTTTATTTTAAGTGAACAAGACGTCCAAAAACTGATAAACATGAATCCTGGCCTTCCAACAGCAAGAGCCTTACCAAAGTTACATAAAGAAGGAATTCCCATAAGACCTATAATAAACTTCCGCAATAGCCCTACCTATAAAACATCACAATACGTACACACATTCCTAACCAAACATTATGTTTTTCACAACAAGACACCAATAAAAAATTCAGTAGACTTTTGCAAAGTACTCAAAAACTTTAAATTAACACCACATCAAGTAACATGTTCCTTTGATATCAAGGACATGTATACAAATATTCCAGTGGACGAAACAATAAAAATTATCAAGAAGAATCTTATAGAACATAAACAACTCGGCTTACCAGAAGTAGAAGATTTCATTAATATACTTAAATTCGTTACTAAACACAATTACTTCACTTTCAATAAAAAAATATATAGACAAGAAGGCCTCCCAATTGGTGCTCCCGCTTCGGGCATTTTAGCGAATATTTATCTTGATTACCTCGAATATACCAAAATAATAGGACAAATAGAAGGTCTCAATTTATGGGTACGCTTTGTGGACGACACTTTTGCCATAATAGATCGAAGAGAGAATAACAGTGACGATATCCTCAATAAATTAAATACACTTGATTCCAGAATAAAGTTTACATTAGAGAAAGAAAAAGAAAGCTCCATTAACTGTTTAGACATAAATGTAACACGGAAAAAGGAAGAGTTTGTCTTCAAGATACACAGAAAACCCACTTTTACTCCCATTACAATAAAGAACTACTCATTGCACCCGGAATCGCAAAAAAGGTCAGCTTATTACAATTACATATATAGAGCGTTTAATATACCCCTTACACATACAGAAAGAGAAAAAGAACTGCTCTTTATTCGCAAACAAGCCCAATACAACGGTTTTGAACCAAAAATAATAAACAAAATAATCGGTAAATTCAAACAGAAATTACAAACTAACCTAAAACCCGAAACAAAAAAGAAAGACAAATACGCCAAGTTCACGTTCAATAACCCTAACTTACACACAGTAACCAATTTGTTTAGAAAATATAATTATAAGATCGCATATTCAACCAGCAATAACACAAAGCATAAATTATTTAATTACAATAGTATTAATTCCCTAGGAAAAAACAAACATTCTGAATCAGGAGTTTATAAATTGAAGTGTCACCAATGCAAAAAAAGTTATGTCGGACAAACAGGGCGCAGTTTTACTATAAGATACCAGGAGCATGTCAACGCTGAAAGACATAAAAAAATTTCCGCGATGGGCCAACACATGAGTTCAACCGGACATCAATTCACAACCATAGAGCAGGATTTAACTATATTGCATAAAATAAACAAAGGAGCTCTCCTTAATACATTAGAAAATCTATACATTTATTTAGAACAAAAAAGCAGTCAGGACAATAATCTAAATGAAACTATTGACATTAGAAACCCTATATTTGAAGGGACACTATTAAGTCTTGAAATTTTAGGCAAAAGACGCAATACAAATAGTAAAAGGATAAATAAGACCGAACCTCCGCCATTTTGTACATCCCCTCTCCCTAGCCCTTCTAAAGTTGATGCCGTGACAGTAACCGACACGCCCCCTCCCCTCTCCGCAACCTTGCCTCCACGTAAGGAGGAGCATACAACGGAACGCACACACCATTACTATACAAGACGCAAAGCAGCAACAAATGTCCCTCCAGGGTCACAGTAGAATTGGAGTCTAACAATAGCAAGGTAAAGAACTTTTTTATACATTTAGTTATTACGTAACGACACATGTTTTTTAAACAAATTCCCATTTCCTTATTTTATTTCATTTCAGAAATTGAAACGAAACTCCCTTCACAAAAATTGATCAGCAATCAGCTTCAAAGTTCCACATTAGACTCAATCAAAGGCGCCATAAGCAAACTCATAATATATAACAACTTACCTGGAAGGAACAGAAGATAAAACATTCAATAATTTGAACAGTGTTACGAAGTCAAACGTTTTAAAACTTTTAACCGCAAACAGACATTTTAATGTAACAAAATGAGATTTTTAACAACTATTCAGATGAATAGACATAGTTTTTAAGCTGGCCAAGTATGTAATCATCCGTTCTCATATCATTAACACACTAACCCCTACATTGTTTTTAATATCATTTAATTTAATTGGTAGTTTTAGTAGTTTTTAAATGAATCAATGTACCTGCAAATTAACATGTTTAAAATCTTAGCAATTCACCTAAGCTACAATAACAGCTGAGGATGTTCCTAAATAAGGAACGAAACATGTACTGTTGACAAATAAATTTGCCAAAAGGCAAAAAAAGTATCAAAACGGTGGAAGAATTTTAAATATTGTAAAATTTAGTGATTAAATTTTGATACGGAAAATGAAGTTGATTACTTGCGGACCTATCTGTGTCGGTGCGACGTAAAACCAATAGCAAAAAAAAAAAAAACAGTTTTTTACATATATATTGGCTTAAATCACATGAAAATAGGTTGTAAGGCAAGAATGGGATAGGAAAGAGGGCTAGGACTTAAAATGAAAATAAGCGGTTGTTGCCTTAATAAAGGTACAACCACAACATTAGCCTGAAATGAAAATTAGGGAACCACAAAAAAAAAAAAAAAAAAAACACAAGCAGCCTACGCAGTGGCCTCCATGGTATGCACTAGCCAGCATCTTGGTAGGTGTGCTACATACCAACTGATGAGCCCAACCTAGCACCCGGGGGCGAAACGCTGGCAACCAGAAATGAGTTAGCTGGAAAATGTATAATGTCTAATAACGAACCATTTAAATTGGCATTATAACTTCAGACCTGCCGACTGTGGGGCTTGAATCAACCGTCTCCTGAAAGATGGTTCACAGCAATGTCATCGAACTGTACAGCCAGTTCACTCAGTTTCTTACGACGTATAATAGGCCTACCACATGGGCTTGCTCTCTCCCAAATTACACAGTTTCAACTTCTACCATAAGGCGACCCACTTACCTGTATATGGATCTTCAGTTCTTCAATTATACATATATGTAAGAATATGTATCTTAGTAAAATCTGATGATGATGATGATGATGCTTGTTGTTTAAAGGGGCCTAACATCTAGGTCAACAGCCCCTAATGGTACAAAATGAGACACATTGTAATGACAATTTAAAAGTTCAAAATCATCCACTGACCAGAATAAAAAAACAGGATTATGATTAATAAAAATGGATGGATATGAATTTAAAACAATCAGTGGATCCAGTTCAGAAACGATCATAAACAATAGTATTACTGACCAAGGGACTGCTTCTAAAGCACAATCCTGAATCGAGGATGCGTATTGTCTAAAGGAGTCCAAAATTCAGGTCAACAGACCCTCTTAATGGTACGTACCGCTAGTAAAGTAGAACCATGGTATTTGTCATGGTGCGGTACTAATCAGAAATAGTGTAGACTCACAGTGTTCAACGCATTATGGTACTACTCACAAGTATTCTACTTTGTACAGGTAACGCAGACCTATGGTGTTTCTCACATAATGGCGCCACTCATAGGCAACGCAAACCCATGGTTTTCCTCACCGAAGTGAACTAATCACGGGCGCCGGTATTCCCATGGTGTTCCCATGGTGCTGCTGATATAGTGCCACTAATCACAGGCAACGCCCAGACACGTGGTGTTTTTCACAATGGTACTAATCACGGGTACTGGAAAACCCCTACTCTCACCTATGTTGCTAGTAATCACAAACCTATTGTGTACCTAACATAGTGGTACTACTCGCAAGTAAAAGCGACCCATGGTGTTCCCCACATGATGGTACTAATCACGAGTAGTTTCATGGTTCTAATACAATCATCCCTTCGTCACCCCTTTTAGTCACCTCTTACAACTGGCAGGGGATACCGTGGGTGTATTCTTCGCCTGCGTCCCTCATCCATGGGGGTGTGTAACAAATCTATTTGGGAAGAAATACTTTTATACTGTATCTACATCATAAAGAAGTCATGTTGTCATAGCAATATGCAATGAAATAAGCATAATTTACTATATTTAATGTTAGTTTATTTACATTTTAAGGGATATGTAGTAATAATAACAAAACTAAGCAGTAAAAAATCAATATATGGTAATTTACACATCATGAGCAATTCCCTGGTCACTGAATAACAAAGCAGAGGGTATGAATAAACAAACAATAATAAACACGAGTACTAGTATTTAAAAAGCAAACTCATCTCCATCCTCTCGATGGTATCACCACCTTGACAAAGGCAAAATACATTTTGCCAGGTGTTTTGGAGGCTTGCGTGTTCAAATGATCCTTAGAGCTACGCTGGCGGGTGCATGTGCTCCTGGTAGGGCCACACAAGCCGGACAAGTCTAAGGTGATGATCTAGGCTAAGAGTGATACCCTGGTCCTCCAGATTGCGGGTTGGTGCGTGGGGCTAACAACTTCACCACCACAAAACTACATATTGTTCAGAAACCAAATAGAGATAACCGGACGGTCCTAAACTTACGATAACTAAAGCGTGCTAAATGACAACGATATGGATATATCGGAACATGGAATGTGAGAAGTATCTTTCAGGCTGGGGCTAGTAGAAAATTGGAGGAGGAATTACTTAAATATAACATAGATGTTGCAGCATTACAGGAGATAAGATGGAAGACAATCGAGGTGGCAGATCTACAGCACTACATTTTGTTCAATAGCGGAGAGGAAGAAAACAGAATAGGAACAGGGTTTATGGTCAAGAAATCAATCAGTCATAATACGACTGAATATGAAGCAATAAGCCTCAGACTATGACGGTTAAGATTGAAAAGGAGATCTGCCAACATATCACTAATTAGTGTCCATGCCCCAACAGAGGTTGCCGAAGGGGAAGAGAAAGAACAGTTCTGTGAAAAAATGGAGCAAGCATATGACAAGTTGCCCAAGTGTGATGTTAAGTTGTCCTAGGGGATTACAATGCCCAAGTAGGCAAAGAGAAAGAAAACCACCCAGTAGAAGGATATCACAGTAAACACCAAGAATCCAATGAGAACGGATGGAATTTGATTGATTTTTGCCTTCAGCAAGGAGCTGGTGATTAAGAGCACATGTTTTCCCCATAAGGAGATCCATAAAGAGACATGGATATCACCGGATGGTCTGACAAAGAACTGGATAGACCATGTGCTGATAGATGCACGACATGCCTCCAATATTATGGATGTGAGAAGCATGCGTGGTGCAGACAGTGATTCAGATCACATACTAGTGAGGATCAAGTTCCAAGAAAGACAGGCAATTAAACCCGGGGACAGAGCTGAGCAGAGCAAGGTCTATAATGTAGAGCTGTTAAGGGATGAGAAGGAGGAAGAGTATAGAAACCAGATGCAAAGAAAACTACAGATGGGCAGAAACGGGAATGTAGACATCAATTAAAATGTGGGAAGAAACCAAGCTAGCAATAAATACAACAGCGCAGGAAGTACTTAGAGAGAAAAGGAAACAGAATAGAAATAAATGGTATGACGAAGAAGTGGGTAAGGTTCCGAGAAGAGAGAAATCTGGACCGACAAAGAATGCTACAGAGACCCACTCAAAATTATATGGCAGTTTTTAAAGAGAAACTGTGAATAGCAAAGACATTGATAAGGAACAAGAAAATAATAGAAGGGAGAGATTGGATGAAGTGCAAAAGATATTTGAAAACAAACAAGGTAGAAAATTATTCCGTGGGGTTGGACAAGTAAAGAAGGGATATCAACCTAGAGTGAATATGCTTAAGGATGAGACTGATAGACTGATTGTTGGGAAAGAACGAATTCTGGAAAGATGGGCAAAACATTTCAAAACATTACTTTCTGTCAGACCAATAAATGAACAAAAAGAAGGATCAGGTAGTATGGAAACTTCAGAGAGAGATGAGTGTGAGGGGGAAGAGAGGAACGATGAGAATGGAGATGAGGATGAAGACGATGTGGGATCACCATCGGTTGAAGAAATAAGTGAAATTATAAAACAATTGAAGTACAGTACAGCCCCAGGGAATGACCTCATAACTGCAGAAATGGTAAAACTGGAGAAGTGTTGGTGAGGAGAATACATGAGATAATTAAAAAGGTATGGGAAAAGAGGTAAAATGCCAGAGGACTGGACACTAGCAAATATATGTATGCCCTATACATAAGAAGGGGTCACGCATGCAATGCAAGAATTATCAAGGTATATCCTTACTGAGTACCGTGTACGAAATCCTCTCTACAGCCGTAACAAAGAGAGTTAGTAGTAGAGCAGAAAGAATTATAGGGGAGTACCAAGCTGGTTTCAGACCTGGAAGATCGACGACGGACCATATTTTCACCACGAGAATGACTCTGGAAAAGACATACAAATACAACGTTCGACTAGGACATCTTTTTATATATTTTAAACAAGCCTAGACAAAGTAAAGAGATCAAAATTATTGGAAACAATGAAGTATTTTAAATTCCCACAGAAGTTAATAAAATTGACTAAGATGACCGTGGAGAACGCCAGAAGTCAGGTAAAAGTACAGGGAAGTGTCAAGATCTTTCAGAACCGATGAAGGCCTAAGGCAAGGAGATCCCTTATCACCAGTGTTATTTAATATAGTACTGGAGAAAGCTGCAAGATCAATAACTACTAATCCAGGTGGTAATATTTACAAGAGACTGATCCAAGTTTTGGCTTATGCAGATGGTGTGGTGATAACTGCTAGGAGTAACGAGGCACTTGCACTGTCTTAAAGGAGCTGAAAGATGCGGCTGGATCTTTGGGTTTAGAGATAAGTGGGGTTAAATCTAAATAGCCTATATGGTAACAAAGAGAAGTGGAAGGAACACCGAAAAACTCCAAGTGGATGATTACACCTTTGAAGCAGTATATCTAGGCTCAGTAACAACATCAGAAAATAAAGTTGAGACAGATATTGTAAATCATATTAAGGCTGCCAACAGATCCTACAGAGCACTGTACCCTCTTCTGAGAAGTAAAAATTTTAAAACTGACTCTCTACAAAACAATAATTCAACCAGTACTTATGTATGGGATTGAGGCATGGGTATTGAATGAGGCCACAGAGAGGAGATTAAATGTGTGGGAAAGGAAAGTACTGAGGAAGATATTTGGATTGGTGAAGGAGGGAGATTTATGGAGAATCAGAACAAATGAAAAATAAGATTATTGTATAAGGAGCTGGACTAGGTGACCTCAGTCAAAATGAGAATAAATTGGATGGCTGGGACATGTGCAACGGATGGAGGAGGGAAGACTTCCATGGAAGGCACTGACAGGGCACCCTAGGGGCAGAAGGAGAGGTCGGCCCCGGGTGAGATGGCTGGAGGATGTGGAGACTGATCTGAGGACTGTTGGAGTCAGGAGATGGCGTAGGCATGCTGAAGATCGGGATGACTGGAGAGCTGTGGTCAAGGAGGCCAAGGTCTTTAAAGGACCGTAGAGCCATGAAGTAAGTAAAGTCATCTCCGTACAAGCCAATAGCGTAGCCAGGATTTCAGTTTGGGGGGGCCCATTCATCCAGAATTTTATTTTGATAGGTGTCCAAACTTCCATACTTTAGGTGGTGTAGAATACCGAGAAAGGAAATGAGTGTCCTTGGATCCAAGTAAGAGTGGTGGATTCGTGCGGATTCCGGAAGCTAATAGTAATTTTCATCATCATCATCATCTTCTTCTTCTTCTTCTTCTTCTTTCCCGCTTTTCCCACATCTGTGGGTCGCGGGTGCGAACTGTGTCGCACATGTGGAATTGGCCCTGTTTTACGGCCGGATGTCCTTCCCGACGCCAACTCTATATAGGGGGATGTAATCAGTGTTGTGTATTTCTTTGGTGGTTGGTAGTGTAGTATATTGTCTGAATATGAATATGTTGGGACAAATACCCAGTCCCCGGCTAGAAGAATTTACCAGATGCGATTAAAATCCCCGACCCAGCCGGGAATTGAACCCGGGACCGTCTGAACCGATGGCCTCAACACTGATCATTCAGCCAATGAGTCGGACTCCAGAAGCTAATATTAATGTACATTATGAATAAAATGCTCAATAAAAGGACATTCGTTAAAACTCCTGGGGTGTCTGGACTCCTTGGACGTCAACCCCCCCATGTTCCCCGGCTACCTCTGTTACTCCCATACCAACATAATGGCAGCATTTCGTATATTCCGAGTACAAGTGAAATGAATGCCAGAATAAACAGTTTGAGTAAGGATGCAATATTCGTATTTAGAATAAATACGGTAATGTTATTATTATAATGGTCATGTGATAAGCAATAAAGAAATGGCATTTTATACGAATAATGCGGCAAAGATATACACACACGCGTCGAATACAAATTTTTCGTCCTTCTTGTCCATGGCTAGATGATGAAGGCGAGAGAATGATGGCCCACCGTAACTCATTATTTCGACATTATAAACAAACCCTAGCTGAAACAGACTTCGAATCTAACCACATCTTAAGAAATCGCACAAAGCATTTAATCAGAAATTTTTAAAAAATGTATATATTTTCGGAATTTAGCCAACAACTTAAATTCTAATCACGCATGGGACCAACTTAGAGCTCTGGGAATAGAAAAACATCAACAGAGACAGATTCCACTTGACGAACTGAACGATTAGTAGAATAAATATTCAACCTACCCAAATAAACTGCACCAACTCACCGCCCTCCCCTCCAGCCAATCCGCCGTTCACATTTCACAGTGTCACAGAAAATCAGGTTAAAAGGCTTTGTACTCGATTAAATGAAAGACTACGGATGTAGATTATATTCCTATTACTTTTATACATAAAATTATGGGTACTATCTCGCCTATACGGACGCACATACTGAACTACTGTTTACTAAACCAAACTTTCCCTACTGTCTGGAAACAGCCAATACTATATCGGTACCTAAGAGTTTAGACCCACAATCACCCTCTGACTATCGTCCTATGTCCGTACTCCCTGCGCTTTCTAAAGAATTTGAACGTTTAGTATACGAGGAAGTTCTGGAATACCTAAATAAAAATGCTGTTTTAGACCCTTTGCAATCTGGATTTGAGAAGGGTCACAGTACCGCGACAGCACTTTAGAAGGTTACTGAAGACATTAGAAACACTATGGACAAACGACTGCTCACTATACGTATCCTTCTGGACTTCAGTAGCGCCTTTGACATTATAGTAATTCCGACTATGAAAAAGAAAATGGAACTGCTAAATTTCGACCTGGCTGCGCATAAGGTTTTTAGTTCTTATTTGACTAACCATCAACAGCGTGTAACAGTAAACGACAAGGCCTCTAAATGGAAAATGAAACTTAGTGTTGCCCCGCAGGGCAGTATTCTACGGCCCCTAATTTTCTGTATTTATATCAATGACATACCATCTGTGACAGGAAATAACACACATGACCTCTGTGCTGACGATCTTCAAATATATCGACACTGCAAGAAAAGATATTAACAGGGACCTCCGACGACTCAGTGTATATGTACAACAAAGCTCTCTTATACTAAACTGAAAAAAAAAATCAGACAATTGTAATTGGATCACGAAAATTACTGAGCTGCTCAAACAATGTCGCAATCCCGCCTATCCTATTGAATGGTAACATTATTCCCTACAGTAAAACGGTTAAAAATCATGGCGTAATGATGAATGAAACAGGTGATTGGTCTGATCACACGAAAGAAATACGTAAAAAGATTTTTGGAGTTCTTCACCCTCCTAAATGGTAGAGGGATGTATTTCCATTTGAGCTACAGGCCAAACTAATACAGACACTCATTCTCCCTATTCTTGACTATTGTGACGTTGTTTTAGTTGACATAACGAGGGAAGAAGCACTTGAACTTCAATGAGCACTGAATACCTGCCTGCAATTTATTTACAATATTGGGTACGATGGTCATATCACTCCATACTATCAGGCTGCCTCTTGGCTGATGTCTGATAAACGTCGGCAGCTACACACTTTAACGATGGTAATCAGAGTGGTAGCTGAAAGTCAGCCAATGTATATTTCTTCTAAATTCATCTTTTTATCATCATTTCACAACTTAAATACACGTTCTAGATTCATTCTCTCTATTCCACTGCACCGCACAAATAAAATTAATAGATCATTTGTGGTGACTGTCGCCAGATTATGGAATTCCCTGCCAGTTCAGCTCAGAGAAACTAGCTGTTTTAAATTACGATTTAAGGTCACCTGCCGAGACTACCTGGTGAGGACAGCTGACTGAATGGTTGAAGTATGAATGTGTGCGTTCCTGAGGATTAGCCATTGTTAAGAGTTTGTAATATTAATTAGTTCTAATATTAATTTAGTAAGTAATTTATTTAAATTTATTTTCAATTATCTTAATTCATGTAGTTTTAACTATTTTAAGTATCTCATTATTTTATTTAAGATTCTGATTAGTATGTGGTTAAGTGTACGAGAGAGCCTGGAGCGCTAACTTCGCCACTGTACTGAAGGCATAATAAATAAATAAACAAATAAATATATAATGTAAAGCGTATGGATATAGATATTTTGTTAGTTGGTAAAGAAAAATACACGTTACAACATATGCTATGCAGGGTTTACCTTGTCCTATTAGTTTCCAACGCGGTTAGGGCCACGCAGCTGTGAGCTTGCATCCAGGAGATAGTGGATTCAAACCCCACTGTCGGCAGCCATGAAAATTTTTTCCCGTTGTTTCCCATTTTCACACCAAGCAAATGCTGGGGCTGTACCTTAATTATTAAGGCCACGGCCGCTTTCTTCCCACTCCTAAGCCTTTCCTATTCCACCGTCGCCATAAGACCTATCTGTGTCAGTGCGACGTAAAATGAATTGTTAATTACTTTCCCTCGCAAGCCTGGGATACGGAATACAGTAGTATAAAGTTAGAGTTTTGTGACGCTAATATTCGTATGTATAATTTTTATTAACGTGCCAGAAACCAACGACACTGAGCTTTTGCCATTTCAACACCGTTTTAAGGGTTACCGATCCAAGCCGGGATTTGAACCTGCGAACTCAGAAGGACAGCGACTCAACCAATTGAGCCACACGAAAAGGAGGCATTTGTGATTATTGTTATAAATAGATGCAGTTAGTATTTTTACAAGGGTTTTATGAGGAGCATTTATTAAGGCGTACGTTTTCTTACTGTCCTAAATGCACGAGGCTGGACAGAAGAACTAGCTGGAAGCTAAGGAGTCTTTGCTAGTTGTTTTACAGCGCACCGACACAGATAGGTCTTACGGCGACGATTGGACAGGAAAGGGCTAGGAGTGGGAAGGAAGCGGCCGTGGCCTTAATGAAGGTACAGCCCCAGCATTTGCTCGGTGTGAAAATGGAAAAACCATCTTCAGGGCTGCCGACAGTGGGGTTCGAACCTACTGTCTCCCGAATACTGGATACTGGCCGCACTTAAGCGACTGCAGCTGAGTCTTGCAGGGGTGTCACTTCCTTCTCTGTTCACTTTTCCAAACCAAACTCCATGGCGTAACAGCCCAAAGGGCCATCACCTACCAAGCGACCGCTGTTCAGCCCAGAGGCCTGCAGATTACGAGATGTCGTGTCGTCAGCACGACGAATCCTCTCCGCCATTTTGCCTGGCTTTCTAGATCGGGGCCGCCATCTCACCGTCAGATAGCTCCTCAATTATAAACACGTGAGCTTAGTGTACCTCTAACCAGCCCTCAGATCCAGGTAAAAGTCTCTGACTTGGCCGGGAATCGAACCCGGGGCCTCAGATAAGAGGCAGGCACGCTACCCCTACACTGTGGGGTTGGCTGGTTACTTTTAGGTATCCTTATTTTCGAATTTGACTTAAGGCATCCTGCATTCGATTCCCGGCACTGACAGAGTTAAGAAAGGCATGGAATGAGGAGGATACAGGCTTGTTTTTGGGTGCAGTAGAGTTTTCCTTGAATCTCCTGTAATCGAAATATCTACGGCCTGGAAGGTAGTACCAAAGTGGTTCCTTTTTTTAAGAAGACGAATTAAATGAAGATTCTACTTCCTCACAAACGAAGAATGATATTGTCAATTTTACGAACAGTTTCAATAATGCAACAGGTTTATGATAAGAGTTCAGAAGCTATGATTGTACATGGTAACAATCAAAACCAACAATATCTACTGAAGATCCGTCACCGCACTCGGTAGGACTGGCTTTCTTTTCATATCCACCGGGCGAGTTGACCGTGCTGTTAAGGGCGCATAGCTGCGTGCTTGCATCCGGGAGATACTGGGTTCAAACACCACTGTCGGCAGCCCTAAAGATGGTTTTCTGTGGTTTCGCATTTTCACTCCAGGCAAATGCTGGAGCTGTACCTTAAATAAGGCCACGGCCACTTCTTCCCACTCTCAGCCATTTCCTTTCCCATCGTCGCGATAAGACCTACGGTGCAACGTAAAGCAAATTCTAAATAAAAAATAAAAAATCTTTTCACAAACCCTTCCAAGGAAGAGTTGTATCCAAACTACTGGCCACTGAAATTATTTTGCCACTGCATTCACTCACGATTTAAGGTAGAAGGTAAGTCCGAATAATGGTTGGATACTCAAAATACACCACCATAAATGATGCGGTTCTGGCTCAAAAGTCTATAAGGAAAGGTAAGGGACGGGATCTTGTGCTTTAAGTAGAATCCGTATCAATAGAACGTGACTTCCCATTTTAAAAATGTTTCATGCATCGACTGCGATTCAAGCCTGGGCCGTCCTGATGAGAAGATAGAACCATTGGAACTGAGTTATCACGCCCCCCAATTACAAAATAGTTACCCGCGCTTTTGATGGTGCTATTTGAGGTTCCAATCAGTCACCGGGCATTTGACAAAATATATAGGTCTACCTATCGAACTTAGGCACGCATCAGTGATCGTCTTGCTACTGTAAGAATAAATAAACTTTTTCATAACTTACTGAGGATGCACATAGTTTTGGCTTCTCAGTGACAAAACGGTAGTTACTTATATGGCACAAAATGAGGAACTAATGTGCAGCCTACAATCCTGTCACAGTCTTCCCAACGCTGCAACTTAAACATAGCACATCTCTCAACCACGGTACAACCCGAGGATCCCTAGCACATTGTTGTTTCCTGGAACCGATATGCAAAGGCTGACACGATATTGCAAGCTTGCAACTGTTTCTGGCCGTCACCCCCGTTATCTCGGTGGCCACGTTCCGGCTCCCTACTGAGTAATCCCTTGCTAATTGCCCCTTTCTTCATGTCTTGACATTTTTCAACACACGGTTACATTATTCTCAATAGTGAGACCTCTACAGGGAAATATCCCCGCGCATTACAATCCTAAGTGTCTTCCTTTCATTCAAGCAGTACAAATATGGAGAATTATTTATGGCCCTATTGAGCCCTGCTAGTAGATTCTTGTCGCTACGTTAAATTCGGCGTACGTTTTTAAGTTGTTCGTACCGTACGTAAAACAACGGCTGATCCTCACTCTAGTTTCAGGAAATATTTTTTGCCCCCCAACCCCCTTGGCTACGCCAGTGGTACAAGCCATGAAGGCCATTGGAAGGGTGAAAGGTACAGGCTTCCGCTATCCATAACTTTGGCACTTGGTGGGGTAGAGTGGTTAGCTCTATATTCAGATTGAGCACTGGAACTTCCTCACTGACTTGAAGCTTGCAGATCTCAAGTTCTTCCAGCCAGGTGACACTGAGTTATTAATAGGCGCAGAACATTTATTTTCATTATTGAAACTTGGTTGCAGAACGAGTAAGAGGCCATGGGTCAAATGGTTAAGGTCAGGGAATGAAGGTGGAAGCTATTATCTGCCCCATCATCCAGTTTTTAAGCTTAGTAGCTCACCTACAAAAACAAGGGTTGTATTTCTTACATCTGCTAACATACCTAACAATATTTCATTGAATGATATAGTAATGGTTGGAACGACAATACAAGAGGATATTTACTCTGTTATTCTAAGTTTTAGAATGCATACCTTTGCCTTCACTGCAGATATTGCTTGAAATGTATCGGCAAGTCATGGTTCATGCAGATGATAGGAACATTCAGCGGATTATCGGGAGGGAATCAAATTAAATTTATTCCTTTCAGAATAGCATTAAATCATGATAACAAACATGATACATCTTTCTTTCACCATGCAGTTAGGTGGCACACAGGGTGACCAGGCTGATGCTAGAATAACAATGATACTCCATCATTTTTAATGTCTTTATGAAAACAAGCCCAACATTCAGCTTGCAAAACTTTGAAGAAATGTTCCCCCTCGAAATTAGTCCAATCTAATAGGAACCATAGCCTTCAGCAAAAGTGCTGAACATATTTTTTATGACTTTTATTCAGGTAATTGATTGATAATTGTATTATATTTTAACAAACAATAACCTATACTTTATGTGTTACTACATACAATATTAACATTTTTCAACTTAGTCCATTAACGACAGATCTCAAGTTAACACCACAGTGTATTTTTATACATGTAAAATGTGTCATGGATGCTGTATATTTTTATAATGGTGTTTTTTGACTAGACTCTATTGGTTTAGAGGAGGTGACTAATACTAAAGAAGTATTAAAATTTACATATGATAACAATGACATTTACAGTAAGATACAAAAGTTGAAAACTAGAAAAGCATCTGGAGTTGATAAGGTTTTGGGAGATATACTAAAGACAAGGGGTTGGGGTATATTACCATATCTGAAGTACTTTTTTGATCATTGTTTGCCTAAAGGAGCTATACCCTACCAAATGAGTGGAGAGTTGTTATAGTAGCCCCTGTGTATAAAGGTAAGGGTGATAGACATAAAGCTGAAAGTTACAGGCCAGCAGGTTTGACATGTGTTGCATGTAAGCTTTGGGAAGGCATTCTTTCTGATTATATTAGACATGTTTGCAAAATTAATAACTGGTTCGATAGAAGACAGTTCGGGTGTAGGAAAGATTATTCCACTGAAGCTCAACTTGTAGGATTCCAGCAAGATATCTTGGATTCAGGAGGTCAAATGGACTGTATTGCTATTGACCTGCCTAAAGCATTTGAGAGGGTGGATCATGGGAGACTACTGGCAAAAATGAGTGCAATTGGACTACAGATAGGAAATCTGCCACCTGGGCGACTGCCCTAAATGCAGATTCGATTCGAGAAGAGCACTGAGGTTGGTAAGGAACGAGTTAGTTACGCGGTATTGATGGTGTAGTTGGAAATTTATCTATTGGGCGATCCAAGCACCACCAAGCTCGATAGCTGCAGTTGCTTAAGTGTGGCCAGTATCCACTATTTGCTAGATAGTGGGTTCGAACCCCAATGTCGGCAGCCCTGAAAGTGGCTTTCCGTGGTTTCCCATTTTCATACCAGGAAAATGCTGGGGCTGTACCTTAATTAAGGCACGGCCACTTCCTTCCCACTCCTAGCCCTTTCCTGTCACATCATACCATAAAACCTATTTGTGTTGGTGTGACGTAAAGCAACTTGTACAAAAAAAACTAGACGCATGCATAATAACTTTTGATCAGAGCACATAGACAGGACCAGATACCTAGGATATTCAGTGTCTCTCAAAGTTTAAATATATCTTGTTCTCCTTCCCTACAATTTTCAAATGTAATGCTGTTATATCCGAAAGGACAGGGCAATTAGAAATATATTATTTCCCAGCAAAGTTGGAAAACCCTTAATCTCATGGAATAGCTCTTACAGCGGTACAGCTAACTCCTCAGCTTTCTTCTTCTTCTTCCTCCTCTGATTCATAGCATGGCCTTCATTGTGCAGAATTTCATCAACAATATACCTGGTTAAAAAAAAAAAAGAAATATTGTTATGCATACATGAAAGTAAACAACATTAGCCTACCTAAAGTTATGTTTAGATACTACTGTACCTCTTTAAGTGACTTTGATTCATATGACACATCTTTTGCAGCTCATCTTTTGTTGAGTTTTGTGGTGGAGCCACCCCAATTATGCCTCACCATGACTATAAATTAAAGGAAAAATAAAAATAAAATTCTGTAACAACATTAAATGTAATTCAGTAGTAGAAAATATTCAGTCTGTTATAATTACCACTAATTGATCCTTCCTCCATTTTGTTGTCGGTTGATGCTCCACAAGCTTACAGTGATATGCTACATTATACATCACAATACACAGGGTCCTATATTTCTTAATCCAACGATTGTGTTTCCACCCACATCTGAGATTTCTCACTGTTCATAGCACCATGATAATCTTGACTTCTCTTCAAATCTGTGGCAAATATCAAATCAGCACCTGTAAGAATTTTGAGTTTTAGCATGAAGTTATTTCATCTTTTCCCTAAAAATATGAAACCACCTTCTACAGGGATATTAACAGACAAAAATTGTTATTTTTGTTGAATGATTGAAAAAGATGTCTGATTTTAAGTTAAAGCAATTACAATGCAACAGTCACCTGATGATGTTAATGAATAGCTACTTACACTTCTCTGTGCTAAAATTTATCATGTATTAGTATATCTAGTATATTGATAGTGGTTTAACTCATTGCGGACCGTGGACGGCGTAAGACGTTTAAGCTTGCTCCTATGCTGCGGGCCGTGGACGGCGTAAGACGTTTAATGTTCCGCGCGAAGCAATGCTGTTTATATTCGTCATCTATGCATTCTTACACCTTAGTCAGCGTTACTGGTTGTAGCAGGAAGTTGGTTGACCTTTTTGAGATAACCATCGCGTTGAGTGGGCTTATGTTTATCTTAGCTATTTTAGCGGGAATATCTCAGCACTTCCTCGCGCGTCAAGACGGTACTTGAGATTTCAATGCAGTGCATGTCGTTCCTACCGAGTGTAGTATAATGGCATATAAAACAGTTTCTTACGGAAGAAATGATTATTCTGGTGATGAACTTATTCCTGAAATAGACTCAGATAGTGAAAGTGAGAGTGACGAGAAAATTCCGATTCCCGAATCCGATAGGCCTATAGAGAAAAGTGAAGTGCCTGATACATATCATCCTAGTTACTGTCCACCCATTCCACCATTTACAGAGAATTCAGGTATAAACGTTCAAATAAAATATGAGCAGGATATTTTGAGTTACGTGGTATTTTCATGAATGACGAATTTTTTCAGTATGTGTGTGAGCAGACCAATCTATACGCGAGTCAGGTGATAAGTGCGGCACCGCGGCCTTTCACATAGAATTCGATCATGCAATCGTGGAAACCGATTAGTCCAAAATCCTGATATAAAAATATACTGGACCGAAAACCCTGTTTTTCATACTCCGATATTTTCTAATACAATGTTTTGAATACGCTTCCTTCATATTCTTTCATTTCTTCACTTCGGTGACAGCAATCATTATGCCGAAAATACAGATAGGCTGTATAAAATTAGACGTACGGTATTTTGAAACCTGTGACACCAGATATCACACCCTAAATATTTACTAGTGGTAAGCACAAAGTATCATTTTTCTAACATTTATAGTTTAGGAGTAATCGTAAATTGTATTAAGTGATGCAAGTCAAGAGGGCCGGGAATCAAAATGGCCGGTCCAGGCATTCAAGTGTCCCGCTCAGAAGCAGGTACTGAACGTGTTAACATCAATATGGTATATCTAGACTGGAAATCCATGATCACTTGTATTAATGATATTACTATAAACACTAATGTTTAATACTTTAGAAGAAATGTAACTGCTACGAATACCAAACCTATATCAAGCACTAAGAAATAAGAAGCTTAGAAGGTGTGCAATAGTCAGTTATGCACTGATTCAGGTGGAGATCGTCAATACAGAATGAACCTAATAAATAGGCCTATAGTACAAGTAATTTGCTGATACCAATATCCAGTAAAATATTACATGAATATACACTGGAGAAGTTATAATTGAAGTGCATATGTAAAGTTAATCGTTGGCCTAAAGTGAATAACCACAGGTCTTTTTCATAACCAACAGACCCCTTAACAGTGGTGAAGTCAAATTCAAGAACCACTGATAGAACGCAGTGAAACAACAGATAGGGAATCTGCCACTGCCCTAAATGCAGATTGAAGCTGTAAGTTAAAATGCCACTTCCTACATCAAGCCAGTCGATTTGAATCAACCAATCAATCAATTAATCATCACTGATCTGCATTTAGGACAGTCGCCCAGGTGGCAGATATTACCTAGTAAACAGATTAGAAATCTGAAATGAAACCACGTTGTAATAATACACATGAGCAAATATATTACATACGCATATGCCATAAGTCAATAAGAATACACGAAGGCTGGGTCTGTAAACCGTACCGACGTCAAGACAAGACATGGTTAGGTTAGGTTCATAACGAAATATTTTCCATTTCAACTGATTCTCACTGTCAGAATCTTATCATAGAAACAAAATTAAAATTTAAATGAACACTTACCCTCAATTAATTGTGAAACACTTGTCATAAGGTCCATATCACTACGAGTGATAACTTGTCTTCCTTTTTCAATACCTCCTAGCAATCTCTGAATTGGTTTTTGTAAAGGATGTAACGTTGCTTTCCTTTTCGGAGGAGTTCTTGCAGATTTTTCTTCCTTCTTAAACATTCCCATTCTAATTCTGTACATAAGTATGGGACGAAATGGAAACGTAATGAATAAAATGATGTGTTCATCATTTCACATGAACTATGCTATTAAATGCATTATCCGAACATGCCACAATTCTACTTACCTGGTATTAGCCAAATAGATTTACAATCCCACAGAAAAAGAAAATGTGCTTTAAATATTCTCGCAAAGGTATGACTAGTGATTTTAACAGTAATACAGTGGTAATACGTAATTCACACTAGAACTGCGACTGAACATTGCCAACGTGCCAGATTAATGGTAAATGTAAGACGTCGTATCGGCAAGTAGGGTCCCTAAACTGTATGGTTACAGACACTGAAAAAGACCTGCAAAATACCCAACAACAAGAAAAGTAACTATAAATCAGTACCTTACTATTACAGGGGGAAAAGGGTAAGGTTGAACCCTTAGGGTACATCCTTACACGGAGACTGCTATACTCGGAGACTGATCCTTTGATCCTTTGATTTTGGTTCATATCGTAGCCATAGAATCATCACTATAGTGTAAGATATAATTCACACCAAGCAGATAGCATCATTGCTTGTTCTTAAATTTCTATTTCCATAAATTTGCAATTATTCAAATCCTTGCACAATTGCCTACAAGAACGTGAGTTAACGGGCTGTGTAGTATAGATGCTTGCCTTAAAGTTTCTGGGTTTCATTCCCAGTGCTAGTTGTCGTTGAAGGCTACTTAAATTTTGATTCGCTGAACCTTTTCAGTGCATTATTCTGGTACTCCGATGTTCTTAAAATCCACAGTTATTTCAGGGACCTAAAACACATAGGTTGGAACATGTGTGTTCTTATCAAAATGTGCACAACAAACATAATTATTCATGATAACTGCATAACCTCATAGTGCAAACAATCTTATTGATCTATGCCCAACTTAACTGTATGTATGTGCAACCCTTATCCCCTCTTCCGTACAGGGTTGGGTATAAGTGAGATGATTCATTGTAGCAAATTTTTACAACTTGATGCCCTTCCTGACAACCTCATTGAGGAGTTATGAAATGAAATGAATGATGTGATATGTGACAATATCAGAACAAAAACAACATATACAAATTCTCCTCTTTTACAGCTGTTGGAGCAGCATATGCTTTCAAACGTGCAAGCAATGGACGATGTGTGATAACATACTTTGGAGAAGGAGCAGCAAGCGAAGGTGATGCTCATGCGGCCTTCAACTTTGCTTCTACCTTGGACTGTCCTGTTTTATTCTTTTGGTTTGTCTTTTATTTTCAAGCATGGAGTTTTACAGTATTTGTTTGAGTGCTTGGAATATGATACAAGAAGTCATAGGGATTTAGCATCAAAAATAATTTTGATGATATTTGTTGATGTGCATGGGAGGTGTGATGGCGATGGAGTTATTGTGTCTTGATAATTTAAATATTGTGTATGGAAAAGTAAATCCTTGTTAATTTTATATTTATGCTGGAAGGATTCTTAAGCCCTGCTACTAAATTATTTTTGCCAAACTTGATTTCTTAATTTAGTATTAACCTGCTCATAATAATAGAAACCATTCAAATAAGTTTTTATCTTCTGTTAATTTGAGCAAGCACAGTGTTATTGGAATGTGACATTTTCTAGCTTATACTAGATTTTAATTTAGCCAGTACTCAAACAATACTTCATTTTACTCTTTTAAGAGTCATTTGTTTATCAGTATAATGTGTGTAGAATACCAGTGACAGGCTCAATAATGAGACTTCTATCCACTTTAATTTACAGATGACTTTAAAATTTATGTTCAAAGGGCACTTCCATTTCTTGTACAAGGAATCAACCTTAATTCAAGGTCAGAAAAGCACAATGTTGTTGACTTTGCAGAATGTGCTGTGTAATGTGTAGTTCGAGTGTGCAATGTTGGCTTCTAATAGAAAACCTTGTCCATAGGAGAATTATGGAACGTTTACCATTGAGGGGTGCAAAAAAGCACCTGACCCTAAATAGGATGATGAGCTATAAGATATAGAAGGTCGATTTTATTAAGTGGTTATAAACAGAGTTCATAAAATGATCAAAAGAGAGTTATACCATGAGCAGAAAACAAAGAACAAGTCACTGCACTTGTCATTAAAGTTCAATTCACCTAAATCAAAAGCGATATCCTTGGGCGTGATAAATTGTTATGGATAATCAGATTGTGTAACCAGTACTGAAGAACACATATTAAGTCACCATGCTATTATGTGAATATAATTGTCCTGAAGATTTTAACACTACTAAAGACTTAACATTTGATTTAGGTGGAGTGAAGTTTTCTCAGTATGATGGCATCTTGATGCTAGTTAAAAGCCTGCTTTCATTGTTTTGTGAACACTTAACAATAACCACTTAGTGAAATGGAACTATTATCTCTTAGAGACCATCTTCCTATTTAGAGGCAGATGCTTTCCTCAGTACCGTTATGTAAACTTTCCATAGTTCCCCTGTGGACAAGATTTTCCATTAGCAGCTAATATTGTACTAATGAACTAGACATTGCGGGGCACTTTCAACGGTATCGACAACATTGGGACCGAGAGAGTTGTCCGTGGCACCATGTGGGGAAATGACATTACTATACAAAATGGTGGTGAGCTGGGTTAGAACATTCAGTGAGGGACGTGAAAGCATAGAAGACATGGCTTGGCCGGGTCACCCTAGTTTCAGTGAGGAGGAAGAGTAATTGCCATGCTATTAGACATAGATTGACATCAGACAATGTTTGAGTTAGGTTATGAGATGGGATTATTGCATAGACATATTCTAAAGAATGTGGTAATGTGGAAAATTGCACCGCTGTGTGTTCCCCGTAAGTTGATGGAAGCATAGCGATGGTTACAGTACGACTGCCCAAACTCACTTGGAGTACTACGTTGGTGAAAGAGACACTTTCTTATGCCATATTATTGCACTTGATGAGGCATAGGATAGATCATACGAACCTGGACTTAAGTGCCAATCCAATGAGCGGCATCATTGCGGGTCACCACACAAAACAAGAGGTCATCAAACCCCTAATAATGTGAAACTTACGATGATTTTTGTGTACAATTATGATTGTGTCATCCTAACACATGACATACCACAAGTACAAACTGTTAACAAACAGTATTTCTATAATTGCTTGGATCATAGCCTGAGACCAGCATTGTGAAGAAGCTGGCAACACTTCCTGCAGACAAAGCGAGTTGGCTGTGTGATTAGGGCCACGCAGCTGTGAGCTTGCTTTCAGGAAATATTGGGTTCGAACCCCACTGCCTTCAGCCCTGAAGTTGGTTTTCCATGGTTTTCCTTTTTTGCAACAGGCAAATGCTGGAGCTGTACCTTATTCAAGGCCACGGCTGCTTCCTTCCAACTCCCAGCCCTTTCCTTTCCCATTGTCACCACAAGACCTATCTGTGTCGGTGCAACATAAAGCAACATAAAAAAAAAAAAAAAAAAAAAACCTTCCTGCAGAACCCTCCCATTATGTTGCAGGTTAATGCACGGGCACATGTAGCACACCCTACAGCCGATTTGTACAGTTGTTGGAGTTGGAATGTGCTTTACCATACACCATATTCACCAGACTTAAGCTCTTTTGATTATACTGTAATTTGATTCCAAAGGTGCTGTTCCCAAGATTCTTCAGTTAGTAAATCATTCCATCAGAGACATTAAGAGAACAGGCCCTGATACAGGGGTTCTATGACTTCCACATTGCTGGCAACATCTTTTAGACAATGCTGGTGACTTCATTGAAGGACTATAGATCTTTCACACGCGGATCACTTTTGTCTTGATAGTAAATAAATACTTGCCAATAGTAAAGTTCCAACCCTAATACATGCTGCCCCAAGCTTCCTCATATTTCAGTTGCTATGTTCCACATTCCTTGCACTATGCTTCTAATTCCTAGCAGTAACGAAAATTACAGGTAATATATATCGTGGCTCATTCAAAGGGCCAGTAAATACAAACATTAGTAAAACAGCTTTAATTTAAATTTTTTTTTTTTAACAATCCTAACTGCCAAAGGTACTGGACAGGAATATTTTCCTGTCATCAAACCAAGTGGTTGTTTGATCATTCTCCAAAACTGCTTAAAAATTGTACGAGTTTGGCAATAACAGTTACGTGATTAAATACCTAATTTGTTTATTACTTAAGTTTCATTATAGAAATGTCAGAATATGTATACAAGCCTCAGAAGGAACATGCTCTTTTATTATATATATACAGAGCAGTCACCAGACCCTTATAATTATTTTTCTGCAACCCTTAGTTTATAGACAAACTAAAAATATTGATCCCTGTTCCTATTGTGGGTGAACTGGGAGGATCATTACATGTGACATAATAGACGTTTCAACATATGACCATGGGGATGGTCTGAGTATTCTGATTAACTTCCAGTAGAATCCAAACATTTGTGAATTTACAGAGGCACACTTCATATTCAAGGTTGCCCATTAACATAAGAGTCTAACCAAAGTGAAATGCAATAATGCATATACGAGGGTTCTTAGAAACACGCGCAGTGGAGGAAATAGAAGTTTCATAAACCACACAAGATGTCATCACGTAGTTGCTCTAGGGAGCTGGTGTTACTTGCTCCGCTCGGACTGCTGTCTGTCAGGTGATGAGAGCAGCGGACAGGCAGATTTCATACTGTGGTCACTCTGAAATTTTGCCATATGAACAACAGCTATTAATAATAATAATAATAATAATAATAATAATCTGGAGCTTGGATCATGCGAGTCAAACAGGACACAGATTGCAGAGTATAACAGGGTAGGAAAATTTTTAATTGACAAAAGAAATATACAGTAGTGTGCAATATCTGTGGAATAAATAAATTTTCATGACTAACTGATGCTTTGCGATACGTACATTTACCAAAAGAAAATACAATATATGTGATTTGTACACATTCTTTGCACTCTCATTAACATACATTTCGAGATTTATATGGCATTTATGACTATGATAACAAATTAAACACACAAACTAAAGCATAGCACACCGAGCTCGATAGCTGCAGTCGCTTAAGTGCGGGCAGTAGCCAGTATTCGGGAGATAAGTGGTTCGAACCCCACTGTCGGCAGCCCGGAAGATGGTTTTCCGTGGTTTCCCATTTTCACACCAGGCACATGCTGGGGCTGTACCTTAATTAAGGCCACGGCCGCTTCTTTCCCAGTCCTAGCCCTTTCCCGTCCCATCGTCGCCATAAGACCTATCTGTGTCGGTGCGATGTAAAGCCAATAGCAAAAAAAAAAAAACATATCACTGGTGTATTCGTTCTTTCAGGGACCTTAGGGCTTGTTAAGATAGTATTGTATCAATGTTTGGTACTATCATTTGTGTACTGGCAAGTCGCAAAGCACATCTCAAGTTTTCTTCAGTGAATCTACTTCTGTGTCTAGATTTACAAATCTTCATTAGTGAAAACATCTGTTCACATAAATAAGTTGATCTGAATATACTTAACAATATGTGCATTAAATTTGTACAATCTAGGAAATATCTCTCTCTCTCTCTCTCTCTCTCTCTCTCTCTCTCTCTCTTGAAAAACGAACGTAAAATTCAGGAAGGCATCCATCCGATTCCACCTCCATAGTGAATTTATTTGAAGGATGCTGCCTTCCTTTCTTGGGTGTTGTAGTAAGAAAGAAACTGCATGGCTCCTCCATGTAGATTCTCACCACCATCTATCACGTGACACTCGCCACAAGAGTGACACGAATTTGTGAGCCATCAAATATCCAGAAGGAGATGGGCAGACTCAGTCATGTTCATGGGTAATGGTTGCAACGATGTACAGATTCCTAGAGCCCTGCATCCCAGATGGACAACTAATCGAAGCTCACAGAAAGAAGAAGTGAAGGGAACTGCCTACCTGCCTTACATTCACAACACCACAGATAAAATTGCCAAGGTCCTTCGCAAACATAATATAAAAACCGTGTTTGACATGGTCACAAAAGTTGCTAATAGTTTAGGTACAAGCAAGGACAAATTGTACCCATTATTACACCCTGGGCTGTTCAAACTTCCCTTTACTTGTAGCAAGGTATACATTAGCCAAACATGCCGATCCATTGGGACTCGCATCGAGGAACACCAAAGAAATATCCGTCTCAACCAGCCAGACAAGTCAGCAATAGCTGAGCACGCCCTATTGTCAGGTCATGATGTTGTGTTCCAAGATGTTCGAGCTCGTACACACATTAAACACTACAGGTCTATTATTATACGAGAAGCTGTGGAAATACGTAAACATCCTAACAATTTCAACAGGGACACTGGCTATCAGTTAAGTAATAGGTGGTTGCCAGCAAGGAGAAATATAGAATGGGAATTGATGCAGTTCAAGAAACTAGATTATTAGGTAATGGTATACAGGACATGGAGAAGTATACACTTTTTAAGAGTGGTAATGAAACTGAAACCCACAAATTTGGTACTGTATTTTGTGTCCAAAATTCACTAGTATCATCAGTGCTTCCTCTAAACATGTGAATGAAAGACTGTGCTATTTGAGGGTACATTTTAAATGGTTTAACATATTACTGGTGAACTGCCATTCCCCCACAAATGACAAGGGTGATCATGTTAAAGGCTCCTTTTACGAGGATTTGTTAGAACTGTGGAATAAATTACCCAAACATGTCAAAATGATTTTGGGTGATTTCAATGCAAAAGTTTGAAAGGAAGAAATTTTTGTGACAACAATAGGAAGGGAAAGTCTGCATGATGAAATGAAAGCAATGATAATGCCATTAGACTAATCAATTTTGCTATATCCACAAACATGAATGTGCGGAGTACCACCTTCCCACATCAACAAATACATAAGGAAACATGGTATTCGTGTGACGGTAAGACTGCCAATCAGATAGATCCTGTACTAATTGATAACAGGCATACAAGCTCCATAACTGAAATCAGAGCTTACAGAGGAGCTGATATGGGATCTAATCACAATATGATAATTGCTTCTGTTAAAATTAAATTGAAAACCTCATGTAAGTCACAGACTGAGGAAAGATGGAAACTTGACACTGAGAAACTGAAGCAGGAGGATGAAAGATTAAAGTATAATGTGGAAATTACAAACAGATTTGATATTCTGGAGAAGATCCTATAGAAGACATTGATGAAATAAATGATGAAGTTTGTGAACGAATGAGGATTAATGCAAAACAAATCATGACAACAGTAGCAATGAAAGTTATACCAAAAGGTATTATTACGAAAATGAAATGGTTCGATGAGGCATTTCAAGATGCAGTTAATGAAGTGGCTGTATGGCATAATAAGTGGCTGTAGTCTAATAAGGATATAGATGTTGAACTGTATAGAGAAAAACAGAAAGAATGTAGTAAATTAATTCGTAGAAAGGAAAAGTCTGAGACAACAAATAGAATCAATCCAAGATGACTACAGAAACAGGAACATCCACAAGGTATGGAACTCTCAACACAATTAAAAAAGGATTTCAACCAAGATTGAGTATTATGAGAGATAAGTCTGGAAATTTAATTGTTGATCAGGACAAATTATTAAATTGCTGCAAGGAATACTTCAATTATAATACAACCGGTGAGAGAAACTTACTGTATAGAAAGAGTTGAGTAGGATTATATGAAATTTACATACCTCGTCAAATGCGTTGTTTTTAAGTTCTTCTAGCAAAGCTATCCTTTCCTGGCCTTCATATTTATCATACTTGTTGGTATGACACAAGGAATAAAGGTGCTGCAGATTAAATTTTTGAATGTGATTCGATATTTTATTACATATTAAATATTTTGCTGTGTTGTTTTCTTGAACTATTAAATACTCTTCTTTCCAGGAAGGTTAGAAACTTGTTGGCGTTGATGGCCTACGCTGTCCTGAACTCTCTTCTATAGTAAATGCAACATCTACCGACTAGGCTTGAACGTCGTGTGGTGTGAGGTTAAAGTCAGAAATGCACTACTGCAATCTCACATGAGGTGTCGTGATCTAACCTGTCCAGAAAGATGTACTATACCTTTGCGCCACTGGCCTTCAGTACATATTATGTTATGCACTTCCCCTACTTGCTCGCTAAGCTGCTCTCGTTCCTTGAGAGTGGGGAACAAACTGACTCCGAAGGCATTTCGCTCCGGATTGATGATGCCTGAGCAACACAATAATAAGGGCAGGGCTCCAGTACCTAGAAGCAGAAAAGGGGATTGTAGATAATGACAGGAAATTCAGAACAAAAGAATATTGTATCCTTTCAGTAGATACTGATTTAATGTAATTTGGTAGTATTTCCCTTCCAGAGGATTAAATGTAAAATTGTAAGATACTCCTATAATAAAAGGGTAAATCCTTTAGTCATTCAAAGGGCCAGTAAAATACACTGACTGACAGAGCAAATGCAACACCAAGAAGGAGTGGTTCGAAAGGGATGAAAGTTGGGGAAAAAACAGAGACGGCACGGACGAATAATTGATGTTTATTTCAAACTGATATGCAGGTTACACAATGCGCACGGCATCGACTCAGTAGGATGTAGGACCACCGCGAGCGGCGATGCACGCAGAAACACGTCGAGGTACAGAGTCCATAAGAGTGCGGATGGTGTCCTGAGGGATGGTTCTCCATTCTCTGTCAACCATTTGCCACAGTTGGTCGTCCGTACGAGGCTGGGGCAGAGTTTGCAAACGGCGTCCAATGAGATCCCACACGTGTTCAATTGGTGAGAGATCCGGAGAGTACGCTGGCCACGGAAGCATCTGTACACCTCGTAGAGCCTGTTGGGAGATGCGAGCAGTGTGTGGGCGGGCATTATCCTGCTGAAACAGAGCATTGGGCAGCCCCTGAAGGTACGGGAGTGCCACCGGCCGCAGCACATGCTGCACGTAGCGGTGGGCATTTAACGTGCCTTGAATACGCACTAGAGGTGACGTGGAATCATACGCAATAGTGCCCCAAACCATGATGCCGCGTTGTCTAGCGGTAGGGCGCTCCACAGTTACTGCCGGATTTGACCTTTCTCCACGCCGACGCCACTCTCGTCTGCGATGACTATCACTGACAGAACAGAAGCGTGACTCATCGGAGAACACGATATTCCGCCATTCCCTCATCCAAGTCGCTCTAGCCCGGCACCATGCCAGGCGTGCACGTCTATGCTGTGGAGTCAATGGTAGTCTTCTGAGCGGACGCCGGGAGTGCAGGCCTCCTTCAACCAATCGACGGGAAATTGTTCTGGTCAATATTGGAACAGCCAGGGTGTCTTGCACATGCTGAAGAATGGCGGTTGACGTGGCGTGCGGGGCTGCCATGGCTTGGCGGCGGATGCGCCGATCCTCGCGTGCTGACGTCACTCGGGCTGCGCCTGGACCCCTCGCACGTGCCATATGTCCCTGCGCCAACCATCTTCGCCACAGGCGCTGCACCATGGACACATCCCTATGGGTATCGGCTGCGATTTGACGAAGCGACCAACCTGCCCTTCTTAGCCCGATGACCATACCCCTCGTAAAGTTGTCTGTCTGCTGGAAATGCCTCCGTTGACGGCGGCCTGGCATTCTTAGCTATACACGTGTCCTGTGGCACACGACAACATGTTCTACAATGACTGTCGGCTGAGAAATCACGGTACGAAGTGGGCCATTCGCCAACGCCGTGTCCCATTTATCGTTCGCTACGTGCGCAGCACAGCGGCGCATTTCACATCATGAGCATACCTCATTGACGTCAGTCTACCCTGCAATTGGCATAAAGTTCTGACCACTCCTTCTTGGTGTTGCATTTGCTCTGTCAGTCAGTGTAGCTTTACAAAGAATTTTTTTATTTTTTTATTTTTTAGCAATCATAACTGCCAAAGTAATTTTATGTACGTAGAGTTTGCCCCCATTAAAGACACCAGGCTTTTGAAGAGTCTTATCTACGCCATTACAAAGGGACGTTAGTACCAAAGTGACCATTAAAAATTTACTGGGTTAGGTCAGATTTCTCACAGTTAGAAAATTAATTTGTTTTTATAATTTGCTTTACATTGCACCGACACAGATAGGCCTTATGGTGACAATGTGTTAGGAAAGGCCTCAGAGTGGTAAGGAAGCGGCTGTGGCCTTAATTAAGGCACAGCCCCAGCATTTGCCTTGTGTGAAATTGGGGAAACCACAGAAAACTATCTTCAGGACTGCCAACAGTGGGGTTCGAACCCACTATCTCCTGGATGCCAGCTCACACTGCGCATCCCTAACTGCATGGCCATCTTGCCCAGTAGAAATTCCATTTAATAGAAAGTGATAGGGGGTTAGACAGAACACACTCAATAACAAAGTAATTTTCTTCGTGAAACAAAAGAGAGGATAACCTTTCATAATTTAGAAATTAGAGGCAGCGAAGGCTGACATGGTAAAGAAATGTGAAATTCACATGTTCATATTGTAGACAACTGTTTTTTAAATGAATAGAGATAGGGAACACATTTTCCCATTCAAGAATTCCACCATAGACAATATTTATACACAATTTCATAGAAAGATTTAATATATATATATATATATAAGATAGAAATTTCTTAACCTCCTGTACGTAAGGGCTGCAGATGAAACGTACACCAACAGTATTCCCGGCCTGTCGTAACAGGTGATTGAAAGGGGCTACCTAGGCGCGAAAATGGATTGTGGCTTTGGTACGATGTGTTGGACTCCCTGTGGATGGGAGGGTATAAATACATCCACAGGTAAACCCTGCCTGTTGTAGAAGGTGACTAAAAGGGTCATGTGACCATTGGTCCCCATTTAATTCTTATTTTTTCTTGAGGTTTAGTTGTAGACCGAATCAAAATTCTTGTTGTGTTTGCTGCTTGAAGGTGGGCACATTACGTGTGCGACTACGCTTGAAAGTTACATGTTATAAACCTCATTTTAGGTCCGTATTGAAAATTTTACAGTTCAACAATAATAAAGGTGTTTTAATTTGTTCCACCTATTCAATACTTACATTTTCACTTATAGTGGTTACATAAACAGATTCTTAGTTACATGGGACATGTTTTGCCCTCTTTTAAGGGCATCTTCAGCCTAAACACAATCATCAACAATACAACTACATTAAAAGTGGAAGTTAAAAGTTTAGTCAGTTGTAAAAATCGGAATATAAAAATGTGAAAAGTGATACAATATATAAAGATGTTAATAGAAAACTGTCTTATGATTAAACTATAATCTTCTCCTATTATCTCTAAGGACAGATTTATATTGACTGAAACTGCGTTCAACATCAGAAGAGGTAATGGGGGCATAATTCAACTTCACAATATCTGCTGGGGTTAAATCCAGTGTTAATTTTACACTTAAATCTTCATACAGGATTGCAGCAACCTTTGTTATTTCTTCATATCCAGGGTTCTTTGAAAGTACAGTGGCCATCTTCATATTTGCTACATCTGCAACTTTACCTGTACCACGATTTAGTTGTTCCACAGTTTTATTCACAATTTCTCAACTTTAAGAAAGTGAGAGATGTGAGTTTTGGAGCCTTTTCAGTGTTTTTGTGATGCATGAAAAATTATGCCGAATGTAACATAAGTCATTTCTCACACTTGTATCGCAGACAACTGTTTTCACGGCTTCAATTGAGGCTGCATCTTCAGAGTCCATGGCATGCAGAACATTCTTAATACAGTCTATATATGCAACATAATATTCACCCGCTTGCAGCCACGTACCCCACCTAGTTAGAATCGGCTTAGGGGGCAATGGAATCTCTCGGTACATTTCTTTCAAAAGATTACCTCTTCTGTGGGCTTTGAGAAAAACGTTTTTCACTGAGGAAATCATTGAAATGGCGTATGGCTTTTTTAGTGCCGGGAGTGTCCGAGGACAAGTTCGGCTCGCCAGATGCAGGTCTTTTGATTTGACTCCCGTAGGTGACCTGCGCGTCGTGATGAGGATGAAATAAGGATGAATACGACACATACACCCAGCCCTCGAGCCTGTGAAATTAACCAATTATGGTTAAAATTCCCGACCCTGCCGGGAATCGAACCTGTGACCAAAGGCCAGCACTCTAACCATTTAGCTATGGAGCCGGACAGGAAATCAATAAATTACTTTGGGGTAACTGCCTGTTACCACTTCTGCCACACATATTAATTAAGTCATCTTAGGATATTCAACACATAATGCTTCTCCGGCTTTTATCATATAAGTTGCGGCATCGCTAATAAAAGGTAACTCTTTATTATACTTAACGCCCTGTGGCCAAAGGATACCCATAGCCTCATTGAACAGTTTTGCTATAGTTTTGTTATCGTGCTTTTCTAGAACATCATAGTGTAAGAGAATCCGTTTATAATAATCTTTGCTTAACAAACCAATGAATACGTTGCCAATTAGCCTACCTTCTTTGTCTGTTGTCTCATCAGTGGAAACCAAAATTGGACCATCTTTAATCTCTTGCCTTATCTTCCGAACAGTTTCATCGTATGTGGCTGAACAGTACGTTTTTCTGAACGTTGACTCATCCGGGATGTATCGTTTAGTATATTTCTCAAGGAATTCCCTGAAGCACTGATTATTCAGTTTGAAGAGAAGTACGTCAGCAGCGATAAGAGCACGGCAGAGATCGGTGTTGAACTCGGATGTTACACTGGAAGTTGCTGGTTGTGTCAGAAACAACTGTCTCTGCTGGGAATCTCGTTGTTTGTTAGCCTGGTGTTTACTGGTTGAAGCGTGCTGTTGCACAAGGAACCTTTCAGTAGATGTCACTATATAATGACACAAATTAAAAAATAATATCTTACTGTCACTTGATAAACCATCTTCTTTAAATAGGGAACATGCCTGATCCGGGGTTTTAATTAAAAATATGCTAATCTGATTCAAAGTTGCATGCAGAATTCAAAAATGTGATCAGAATGTACAAATAATAACTCCAAACATGATAAAAATCTACGAAAATGTCACGTCACGCAAGTACGCGATCTCATTGGCCTGACGTCATCGTACAGGTTGGCTGAATTAGCAGACGAAATAACACATAGTGTGCTGTGAGAAGCAGGATACACTTCGCGTATTTCTACTTTACGTTAGTGTCTAGTATGGTTAAATTCGAGGTCTATATATTGGATAATAATCTGAGTGGTATAATTTAGACTTAAAATGAATCCTGCGCAGACAGTGAGGCAGAAAACTTATAAATGGTGTAGAGTTCCGATGTGCAATAGCACATCGCATACCATAAACAAATTGTTTATAAACGTTCCAAAGACGCCAAAACTAGAGAGAAATGGATTTTGGCGAGCTGGAGAAATGCTGGTGATATATCGGAAAAGTCTACAGTTTTTTTTTTGTTTTTTTTTTTTGTTTTTTTTGAAGATTTTAACGTAAGATGAATTTGTTTGAATTTTCAAACCACTTTTCTATGTCAGCTGTTCTAGTGGTGAAACTTTAAATTTTAATGTATGATGCTTTATTTAAATGCTTCAATTACATCTTGGAATATGAAAGTAACAAACAGTGCATTAAATAATGCTGATTATTAAAGTATTCTCCAAACCTAACCTATGTTTTGGGTGATCCATATCAAGATAATAAATCAAAGGGGTTATGAACCATTTGACAGCTCTAATTCTACCAATATATCTTGGCATGGGACAGTTGTGTATGTCTTTATTGAAGAGCTTAATTGGTAAAGGAAACAACGTGAATTTAACAAATGTATAACTACACAAAACCAATGCTTGTCTGTTGGGGCCTTATAAGTTAACAATGCTCAATTATAATAATTATCATAATATTAATGAAATAAATAATATAATTGCACACAGGTGAAAATAGTGATGTAGGTGTTTAAAATATTATCCACCTTAGCCTAAGTTTTAGGTTATACAAGCCAAGTCATAAACCGAAGGGTAAAAATACCGCGCGAGTTGGCCGTGCGATTAGGAGCGCGCAGCTGTGAGCTCGCATCCGGGAGAGAGTGGATTTTGAACCCCACTGCCGGCAGCCCTGAAGATGGTTTTTCGTGGTTTCCCATTTTCACACCAGGCAAATGCTGAGGCTGTACCTAAGGCCACGGCCGCTTTGTTCCCATTCCTAGGCCTTTCCTGTCCCATCGTCGCCATAAGACCTATATGTGACGGTGTGACGTAAAGCAAAAAAAAAAGGAAAAGTCACAGCACCCAAAGATATTCCTGTATTGAGCGACTAAAATGTCACCAGGACACTTTTCTTTCCTGATATGCTCAGCTTGTTAAAAGCCAAATGTAATTAATGTTATTGGCTTCACGCCCCGCTAACTACTTTTACGATTTTCGGAGACGCCGATGTGCAGGAATTTAGTCCTGCAGGAGTTATTTTACGTGCCAGTAAATCTACCGACACGAGGCTGACGTATTTGAGCACCTTCAACTACCACCGGACTGAACCAGGATCGAACCTGCCAAGTTGGGGTCAGAAGGCCAGCACCTCAACAGTCTGAACCACTCAGCCCGACTTGTGAAAACTAGATGAAGTCATATTTATCTTTATCATGTTTAACTTTTTCCCTCCACAAAGATATTTATCTTTCATGGGCCCTGGAAGACGGTGGGCCAGTTGTCCCAACCATAAATATATATTTTTTTGGGAATGATAGATTATAGCCCTATAGTACTATGATCTTTCTTTCTTTCCTTCTTTCTTTCTTTCTTAATCAGTTTATCCTTCAGGGTTGGTTTTCTCTCGGACTCAGCGAGGGATTTCACCTCTACCACTTCAGGGGCAGTGTCCTGGAACGTGAGACTTTGAGTATGGTGATGCAACTGGTGAGGAGGGCCATTACCTCGCCCAGGTGGCCTCACCTGTTATGCTCAACAGGGGCCTTGTTGGAGGATGGGAGGATCGGAAGGGATAGACAAGGAAGAGGGAAGGAAACGGCCGTGGCCTTAGGTGCCTGGAGGAGAAGTAGGAAAATACGAAAAACCACTTCGAGGATGGCTGAGGTGGGATTCGAAACCCTTCTACTCAGTTGACCTCCCGAGGCTGAATAGACCCCGTTCCAGCCCTCGTACTATTTGTTTTCAACTTTCATGGCAGAGCCGGGAATCGAAACCGGGCCTCCGGGAGTGGCACACATTAACCACTACACCACAGAAGCGGACTAGTACTATAATACAACCTATATGTTTATGTTAGTGCTGAAATCCGATTTCTTACTTTACTAATGCTGAAAGCCCGAAAATGTAATGTTATTCTTTAATAAGGGAATCAGTCTAGAAGGAAATGTTGAAAGTGATGTGATACCTATCCAGGTTCGTTGTTATCCTAATACTATGGGTTACAGTACATTGCACGTATATAAAAGACGCCACTTACAAACTTGCTTGTTATCCGCGAATTTCTGCGGCCACAAAAGTCACTATTTTTCAAGATAGGTTGTCTGATTGTGCTGTTTTGAACCTTTCTTCTGTCATTTTGAAGTTATTCGCGATCATGAATAATAAACAATCGGCTTTTAGCAACGGCTGATGCACAACGACTGGTAGAGCTCCATGCGGTACTGGATCGTGACGTCACAGCGCGCCGCTTACGTCAGAGGCCGTTTCACTCGCCTTGCGGAAAGGCACTATTAAATATTTTTTTAATGGTAGAAAACAAGGCAACATACCACAATGTAATACGTTTACGTACTATTTCATTGATGTACTTTTCAAAAAAAATATTTTTGAAAATGATGCATGTTCCCAATTCTGATACGTAACTTTTCAATTTTAAACTGGTTGACTGAGCTACTTGAGGCATATTGTAACAACGTTAATGTCTTCAATTAATATGAGTATACAACTGCACACACTGAACGTACAAGAACACTATGATCCGTCTTGCTGCTAATTCAAACTGTGAATGACAGGTAGTGAACTAGATGGAGTTATGAAGCCATCAGAGGAAATGCCCGAATTACGAACTAATCCGGAAACCACTAGTACATCGTCGATGAATGAGATTTCCCTAGTTACGAAATTATGGCTCAGGCACAGTCGATGTTATGTAATGCAGCTTATCAGTGCTGTAAGTGTGATTCAGATAGTCATGGTACTGACCGGCTGATCTCCACCACTTCCGGGTTCAACCTCTCTCTTTCTCCACACCGCTTATCAGCTTATTTTATCAGCCCAGGCGTGGACAGGTGTGATAATGACCTGCACACCAGTTAAAATATTAATTTTTGAATATAGGTTTTTAATTTATTTCTCCATTATTGAGAGGACTGCTAATTTAATATAATTTAATACTCTTTAGCCGAAATATGGATTATATTGATTTTAATGACGAAGAATATGGAACATATGTGCTTAATTCCAATATATGGAAAGATACGTAAAATGAATACTCCATTTTTCAACTCCACACGTCATGATTCGAAAAGATAGGGGAGAGTGTTGTACCTTGGAACAGTTTTGACATTTCATTT